>NC_056735.1:1498409135-1498749135 GCF_019279795.1 Protopterus annectens
AGGCATACATGTGTCAGCAGAAGGATGGTCTGCAGTCATATTCCACAAGGGTATGTCAGTGTGGTGACACCATGGACGTGACATATGTGGCGTACAGTTGCACACATGACACAGGTATGTAAAACACTTATTGGCCGTGCAAAATTGACCAGTGGCCTGCTGGTACAGATATAATATGCACCCTTATGTCAACCCATCCACATACACACACATCCTTACTTGGCAACACACACCATCCACAGACACATACAATATGGTAATGGGGGATGCAATGTTTGTATATGGAGAATACATAGTGTGTCATGCCATCATATACACATTGACACATAACAGGTAGAAACACATCTTAGAGACCTGGTTGTATAGTTGTTAACTAACTAGTCCATGTGTCCAATGTGTTACAGGTAGGCTGCACACAGCACATGTGTAACCCGGCTGTATCCTGTTATCTGTTACCTATATGGGTGATGGAGACACTGGCCATCTGAGAGTGGTACGTGAGCCATATACCAGGTGTACCATGGTGTAAAGAGAGTGTACACAGCACCCACATCCCCCACTAGATATTATACACACTAGAACCCATCTTGATACTCTGACATACCCACTATAACACATTGGCCACAATGCAAAAACAACCCATTGCATATCACAACAGTGGTACCACAGGGATATGCATGTGATCCACATGCCACAGGTATAGTAGGGTGTTGCATTGCATTGCCACACCTGTGGGTGACAACAATATCCGTACTACTGTGTGGCAATGTGTATCATAATAGGAGTATGTGGACTCGGAATGGTGTGCCCTACAGATATGCACACATGCACACATACACACACGTGGCAAACCTCAATGGGATTCCCATGCCTACCGACCCATTGGTACAACACTGTTGTGCTGGTACTGCATGGCACATGTAGCTGTTAGGGAGAGGAGTGTAACAGGCAACATGTTACGTTAATGGGGTTGAGAGGCACCGCAGACTATACAAGTTGTACAAATAGGCATCCCTCCCCAGCCAAAAACGTCCACCCTGCAATAGACTACCAAGTGTTGGAGATCCCATATCCAGGGCCAGTGACAACATGGGCACATGATGTTACCTGTACTACACCCCCCTGTATGATGTCAGGCTGGTATTGATAACATATCATGCAGTACAGTCTGGCTCCCATGGGTAATGTATTATGTGGAAGCCATCAACATTACCAGGCTTCAGATACACAGACACAGATATGCAGATACAGGTATACATGTTTATAAATATATATATATATATATATATATATATATATATATATATATATATATATACACACATGTGACTACACATAAACAGGCAGTTATATGTACAGTAGGATACATAAGTGGTAGGTGCACACAATATGGAACAGCCACTATGTCTACAGTTGACCCCTGAATGACTGTACACTGTATGTGCCACCCATACAAATGACAACCATTGCCTGTAACAGACACCCACAGTAAGGTCATAGGTAAAACAACACCCATAGGTTTGCAGACATGGAAACCTTTCATCGCGTACTATTACATTTCTACATGTCATGCCATATAGCTGTTCAGGCACTGACAACTATATTAATGGAGTGATGCTACAGTGGACCAGTTACAGTCATACAGTAGTCTGGAAAGGTTCACAGCTGTTGCTGTCCAGGCCAAGCCATTCACATTGTACAATAGGAATGACACACCGGGCCACAGGATACCTAACAATCAATAATATGTACTCCAGGTGTGTAGTTCAACAGCCTCTATCTGTACACTGTACAAACACAGTAGGTAGTATAGACGTCATATGACCACATGGGTTGTAACTGCTACATAACATGGCATAACTGACACCATCACAAGCACACCAACACACAGATCAGTTTGTATGGCAGGGGGCAGTAGTCCTGCATTACCAAGATCCATGTCACTAATGTGTATATAAGTGAAGTATATGGTACTGTACATCCAGATACCTTAAGGCATCTCAGCCCCGATACCCCCACATTTTGTAGCAGCCTAGGTCACTTTTGGTGCTCCCCCTGACTCAATAATACAGGGCCATATGCCACTGTTACATACACTGGGCTCTGCAGTGCATGAGGGCACACATGTATTGGGTAGGTGGTGCCCACACATATATGGCCCCAGCCCCACCATATGTGTGGGGGTTACAATGGCAGTAGACTGATGGCAGACATGACAGTGTGTTATACTCCCAGCCCACTATGGATCAACCACCGACATCATGACATATGTGCAAAGCTTGGTATGTAGGTGATGGACAGAGGCTGGAATACAAGCACATATGTGGACAACTGTTGTCATACACTACGCAAGGTGCAGGTGTTACAGAATAGTCTGTAACATACCCTTAGCCAAGAAATTGATGGTAGAGATGGTCATGGATGTAGCTATGTACTGGTAACATGCAACACACACACACTGCCAGTGTATTATCTGACACAAGACCTGTGTGGTGGACAGACAAGACATGATAGGCACAGCTCTGGCCAGCATTAGGGTAGGCCCACAGTTGTGTGCTATGCAGATGAACTGCATTCCATGGCAAACTAGTATGCATACCCACACCCTGTAACACCAATACTGTACAAATCATAACACAACTCTTCTCGCAGTCTGTCTGTACTTCCTGATCCTCATACAAATATGTGGGTGCTCTGAGTGTGCTGGTTCTCCTGTAAGGGGTATTGCTACATGCTGTTGGTAGCACTGCTGCCCACACACAGGATGGATGCCCATCACACAGGAGATGTAATGGGACCACGCACACATGATGTGGGAATCTATAGTGGGTGGTTGCCATGACAGTGTTAATTGGATGTAGTACACATGTGTAATCATATATCTGGCTATCTGCATAGGTATATGTACATATATTACCACCATATGTCCTGGACATGAAGCGTAGGCCAACTGCAGCCCATATGTTCCCAGTGTCGTACTTGCAACTGATGTCAGGTATGTATAGCAAGTATACTAGAAGACTATTGCTACTGTCATTGGGATTGTCTTCACAGACATGGTGTGTGTGGGAGGTCACATCTGCTCATAACATGTGTGCCACTGGTTAGTGAACGACATCCAAAGGACATCAGTGTACAGTAACGCTGCTAGCAAGTAATGCCGCTGTGGACTGCAGCAGAGATATTGGCCAATATATATGGAGGGTCTGACACAGTCTGTACAGTCCAGAGGTATACACATAAGCCCTTAGTACTACACATGTGTACCATGCCTGACAATATGGATGTGGATGGCCATGTAGATGGGTACAACACATAACGACTGGTATATGATGTCCACCATAGGTCATGCATTCACACACCCCTGCCTGGCCTGTAACGGTATGACCGCTGGTACAGGGGTGCCATGGCCACATACTACACAACAAGTATTGACATACATATGCACTGCATCCCACTGCCCTGTCTGACATACATGACTGTTAGGGGAGGTCTGGCAGCAGGACATCTGGCTAGTATCTGCACACGACATCCCACTGGGTAGGCAGACTTAGCTGCTAGGCATGACACTATGCACTGTGCAGGCTGCAGGCAGACTGGCTCAACACTGGCCTACACCTCCCAAGGGGGAATGCACATGTACCTGCATATAAAGCAGGCTCAACAGGCATGTCACAGCACAGGGTAAGATACACCTGTGTGACAGTGCATATCCACAACCGATGTGAACACAGCCACATATGGTTAGCTAGCATGGTATTACAGTATATGGACTATGTGTTCGATACCATCCTCATATATGCCACTCACAGACTGACCCTACATATACTGGCCTGCAACACAGTTTGGTCTGGTGGCTGTCTGTGGTATGGGGCACATGTGTTTATGGCCCTACAAACATGTACACCACTACAATACCATACAGTGGGGCAGCATGTAACATCTGTTAGTAGGAGAACTAGAACAATGTCATCTACCACAGTCCGTACACAGGCTAAGGTACATATCAACACTACACACATGTCGACATTCACCATAGGTACACAGACCTCAGTATTGTATGAACATCCACAGAATATGCAGGTAATGTCATGTAATGTAACCCCTACTGTACATAACATGTGTAACAGTCATATATATCTGTGGCTTGTTCTCAGATATGATGCCACAAAGTGTGGTGTACAACACATATGCGCCACTTCATGCATAACATATGTACAAAGGTTGACAGAGGTGTGGCTGGGATCACATACACAGGGCCAATATTGACATGTTGCTGTGATAACCAATACATTTACTGTTGTTTCAGGGTTGTTGCAACATATGTCCTTTGAGGGATATGACGTCTGTGACTAACACAGCTTTCTCCATCTACTGACTGCAATCCTCACACTATCTTCAGCAGTCAACAAGCTAGATGATCTGTGGGCGACACATGCAACCATGGACACAACACTGCCCAGGCTGCAGATGACCCTGCAGATGGAGATTCCCCATAAACATGGAACTGACATGGCAGGTATTGAGACATGTACAAGAGCCATATCCACACAAACACTGTTAAAGCAACATTACTCCAAATGCAGTATAGTGGCACTTACAGTCTGTAGTCAGGTGAGGCACATCCACCTCCTGTTTGTTGTAGTTTCCACAGTGTATGTTGTTAGAGGTACACCGCAATCCATCTGAGATGCTGTTTGGCACACGACAGATCTAGTTCCTGTTCACAGTGGGGGAAAAGGACCAACACCACCATGATGTTCCTAGGTATTGGAGTGTGTTTTCATACAATTGGCTATGGGAACATTACCACAGCTGTTTCACATGCAATCAGCTAGGGGAGGGCTGTGCTACGTGGAGAGGCCATCAGCTGATCATGAGCATTACTTACATTACACCTGCTGTTGCCTAAGCAAAGCAGGTGTAGTTCTCCATGTCCACCTGAGAGGGGGTGGGGGACACATACAGAGGTAAATATGTGTCAGGGAGGGGTGGGAGGGTAAAACTGAAACATGTTTGTGTCACACACCTAGCAACACAGGGTATCAAACCCCTGACAACTATGTAGTGCTAGCACAGTTTGCTGCAATTATTGGATGTGCCACATGGGTTACCTGTTGTGGAGCACTCAGAACATATATGTGATGGTGAGTGACATCTGCAACAGGGATACAGTAGTTGTACGGTAGGTGACATACACGTGCCTGTCGGCATGAACAGGTGCCAGCGTCAACACAGCCACAATCTCACAAGGACACACACACATTAACATGCATAGCAAGGCCAGGTGTACAACTCATTGGTTGTGGGATTGCCACATCACATCACTGTGCAGGTATCCTTTGCACCACACAGGTCATACGGGGGCTGTACAGGCAAAGGGTATGGGTAGGTGTCTGACATCAGACAGCATGCTGCAGTATGCCCATGAAGGTTGTAGGGAGTGTGGATGTGAACATCTGCAGCATGCAACATACACACAAACACACAGGGTGCCAGTACTGACATGTATGGATGCATGTCTGCACAGGTGTGTGGTGTTCAACTGTGCCAGACGGCTGTCCAAGGCTAGGCGATGGGTGTACCTTGGCATCAGGCCACATGATGATGGTCTGCATTGTGGCTCAGGGTTGTAGTGTCTGCATTTGCCCACACAGGCGGGTATTGTATCCCCCATCCTGTCACCTGGGTGACTACTGTGTGTGGGCAATGCTGTGCATTGCTTGGCATGTCTGTGTTCCTTCATCCATGACATGGACAGCACCTGAAATGTGCACACCTTCCACATGCATGTACAGTGACATGTGGAACTGTACCTGGGGTGTCCGGCCCATGTTGTGAACACAGATTATCATCAGATGTGCCAGTCCTTCCCACCTGTGGCAGGAGCTGGTAATGGCCAGCAGCTTTACCCTGCACCTACATGGAGTGCATGCCATCAGCATTCCTTGATGTCAGTGGCATCTGTCCATACGGACATGTTGTCAGGCATGGTATCTCTATTGTGGGTCACATGTGATGGCACCACAGGTGTCCATTGCGGAACATGGGAGAGGTTCACTGTCTGCATGTATGTGCATATTGGACAGATGGACTGGGTGTCATGCCCTCTGTGGCCCACCACTGTCACTCCATAGTTACTATCAGTGGCCGATATGCAGTGTACTACCCACATATTGGCTGTTACCTAGGCATGTGTGTGTGTGTATGACACATGGGGTGAGAGTGTGCTCTGGGTAATAGTGGGGTTGCTAACCATGATTGCCTAGCATTGATGTCACATGTCTGGGTATGGCTCTTCACCCTGGCCTCTCAGCCATATCACATGTGTTATCCCTGTACAGTGGACATTGTGATATATAGTATAGCCACCATAGAAGAAATATGCAAAACCCACTCCATATTAGCCACACAGTCACAACCACCTCTACACAGGATACAGGTTACAAGCACACACTCACACATGCACACCTGTCATGTTTGGGAGTAGAACCCCTACCTAACCAGTGTTACACTACAGCACTACACAGTCATAGTATGCACCATGGATATTACTGGAGTAGTCCTTACCCAAAAGTGTATTTCACAATGACTGACATCAGCAGGATTGCCAAAGTAGGGCATTTGAAATGACTGCAAGAGACTAGCCTAAAATGCGTTGCTCCCTACACAGATAGTGACACACAATACATCTGGAACTGCCATGTGTGGGGATGGAACCCGACCACACTTCTAATTCACAATACAGCAGTATGCAGTTACAGGATGTGCTATGGTGATTACTGGCCTACAACCTTCCCAGAGGTGTATTTCTAGGTGCGTGACATCGGCAGCCTTGCCAAAGGTGGGTATGCGAAATGTGGGGGTTGTGAGTACCCTAAAAACATTGCTCTCTACACAGTCAGACATGCACGCATACACACACAGTTGGGAGGTTGGGGTTAGAACTCCCAACTAACTCTTTAATCACACTATGGCTGTATGATGTTACGGGACATGCTACGGAGATTACTGGGCTGTGATCGTCCCAGAGGTGTATTTCAAGGTGCGTGACATCAGCAGCCTTGCCAATGGTGGGTATTTGACTTGTATGGGGTGTGAGTATCCTAAAAGGAACTGCTGTCTACACAATCAGACATGCACACAAATGCACACAGTTGCTAGGTTTGGGGTTGCAACTCATATCTAACTAGTTTATCACACTACAGCAGTACACAGTTACAAGATGCGCTACAGAGTTTACTGGGCTACAGTCTTCCCAGGGATATATTTCTAGATGGGTGACATCAGCAGCCTTACCAATACTGGGTATGTGAAATGTAAAGAGTGTGAGTACCCAAAAAGCATTGCTCTCTACACAGTCAGACATGCATTCATACACACACAGTTGGCAGATTGGGGGCAAGAGCTCCCAACTAACTCCTTGATCACACTACAGCCATATGATGTTACGGAACATGCAATGGAGGTTAGTGGGCTACAATACTCCCAGAGGTGTATTTCAAGTTGCATGACATCAGCAGCCTTGCCAAAGATGGGTGTTTGTCTTGTAAGAGGTGTGAGTAGCCTAAGAAGCATTGCTCTCTACACAGTCAGTGACAGACAGACACACACACATACGCACACACAGTTGCCACGTTTGGGGTTTGACCTCCTACTTAACTACATTATCACACTACAGCAGTATGCAGTTACAGCATATGCCACAGAGATTACTGGGCTACAGCTTTCCCAGGGGAATATTTCTAGGCGGGTGACATCAGCAGCCTTGCCAAAGTTGGGTATGTGAAATGTAAGGGGTGTGAGTATACCAAAAGCATTGCTCTCTTCACAGTCAGACATGAACGTATACACCCACAGTCGGCAGGTCAGGGGCTAGAACTCCCACCTAACTCTTTAATCACACTATGGCTGTACGATGTTACAGGATGTACTATGGAGATTACTGGGTTGCAATTGTCCCAGAGGTGTATTTCAAGT
Source organism: Protopterus annectens (assembly GCF_019279795.1). Lineage (NCBI taxonomy): Eukaryota > Metazoa > Chordata > Ceratodontiformes > Protopteridae > Protopterus > Protopterus annectens. Next base: position 1,498,417,116 of record NC_056735.1, read on the forward strand.
TGTGTGACATCAGCAGCCTTGCCAAAGGTGGGTGTTTGACTTGTAAGGGGTGTGAGTATCCTAAAAAGCATTGCTCTCTACACAGTCATTGATAGACAGACATGCACACATGTATAGTTGCCACTTCTGGGGTTTGACCTCCTACCTAACTACATTGTTACACTATAGCAGTACGCAGTTACAGCATGTGCTACAGAGATTACTGGGCTACAGTTTTCCCAGTGGAGTATTTCTAGGTGGGTGACATCAGCAGGCTTGCCAAAGTTGAGTACATGAAATGTAAGCGGTGTGAATACCCTAAAAGCATTGCTCTCTACACAGTCAGTGAGAGATGGACACACACACCCAGTTGCCATGTCTGGGGTTAGAACTGCTACCTAACTAGTCTATCACACTACAGCAGTTATGGGATGCTCCATGGAGATTATGGCCTACAACTCTCCCAAAGGTGTATTTCACATTGGATAACCTCAGCAGGCTTGTCAGGGTACCTCTATGGGGTGGCCGGTGTGCGCATGGCCCATACACCATTCATGTAGGGGTGACACACCACAAGCGGCCACACATGGGGTCATATGTCACAGGTTCATGTGTAGGGCAACTAGGTGACTACATCTTTGTACAGCTATGTTGCACAGCTGGCACGTGGACCACATTGTCTGTGGTGCTGACAGGTACTGGTCGCTAGTAAATGCAGTGTGTGACATCTGCACCTGATGTGTTTGGGGGACTTTGGCTGTGTGCTGGGTGGGACAGGCATGGATGGCTCCTTGCCATGGTCACCCTCTTCCGCACATCTATATCCCTCTACCTTTGGCTTATTATGGTTTGTTGTCCTTACATATATGTCAGCATTCCTATCCACTGTGTGTGCAAGGCATGAGTGGTGCATACTGACATGTGTCTGCTGTAACAATTGCAACTGCTGGATGTGTCTGGTCCACTGGTGTTTGCATACATGGCCTTCATGTGTTAAGTGTGTGAGCATGCCCAGTATGACCTTTCAGTATATTGATGACTGAGATTGCCTTCATTTCTCTAAGTGTGTGAGCATGCCCAGTAAGGCCATCAGTTTTGCATGTGTGGAGCATGTCCAGTGGTTTGTACTGCACAGCTGACCTTTGTGTTGTACACCAACAGGTAGCATGCTGTGTCTGCAGGGTATTCACTGATCATTTGGCATTGACTGTTGCAACATGTCTGCATAGCGGGGGTGCACCTGACTATTTCTATGTTTCTACACATGATCGGGGGGGGGCGCACCTGACTGTTACTATATTTCTATGTGGGGTGGGGGGGCACACCTGACAGTTGTACACATTTGCTAGGACTGTACTGGTATGTCCTGTAGTCCATTTCAGTCAGTAGTCTTACCTATCGTGCTGGCTACGCCATACCGGTGTACTACCTTTCTTATCTTTTGATTGCATGCACATTAGTTTTGGACTTCCTAGTCATCACAACTGACATCCCACTACCTGGCCTGCTGTAGTCTATCCATGTAGGCCTGGGTGGGGGTTACCCATACCCCTCATTCAGAGGCCATAGTATGGCATTTGTTTTTGTTTGTCTACACCTGTCCTGCTGGCTGTGACTGTTGTTGGGTATGTGACCCCCCTCCTGACTGGCATGTGTTGAGTCCCTTATCTTGTGGGTGTCCCAGTATTGAGGGTGGTGCTGCAGGGCTGTCAGATGCACGTAGTACACTGCCTACGCATGGTTAGGCACAGGTAGTGTAATATTTGGCATCCCTTTTACTGTATGTGAGAGTCAGAGAGAGGTGCTATTCCCTGGGTCCCTCCTGTATCAGTGTATGTGCTATGCTTTGCCTCTTTGCCAGGGCCAGGGCATAATGGTCATGCCTCCTTATGCCTACTGGGGCAGGCTCAGGTTGTTCTTCCTCCAAGTCACGCTGTGCCTTTGCAGGTCTTGGCATTGGTGGGGGGCTATGTGGCCCTGCCCCTTGCTGCTCCTGCTGCAGCTGTTTCTGCAGGATCATATTGTGTAGCATGGCACATACAAGGATGACTTGGGTACATGTAGTTGGTGAGTACTGCAAGGCTCCACCGGATGTGTCCAGGCACCAGAACCATGACTTGAGCATCCCAAACACACACTCTATTATGATTCTTGTTTGTGCGTGTGCTCATTATGGAGTTTTTGTTCAGGTGTGTGTGTGCATTTCTAATGGGTGTCATCAGCCACGGCTCCAGTGCATATCCAGCATCCCCCACTAGGTGACCGTGTGGGACGTCCCCATTGGCAAATTTCTGGTACAGCTGCATTAGATGCCAGATGTGGGAATTGTGATAACTTCCAGGGCAGCCAGCACACACATTCAGTATTATGCCCTGGGCATTGCACACGACCTGGCAGTTGATGGAGTGGAAGCCCTTGCAGTTGATGTAGACCCTACCCTGCTTACTGGGTGGTGCTTTGATGCGTATGTGCTTAAAAGTCTATTGCACCCACTACCTCAGTGTATTCTGCTATTTGCTGGAAGAGACGCATACTGCTGGCCAATGCCGCATGGGTAAGGGGGAAATATACGTGCTCACCGACACGTGCTGCCATGGCATCCAGGAACTGGTGGAGTACCCTGGATGCTGATGCCTGTGAGATCCCCATCATATCCCCAGTTTGCCTTTGGAAGGTACCTGTAGCTAGTATTCTTAGGCCTATACATACCTTCATTTCCACTGGGATGGGTTCCCCTCTGTTAGTTCTGTGTGTCAGGCATGGCCGGCACAGCTCAACAACCTGCTGTAGGAGGTCCCTGTCCACCCTATAGCACTCCACTATCTCCAGATCATGTAGCCCTTGGTAGGTTACCCTGGGTCTGTACACTCTTCTCCGTCTCCTCACTGTGGGTTGGTCGTCAGTATTCCCATCCTCACCACCCTCAGCCTCTTCCACTAGTTGTATGATAGCTATTGCAGCCCCTATCATTTTGCTGTTGTGAGTGTTAAAAGTCCCCCGCTTGTTTACACCGGTGGTGTAGGGTGTGGGAAAAACCAGAGAGGTAGGTGTTTGCATAGTTTATAGTGGTGTTCTGGGTTGGGCTGGTCTGCTGCCTGTTTAATTGTCTGGTTCCGATATGTTTCACCTGGCAGCAAATCTAGTAGCCCTTGATTAACTTCCTACTGCTGCTTTCCCTTCCCATTGCCCTTCTAATTCATCCCGGAGGCATGCCACGCAATCGGTGTACTCCAATGTGCACACTGCTGAATTTCCTGGGTTCACTTCCTTTATCTTCCTGTAGATCCCATTGCGTGGTGCGCACACCTGCTTACACTTTGTCATATGTGCTGGGCAGGTTTACACCCCCCCCCCCCCGGCTTTGCTGTGCTAAGCTGGATGCAACCCTGAGTCACAGGGCTTCAATCTGCTGACAGTATGCCTGACACTCCCACACATGATGTCACCTACCTCCTAGTCTTGCACTCAGCTAGTCATACTCTTACACTGTTGGGACCTGCCTCACATGCTGGGGAAAACTGGGATTCACTATCCTTCCCCTCATTTTCATAGAATTGCCTGCTAATGCATAGTTACATGTGTCACACTGTGCCTCCCCCTTAGCAACCACTACTCACTGGCCAGGTTGTCTTTTGCCTGCCATTGCTGTACCTATCCAGGCATGTCCAAAGGGCAGTTTCAGGTGTACTCTCCAGTCCAACTGGTGAATCTGGGCATTTTGAGGCAATGTTACAACTGCCCCATGTACACAGACAACCCCCTCCTCCTACCATGAAACACTAATACATGCGAGAGATGTAATTATACAGCCAAACTGGAGGCTAAGCTCTCTCAACCCAAGACTGGATCAGACAGTCAAGAGGAGAAGGGAAATACTTGCATCACACCACCAGTCTCACATAAACTCATTAAAGCAGCACTGGAAACAAAAACGCACATAAATACATGAAAACATACTTGGAGGCTCTAAATAAAAATCTGCAAACCAACAGAGACCTCCAAAGCAAACATCCAAGCAACCTCCACCCCCCCAACACAAACCATGAAACATACTTCACAAAACCTGTGTGCCATGCAATCACAGCCCTTAAGGCAAAATAACATACCCAACATACTAGTAATAGGTGACTCTATAGTCAGGCACACTGACATCCCACTCACTAGGCTGAATAAGGAACAAGGTTAACGTTAGCTGCCTGTCGGGTGCCAGGATCCGCCACATAACACAAGCACTCAGTTCACTACAGAACAAGTACAAATATGACTCTATCATTGCCCATGTTGGTGTGAATGACCTGAGCCGTACCTCTCTGGACTACATGAAAAGAGACATGGAAGAGCTCTCTGATCATGTAGCCCAGGCCGGTATGACCCTGACACTGAGTAACATCCTGCCCTCACCAAGAATGATACCACGGTATAAAGAAAAAATTCTCAATTTTAACAATTAGCTAAGTTTCTGGTGTCATTCAAAGGGGATCCAGTGTCTGTCCGCCTGGGATGACATGCTCAACAAGCCACTCTGCTTCGCTAGAGACGGCTTGCACCTGTCACCCTTAGGCTTTTGAATACTGGCCAAGGCTCTTGCCACCCCATAGTGCCTTTGTTAGGCAAGGCTCAAAAGACAAACCTACCACCGTAAATCGCACACATAACAAAAAACTGAGGGTAGTGCTACTCAATGCCAGAAGCCTGAACCTCAAAATGCATGCACTTGAGGCACTCCTCAGTATGGAGAAAATCAATATACGTGCAGTAACAGAAACCTGGTTTAAGGCTCCAGAGAGCACCCCAGCACTACCAGGCTACAACTCATACCATACATTTCAGCCACAGAACCCAAACCGAAATACAAAAGGCAGGGGTGTATCCATATTCATAAAGGATACCCACACCTCCAGGTTATTGGCACAGCACAATGCTTCAGACATCATCCACGTGCAGCTAACAATGGGCAAAACTGCAATTCAAAGTGTAACTTGCTACAGATCATCCACCATGTCCCAGGACCCCCATTCCACATTCCTGGAAACACTGGGAAACATAAAGGTCCTACCAAACACCCTAATATTGGGTGATTTCAATTATCCAAAATTTAACTGGGAGAACTACTAAAGTACTAACTCCCTTGCCCAACATTTCCTGGAATTTATAAACTCAAACGCCCTGGTTCAACTGGTCAACCCTCCCACCAGAGGTGACAACATATTGGACCTGGTCATCACCAACATGGGCGACCGGTGTTCCATCACTGGTTAGAGCTGACCATAAACAAATCACTTTGGATATCCACATTCAGCCCCCACCCCTGGACCAGAAAACTACCGTGAAAATCTTTTCAAAAGCAAACTTCATGTTAGTTAAGACCGAAGTGGAAAGTTTCAAAGCCCCCATGCTGAAGGATAATGCTATCCAAGCTGCAAAAATCTTTACTAATGCATTCTACGGGCACCTACAAGAATGCATGGATCATGCCATCCCAAACAAAACCAAGACTCACTCCTCCAAGAAAAGGAAACCAGTCTGGTGGACTCCTGCCATAAACAAGCTATACAATAGAAGGAGGAAACTAGTACAGAAAAGAGTAAAATCCCAAGAAGGGAAGACATCCCTGATCAGTATCAGCACAAAAACTACGATCCCTCATAAAATCATCCAAGGTGAGCTTTGAAAGAAAAATTGCCAAGGACTCCAAAGATAACCACAAGGCATTCTTTAGCTATGTCAAGAAGCTAAGTGGCAATGCTCAGATCTACTCGGAGTTAGTGCAGAACAGCACAAAATACACTAAACCGATCAATATCACCAACATCCTGGCAGACAGGTTCAGCGCAAACTTCAACCCCCTCTCACCCCCAAGAGGGCCCATAACCATACCACAAGAATGTAGAGTCCCTGAAATCACAGACACTCAGGTTAAAACAGCCCTCTCCAAAGCAAAAAACACAGCATCAATGGGACCAGACGGTGTCCCAGGCTGCATCCTACATGAGCTCAAAGATGAACTAACCCCTCACCTAAACACACTGTTCAAACTCAGCCTCTCCATAGGCTATGTACCCATAGAGTGGCACACAGCAGCGGTTATTCTGCTCCACAAAGGTGGAGCCACAACAGACCCCGGGAATTATCACCCTATAAGCCTGACTAGCTTGGTCTGCAAGGCTATGGAACGTATCATCATGGAACTCATTAACAGAGACACTGGGAACCTCCAAACACTGGACCCTACCCAGTTTGGCTTTGTTAAGGGCAGATCATGCCTCCTAAACCTGATGGACTTCTTTGAGACAGTTACCAAGGCTATAGATGAGGGAAAGGTTGTACACACAGCCTACCTAGACCTCGCAAAGGCCTTCAACACCATTCCCCATTCTGGTATTATAGAAAAGCTCACCAGCCTGTACATAAACCCCTATGTCACAAGATGGGTTGCCAACTGGCTCACGGACAGAACCCACATGGTGAGAGTTGCGGGAGCTAGGTCTGACTCTAATTCGGTTACAAGTGGAGTTCCCAGGGCTCAGGTTTCAGAGGTACAGGCAAGCACAGGAGGACTATGGCTGACCAAGTTCCAGACGACTGCAAACTAGGGGCTATAATTGACTCTCTGGCTGGCACAGACATCCTCCAATAGGGTCTTCCAGAGACGGATACCTGGTGTCAAAATCATGGCCTCAAGCTAAATGCCAAAAAGTGCATAGTTATCCCCTTTGGAAAAAACAAAGTACCCAAAAACTACCACATAGGTGGTAGCCCCCTAAATACGGAAGACGTAATAAGGGATCTGGGGACCCAAGTAGATAGTAATCTCAACTTTGATAATCACATTGCCAAAGTGGTGGAAAATCCTTAGACCCACCTAATCACAAAACGGTTCGCATCCAGATGAAAAGAGGTCATTGTACCCCTCTACTCATCACTCATCAGACCCATCATAGAGTACAACGCCCCATTTGGGAGGTACCTTACAAGACACCTGTAACAGCTGGAAAGACCACAGAAGTACCTCACCAAGAGGATCACTGGCCTCAAACAGATGCCCTATGCAGCTCGACTGAAGAAATTACAGCTGTACTTGGTTGCATACCGCCTACTCAGAGGTGATCTCTGCCTGACATACAAGGCCATGTCCATCCCAGAATTAATGGACATGCTCCACCTAAAGAAAACCTTATCCCCGTGAGCCACACGCTCTAGGGATCTGAACCTCACCACAACAATAAAGAGGACATGCTGGAGGGATAGATTCCTGTCCCAGAGACTTCCCATGCTTTAGAACAAGATCCCAATCTACATCAGGCAGAGCACTTCGCTAACACTCTTCAAAAGAAATCTTGACGAGTGGATGGGAAACAGAAAGTTTACCTCGGGGATCACTTCAGTGACTCTGCTGGACAGAGGCACAAGGAACTAATCTAAGGGGGCGGTGAAAGCCAACACATTCTGGCTAGGCTTATAAATGCCTTCGGGAAGATAGCCTAGTACCTACTTATGGACCTATGAACCTATGGTGGAATACTGATTTTAGTTAGACTGCTTTTTTTAGGTTTATTTTCTTATTTCTCCACCAATCCCATTTGCGCGCTGCTGCCTTATGCTTCAATGGCCGTGATCAGTGGACATATCATAAAAGTTGTATTTTGTACATTTGGCATTGTTTGCAATACCAATGGCCTTCTACTTGGCCATTAGTGTGCTTCCTCAATGATATGCAGCCATTTTTGGAGCTGTCATAGCTCTGTTTTGGAGTTTTCAGTACCATACTTGGTTACTAACCTAGTACATTTCTACATATTATGCTAGTCCTGTAAACACCGATTCCTGCTTCCTGGATGGCAGATTTACCTCATTTGCATGGTTTTCCCCTCCAAATAGAGTGATTTGCATACAGAGGCTTGGAACATGCAGCACTAGTGCTACAGCGCTCTCGCACGTCAAACGTGCACGTACGTGGATCATTCGGCCGCCGTATTGGCAAAATTTTCTTTTACACTAATAATGCACGCCGTTGCAAGCTTTTGAGAATCTGGGGGAATGACTTGCCAGGTTTATAAAAGTATCACCTGATCTTCTTTATCAAAATGTCTAATGTCCAAAATATGAGGGCAATTAAATGTAATTTAAAATAATGATTCTAGTGAGATGCTGAGGAGGTATACCAATAAAGAACATCCATATCTGTACTATTTCTGAATGGTGATATAATCTTCCTATTTCCTATGTGACAAGTAGATGTTGCTTAATACAAACTAGGGATTACAGTTAAGTAATATAAAAATACGTGTACTTAATGAATCCCTTAGAGACATGCACAACAAATGCTGCTTGCTTATCATAATTCATCATATTATGGAACGCTATTTGTATTGAGATATTATTAGTATTCTGTATTGGTAATTCATGCAACTTACCTGGGATGTATCAGTACGAGGTCACTTTTGATCAAAGTACAACATTGGTAAGTAAACAAATATAAAATTTATTTTTTTATTATTTATTTATTGACATTTGTTAACCGGGTTAGTCCATCTGGGATTTTGTACCATTTTCAGTGGAGACCTGAGGAGAAAAGCTCCAAAAATACAATATATAATTACAGTACAAGAAAAACAACTGTCTGTTTTCAATAAATCCTATGTAAAAACAATGCAATTTAAATGCATATGTTTATATAGAACTTAATATTTTAATTCTGAGTTTATTAGAAGAAATAGTCTATAATCCTTAACTATGTTGTGTCTTTGTTGTGTCTTTCAGCTTTTCCTGGTTAGGGGTCGCCACAGCGGAACTCCGGTCTGCTAATGATTGGCAATAGATTTTTATGTGCTGAGTTGCCAGCCCTGATGCACAACCTTCAACAAAGGTATGCCAATTCACGCATGCCTCCACACAGAAGATGCTCTAGCTGAGAATCGAACGAGACAACGTCTTACTGTGAGGCGACAACGCTACCGCAGCACCACCACCGCAGTAGTCTATAATCTTTAACTTTAAAGGATGTGAGTTGGCATTCTGTATAAAAATAGCACAAGATTGCTTCAAATATGGATCAAGAACATTTAACTTCTTATTTTAGTCAAGCAGATCTATCAAACTGGTGTAAATTTTCTTTAAATCAGTTTGGATATTTTAAAGCCATAAGGCCTGAAGCCTTACCTAATTTAAATGTGTATATGGACTTAAATACTTCTTCAACAGTTGCATCTAAATCTAGGAAATATTTAAGCTCTGTTGTTCTAATCAAGCCATGATCAGTTTTAAGTAGCTGGCAATTTGCTCTTCAAGTACAAAGGTTTATATACATCTATAAAGATTTCAAGAATATACTAAAAATTAATAATGATTTCATCTTTGTATTTAGTAAAAATAGTACATTTGTTTTTTATCTAAACTGCATATATTTACTAAAAGTTTTGAAATGTTTGACCCCATAGTTCAAACCTAGTGGACATCTTACTTTCAAAGATGGGGTAGGCCAAATGACTCAATTAAATAATTACCTATAGTCCTCTCATTAAATCTGGTGTGGACTGAGCAAAGTAAAACTGAATCTCTAAGCCTAAAGTTTTGATTGCCTAACTCAAATTCTGAAATATTGTACTATTTTTGACCAATACTGCAATAAATATGTATAACTACACATCTTATGAATGATTTTAAAACAACCTATCTGGTATCATAATGAATATAATGATCTGCTAAATCTAGGAGGTAGCACAATTTTTTTTTCTGACAACTGAATTATTTCATCTGAAAATGAATTACAATTACTATCTGCTCCCATAGTCATATTTTTAAACCCAGACTGACATTTGAATGTATGGAATAATGATCTGAGCAAAGTCGTGTCAATTTTCACATCATAAGCAGTGTGCACACACAGCTTTCCATAAACAAACTTGACTCTGCATTATGAGTTGTGTCTGCTCAGTAAAAGGAATGTTCGTTATCTATTGGGTATTTCAGCTGAAAGGGATCACATGAATTAAAGGTTTCTGTCATTTTTAAAAAAGTGTTTATAGAGGCTGGAATTCAATCTATGCAAGAGTGTTAAAGTTATATTCTAGACCCATTTATGTAAGAATGTACAATGTTTATACTGAAACATTGTTCAGTTTAATTGATTCAGAAAAGACACATTGAACTGACACAGTGGATAAATCAAGGCTCCTCCTCCCTCACTACTCTGGTATCTGTGAACTCTTCTTTCCAGTATGCAAGCCTCATTCCCACAATACACCATCTTCTTACTTTCCTTTGTGAAGACTGAAAAAAACATTAATTCAGTACTACAGCTTTTCCAGTCTTCTGAAATGTCTGTACTATTTTTACTGAGCTCTACAGGTCCATCCTTTACCTTCTTCTTTCTAGACTATATCTAAAAAGTTATTTGTTTCCTTTCCTAACCCTTATGCAAAATTTCTTTTGACTTCTGCCTTTGCTGCTCTTTCCATCTTTGTTGCTTTTCTACTAGTGTCCATGTACTATGTTTCCTTGACTTTCCCATCGCTTCCTTTCCACCACTTGTTCATGAGTTTAAAGGATCATAAACTGATACTAGGCAAGAAGGGACTAAAACCATTAAGAGCCTAATCTAATCAGCTCCTTGAAGCATGCATGTATTTCACCCCTTTGCCTAAAAGGTCTATACAGGATAAACCAATGTAGAATGTATGACTGCTCATCTAATTATCAAGATTAAATTTAAAAGTGGCCAGAATAACATTATGTTTAATATGTAGGAGAAACTTCACCACAATTGCCTTTGTAAGCCATGTATTTTGCCTTAATTACTAGCCTTTCATTTCTATGCAGACATCAACTTTTTCCTCTTTTTTGCCTTTCTTCGTCTTCCTAATATCCTTCTCCATAGTCCTGGGTAATTCATCCTTTTGGATTGCTACTGCTTGCTTTTTATTTCTATTTGCTCTGAGTGTCTTAGCTTATCCTTAACCCTATCCCAAGCATCATAATCTACTCTAATGAAGTTACACACCCTAATCTTTGCTTTTGCAATCTTTACCTTCCCTCTCTTCTGAATTACACAGTAACATGACCATTGTTGGCAAACAATTCCTCAATACAAATATCTATGATCCACTTTGCACCAGTTATGATCATGTCAATAATGTTATCTTTTGCAGTGCATTCTTACACCACTTGGCTGAAACTGCTTTTGATAGTCCAGACCATCAACCCCCAGTCCATCTATACCCTGGAGTACTAAATTTCTCAATCTTATCTTGGAAAATTAAAATGCACACATTATTTTTTCCTTCTACCCCAATATAACATTATTTTGCAGTCTCGTTTTATGAAGTGTCTGAGAGAAGATTCACTGAGTTTATTTATCAGTTCTCATTTTCTTCCACTTTTACTATCAGGGTAGTTATCCTACATTTTGACCATGTATGCTCCCTTTTCTCATTTTGGTTTTGTGTTCCCTGACCTCATATCTGGTGTTGTAATTTACATAGTTTGCTACTTCACCATCATCTCTACCTTCTCATTCCTTCCCAAACAGCCTATTCCCAAACACTTCCATGCAGTCCACCCATGGTCATTGTCCCGTGTTTCTCTGATTCAAGCAATGAGCATTCTTTGTTCTTGCATCACTGATTGCAGCTCCTCCATCTTGCTGCCTAGACTCCTTTCACTGTGGAGTAAGACTATCCTCTTATACTCAAAGTTGATCTTGTCTATTTTTTATAGGTTCATAGGTAGGTACTAGGCTAGTGGCCCTAGGGCCTATATAAGCCTAGCCAAAAGGTACCCTGACTTTCGCCACCCAAGAAAATTATTTTCCTATGCCACTGTTGAGCAGAGCCACAGAAGTGATCCCCAGGGTGAATTTCCTATATCCCACCCAATCATCACGATTTTTCTTGAAAAGTGCTAATGAGAACGTTTGTTTGATATAGATAGGTAGTTTTTTCCAGAGTATGGGAAGTCTCTGGGACAGGAATCTATCCCTTCAGGATGTTCTGTTTATTGTGGTGACAAGGGTTAGGTCCCTAGAGCGTGTAGCTCGGAGGGGTTGGGGTTTCTTTAAGTGGAGCATGTCCAAAAGCTTTGGGTTTGACATAGCTTTGTGTGTTAGGCAGAGATCGCCTCTGAGTAGGCGATATGCAATGGAGTAAAGCTGCAGTTTTTTGAGACGGTCTGTGTAGGGCATCTGTTTGAGGCCAGTAAGCCTCTTTGTGAGGTATTTCTGTGGTCTTTCCAGTTGTTGTAGATGTCTTGTGAGGTACATAGCAAAAGGGGCGTTGTACACTATAATGGGTCTAATGAGTGACGAGTAGAGGGGAACAATGACCTCTTTTTTCCTGGATGAGAAACTTTTTGTGATGAGGTGTGCCATGTAGAAGGATTTCCTGACTACTGTGGTGATGTGATTATCAAAGGAGAGACTACTGTCCACCTGTGTCCCAAGGTCTCATCACACTTTCGGTGTTAAGCAGACTACCGCCTATGTGGTAGTTCATGGGTACAGAGTTTTTACCAAAAGGGATGACAATTCACTTTTTGGCATTGAAGGGATGACAATGCACTTTTTGGCATTGAGCTTGAGGCCATGGCTCTGCTATAATCTTTATTTTACTGTCTTATACCTACTGTCTGAATAGCTACCCAGTTATTTCACTTCTGTCACACTGTTTCTTTTAGTCCATCTTAATTTAAAAGTGCAGCTGTTGGAAGGTATATTTTCAAACCAGCACTAAATACTACTGATCCTAATTGGCTATGATGGAGTCTAACTCATGCTTACAGCTTGTCTATGTGATAGATCTCTCTTCGTCACCCACACATTCCAACCTGTTTGGCCTTATTCATTGCAGACACCTGTCATTATACTCGTTTATGTTCTTTTTCCTTAATATGCTGGCTGCTGGCACACATATTTCTGAGAATGCTACCTTCAATCCTCTATACTGGAATCTCTATGCTGCCACCTCAAATGTATTCTCTGACTGGTCACTGGAGTATACAGGTTTCACAACATGTAATCAAATTCCTCCCTTGGTGAACACGTGGTCACCTGCTGTCACTTCTTACTTATTCTAAGCCATGAGAGTTTCACTGAATTTGGAACCATTTCTGATTGATCTGTCACTCACTCACCAAAGCCATCTTGTCTCTCTTGCATTTGTTATTACCTCCTTTGCTTTTGCCATTTCCATTAGTTCTCCTGGGTGCTTGACCTTTCCCTTCTACTTTCAAAACACACAACCCTTCTAACTGCCAGCACTGCTGTTTTCCTTTCTGTGCCAAATCAAATCTCTTCCACATCCTTCCTCTGACCTTCCTAAAATAATTTTTAATTATTTCCTATTTTTCCCTTATGAACTCCTCATGTGATTTCTTTCCATTATTACATGTAATTTCTCTTTGCATCTTCATTTGTATTAGGACTTCCTTCTCCCTTATTTTATGGCTGCATATCCTACTTTGTCTATTGATTTTATTCTGGACCAGATCATTTATATGTAATTCTCTGACATCCATTGCCCATGTCTTCCTATTGCCTGCTCCTCTCGCTTGTAGTCTCTTCTTATAGCTTCCTCTGCAGTCCCATTCCATCTTTTCTTGTCTGACTAGCCAGTCCACTACCATCTTTATCACCAATATACTTCAGTAAAGCTCCCCATCCTCCTGCAGACCACTCATTCATTGTTATCTCAAACTCACTGAGCCAAAAATCTGCTCCACATCACAATACTTTCTCCAAAAGAACTTTTCTCGACTTCACGATTCATATCTGTCCCATTCTCAGAGCCCTGAATCTTTCCTTTAATATTTGAAAATACTGTAAATATATCTTCTTTAACCTAGCTCAGACTCTCAGATTGTATCCTTGACCTTTTAAGCAAATGACAGACAAATAAACTAAAACTTAACAACAGACAATCATCACTCAACTTATTTCACATGTCCTTACCTGGGAAAAAGAATAATCTATGTCCACTATTTCTTCCACATGAAGCAGCTTCACAGGTCTTTCAACATCAGTGATATCATGCCAATTAACAGATAGCAGAAAAGCTCAGAAGTAGGAAACATACTTCTCAGCTGTACAGATTTTTGCAGAATGTCCAGATTTTTGCCTCATATATTTCATCTGTTTCTCATAAAACTGTAGTTTTTTAGCAAATCACTTGCAAATCGTTGAGGATTGAAGTAAGAAAATAATGGCAGACATTTGAGTTTCAGACTTCATAACTTTCAGAAAATTCATGTTAATGCAAAACCTGTTAATCTATCAACTTTCTAAATTTGTAAGAGCAATATTTAGAAAATGCCCCTATTTGGGGGCATTTGCTCCCCATTATTTGTGGCTTTGTCCAGATTTGTTGCTCTTAGAGGTTGAGAGGTATGGCAGGAAACCATTTCACACCTAGCTCTGTTTATATCCTAATTTAACAAGAATGGTTTTCTGTTGCATCTGTCAACATACTCTAAAGATGCAATAGACTGAAAAACATGAATCCTACATTAAGTTTAAGTCAGTTAAAAAAATGAATAACTATAAATTAGATCAAATACATTTGCAGCACCTATTAGCTTCAATGATGGCCCAGAAAACAGGTCTGTAGAGCACAGCAATATAAAAATGGAAACTAACAGCTGTAAATCTACATGCTAAACTAAATTAAAAAGTAATATTTTGTTAATATGTGGGAGCTAGTACTTAAATAATAAATAAACATTTAACTTCTATTAGTCTCGGTAATCAGACAGATAATATTGATTAGTTGAGGTGTGATTTAATTGTGACTCACTTCTAAATAATGGTACATATTTGGTTATGGATTTTGGTTGCATATGTTATTTTGGAAAATAAATGGAAAAGTAATAAATAAATAAAGACTCATACAGAAAACTGGCACCACAATGAAAATCAGCAGTTGTAAATCAACAAATCAAGCTAAAGCAAGTAAAAAAATCAGTTCTTATTAAATGCTCAAGTTAGTAGCTGGACAAAAGTCTTCAGCTATCGACATAGACAATTTTGCTGATTCTAAATCATGAATTTCATGTCCACAGCTGTAAAATGCTGCATAGTAATCCAGCACTGAAAGCTATGAACAAATCAAGATTCAAACAACCTATTAACTCAAGAGGAAACAAACAAATTAATAAAAACAAAAGTACAAACTAACACATAAACAAAAATATCATAGTTGAACTAAAGTGGCATCTCAGCCCAAAGATTCTTTTTTTTCCTTTTCTGCTGTGCTAATAGAAGAAAGTTGTAAATGTTGCAAATATATACAGTAGCATTATTGCCACAGAATATTTTTAATACAGTTTCTGTGATTGATGATTAATTCCAGACTTTATACATTTATTTTAGGAAAAGGAGAACTTAAGTTTTTTTTTTTTTTAAAACAAGTTTATTGTTTTAACATATAAGAGAAATATCATAACAATTTTATACAAGTCATTAAAAATAGGTATTATTATAATATTCAACAAAACAACTAAAGTATTTACAAAGACATCCACTACAATCAGATCAATTAATTAAACTAAAATACTGTGCTATTGAAATTAGAATTTTTTTAACAAATTTTGTAAATTATCCCATACAATAAAATGTGATGTTTTTCTAGTTGTTCTCATTCTAATTGTGCTTATTTCCATATGACACATTATATTCATAACATTTTTTAATTCATTGAACGAAGGAGGTGTATCTGAAATCCAATTTCTAGTTATTATTTTCCTAGCCACTGCTAGGATAGACCAT
Organism: Protopterus annectens; assembly: GCF_019279795.1. Taxonomy (NCBI): domain Eukaryota; kingdom Metazoa; phylum Chordata; order Ceratodontiformes; family Protopteridae; genus Protopterus; species Protopterus annectens. The sequence goes on from NC_056735.1 coordinate 1,498,432,849, forward strand.
AACAAGGGAAGCTTAATCTTTTTAACACATTGAGGTACAGGTGTGTTGAATAATATAAGAGACTTAGAAATAATGAAATTATCTGTAAAAAGAGCCTGCAAAAATTCATTAATTGACTTCCAGTATTCTTTCAACTTCATACAGTCATAAAACATATGAGCCCAGTCAGCATTAATTTCTACATTACATCTCTTACATAGATTATCTTTATTATTAATTTTATTCATCATCAAAGGTGTATAAAAAGATCTATGTAAAAATTTCCATGTATAAAGTCTCCAGACAATGGAAGATGTAGTTCTATAAGCAGATTCCAATATATATTGTTTATCTTGTTGAGTTGGTGGGTCCCCATTAATAGAGGTGAAATAATTCCAGTATGAATCTACATTGTAAAAGTTTCTTGTCTGATAATTTTATGTATATATGAAAGTTTACCTTTATCAGAAACTTTATGCTGTAAATTTATTATCAAGTAATCAATCAGTTTTGGAATAGATTCTTTAACTGTTATAGACATTAGATCTATTCTATCAATGAGATGTTGTCTAAAGATCTGAACCTCTAACCAGCAAGTTTCTCTTAGATCAAATTCTTGTTTTAAGAAATCTAGATTTTTAACTTTATTATCAGATATCAGCTGATACCAGTACTTTAGATTATTATCTATAGCTAAATGAGCTCCTTCAGAAGTAGATGACATAAGCATACCCTGAGTATAAATTATAGGAATACAATAAAATTCCATTCCCTATACTTAGGGTGCATGAATATAAAGTTACGATAACTAATAATAATATTTAATGGGTAACAGACCATATGTTTAGGTGTAATAGGTGAAGTACAAAATTCCTTTAGCAACCACAACATGGAGTTATTTATAATCATATTTTTATGTGTTAAGGAGATTTTCATGAAGTGCATACTAATTAGCTCCCAATAATCTTTCCATTTTGTGACATATGACCGATCTATTAATAAAGTAATAACTTTTATAATAGAAGAGATAATATATAAATTAAAGTCTGGAAAAGAAATACCCCCTTGAGAACAGCTATTAGTATGTTTCTTTAATGCAATCCTAGGTCTATTAGGTGCCCATAAGAAATTTAACATTAGTGTATTCAGTTTCTTGATAGTTATTTTTGTAGGTGAAAGTATTATTGATTGTATTAAGTATAAAATCTTGGGGAATATTATCATTTTAATAATTGTAAGTCTCTCCTCCATAGTAAAAAACATATTATTCCAGGTATTAAAAAGATTTTGTATATTAAGAAAATAGGTATTATAGTTATTATATATAATAGATTTAATATCTTTAGATAGTATTATACCTAAATAAGTTATCTGACCTGAGTTGGGTACATATTTAGTAAAATCACTAATGAGAGTATTTTTTCGTGTATATATAGGTAGTATTTTAGTTTTTCTTCATTGAATATTAAACCAGAAATACTTTTAAAATTCATCATTTTATCAAATAAAGACTGCATAGAAGAATTAGATCCTGCTGATGTAATTAGAACATCATCTGCAAAAGTTGAATTTTGATGTTGCATTTTCTTCTATTTCAAAACCCTCTATGTCAGTACTGTTTCTAATCAAATTAGCCCAAGGCTCCATTACTAAAGTGAATAATAGTGGAGAAAGTGGACATCCTTGCTTTGTACCTTTAAGAATGGGTATTTTTTGTGAAACATATGTTCCTACCTTAATATAAGCCAGCGTTCCTTTGTATAAATGCTCAATTAAATTTACAAATGCATCAGAGAAATTTGTGCACTTCAGTAAGGTAAACAGATAGTCCCAACTTACTGAATCAAATGCTGAACCTATATCAAGACTAATAAGTGTTAAATCTTTCTTTTTCCTATTTGCAAAATCAATTAATGTTAAGAGAACTTAAGTTTTGACTAGTCATAGAAACATAGATATTGAAAGCTTACAGTGACTTATTCTCAAAGTGGTTTGCTCATTTCTTTACCTGTTAAAACCTGCAGATTTCAGTTGAACACTTTATTTCACCTACTATAGTAAATTCTCTGTATATGTCCAATATATTCTTAAGTGATGTCATTGTTTTTGATCCCATCACCTCTTCAGAGAGGCTGTAGCATAACACACCCACTTTATGCTCTTGACTTGTCCACCTAATAAATACATATTGGGCCAGATTCAATAAAGGAAAATCTCCATGACAGACTAGTGTAGCAGCTTCTGCATGGAATATGGTCACCAAGTGATTCAGTAAACAAGGCTGAGGGCATGCACAAGCCTGTCAGCACTATTCTGACATGGACAAAACTGAATAATGCTAATTACCTCATGTGCTGGTAAAAATCATACAAATGAGGTGAATTAGTGATTCAGTATGCAGGCAGGCATCTGTGTCAGAGCAGTGTCCATTGCAGAAATGCATTCGGTTACTAACCATGTACATTTCTGCAAAAATCAAAACAGGGGCATGACAGCTCAAAGTAAAGCATGCATTATGACTATTAGGCATTCCAATAGCTAAAAATATGGCTGTTAGCATGGAAAACAGTTGCAGAATTATGAAAATGAAAGTTTATTTTGGGGCAAATTCAGACATTTAAGAGTAGCACAGCGGCATGCAAACAAGATCGTGCAGAAAATAAAAAAAAAAAAAAAAAAAAAATGTAAAAAGACAATTTTAAGTGAAATCTGCATTTTGCCATTATATTGGGTAGCATGCAGAACCAAAGAGGTAACACTGTTTTTTAAGGAGATAGGCTCAGGTGTAGTGGTATATCAAGGGACAAAGGTAGTGAGGTATGCAAATTAGCTAAATTTATTGAATAGCAAAATGGGAGACGGTGCCTGCCTGCACCTAACTGTCTAGGAGCTATAATGCTGCAGTGTAAGCAGGATGAGCAGCTGACATGAAAAAGGGGTGTGTCATGCTTGGTGTAAGCACAATGAAGCTCCCCTGCCTCTATTTGCACTTGGCTAAGCACAGCTAAGCAAGGAGGTGTGTCTGAATTAGTTCATGAAATGCTGAGCATGTTCACATCCCTGGGAGGGTCTTTTCTGCTCAAAACTATTTACTATAGCTGCAGGGGTTTGTGCGGCAGGCCGCAGGGCTTAAACACAGGGGAAACAAAAAAAAAAAAAAAAAACCCAGGAACCAGCAGAAGTGCTTACATTTGAGCACCGGGTGTTCATGGCGTGCTGCGGGGCTTAGAAGGGGTGGAAGTGGGAAGAGAAAAAAGGTGACATAGCAGAATAAAGGCACTGAGGTAGAAATAATATAGCTGGCAGGTGGAATGTACCATAGTCAGTTAACCACACAGGCAGCATCTGCAGCACAACAGTATAAACTATGCAAATACCTTTCCATCTGTTTTTCCCACAAACTCTGCACCATTGGTGCACACACTACGGGGAATTTTAACTGACAAAATGTTAGGGGTTGCTGTTGCTTTGATACATCAGTATGTGCTAGAGACTGACAGTGGTGAGGAGGATAATGCTGACAACCACCCCAGACTGAAGGAGGAGGAGAAGAGTGTTCAGACCCAGGCTAACCTACCAGGAGCTACATGATCTGGAGATACTAGAGCACTACAGGGTGGACAGGGACTTACTTCAGCAACTCTGCCAGCTATGCCGGCCTCACCTCAGATGCAAAGCCAACAGAGGGAACCCATCCCAGTTGAAACCAAGGTATCTGTAACCTTAAGAATACTAGCTACAAGTACCTTCCAAACACCTACTGGGGACATCATGGGGGTCTCACAGGCATCTGCATCCTGGGTATTCCACCAGTTCCTGGATGTCATGTGAACACATGCCAGTGAGCACATATATTTCCCCAGCACCTGTGAGAAGAGGACCAGCAATATGCATCTCTTCCACCATGTAGCAGACTAGCCAGAGGTACTAGGTGCCATAGACTCATGCACATTCACATTGATGCACCACCCGGTGAAAAGGGTAAACCCTATGTCAGCCGCAAGGGCTATCACTCCATCAACTGCCAGGGCATGTGTAATGCCCAGGGAATTATCATAAATGTGTGTGCTGGCAGCCCTGGTAGTTATCATGACTCCCATATCTGGCATGCCTCACATCTGTACCAGGCATTTGCCAGGGGGACATCCCATACAGTCATTTGGTGGTGGATGACGGCTATGCACTGGAGCCATGGATGATGACACCCATCAGAAATGCACACATACACACACACACACACACACACACACACACACACACACACACACACACACACACACATGCACACATACACACACACACACACACACACACACTAAAGAATGCCATAATGAGGCACATGCACAAACCAGGAACTTTATAGAGTATGTGTTTGGGATGCTCAAGTCATGGTTCTGCTGCCATGACATAGCTGGTGGAGCCTTGCAGTATGCTCCAGCCACATGTGCACACATGTTCATAGTATATGCTATGCTACACAATATGATCCTGCAGAAACAGCTGTGTCCAGAACAACACAGGGAAGGCCCATACAGCCCCCCCCCACCATTGCCAAAACCTCCTCAGGCACAGGAGGACTCAGAGGAGGAACCCCCTGAGCCTTCTCCTGTAAGCAGATGGAGGCATGGCCAGTATGCCCAGGCCTTGACAAAGAGGGAACACATAGTACACACACTGACACTGTAGGGACCCAGAGACTGACACCTCTCTCTGACTCTCACACATAGTAAAATGTAAGCCACACACATCACACTACTTGTATCTTACCATGTATAGGCTGTGTACTGCTTGCACCTGACAGAGCCAGTCCACAAGAACCATCCTCACAACTGCTGCAGGCACAAGGTAAGTCACTCTTCTTAACAATAAATGAATGGAGTAATACTTTGTGGTAGCATAGCTATGGTATCGCTGCATGCATGCAAGGGAATGGGGTGGTCTACCAGGATAGCAGCAGACAACCAACAGCTATGTGGGCAACAGGAAATGTCTGCCCAATACTGGCTTCCCCAGAGAATGCAGTAGTCCCCTAGGTGACAATTCTCAGTGCAGTATATGTGGGGGGGGGGGGGCTAACAAACTGGGGGTCATTGGTCACATGCATGGATGTCAATGTGGAAGTCCCATACTTACCCCTCAGCCTCACCTAGCACGTCAGCTATAGAACACCATAAAGATATGCCTGGCAAAGGCCCACAAAATGGAACATGATGAAATATGCGAATACAGACCTACACAGTGATATCACAGTAGGTCTTGCAGTTGCAGTAAGGCTCTGAAGGGTGAGAGGTCTAAAACCCAAATGTCTGCCATTACAATCTAACCTATAGTCTTTAGTGATATGCGTGTAGTCTCCAAGACAGGCACCATACTATGCTAAATGGAACCATAATGTAAAGGGAATATCAGCACAGTCTGTGGAAATGTGGACAGTTGATAGGTATCCTCCCCACACACACACACCCATGTTCCCATAGAAATGCAGTAACAGTAATGTTTTTATGGTATAAGCAGCAGACCACACATTCCCAGGGCTGTACCAATCAACTTGATAACTCATTCCATGTCCACAATATGCAGGGGTCAATGAGCTATGTATATGTGTGGCCAGTACTGTCAGTATGTGGCCTGCACTTACTCCTGGCTGTCATGTCTTAGTGGCCTAGGTAGAGTACTGTGGTTGACATGGTCCATGTTCCAAGAACTGCAGTGCCAACTATTCTGCATGTCAAATACAGTTACGGTAGGAGTTGTACATGCTGTCCAGATGTCAATATCTGTTTCTGCAGGAAAGCTGGACAGGTCAGGGACAGGGGCCACACATATGGACAGTAGACAGCTCAGAGTAACCTACACAGTGCCTAGCATACCCCTCAATTGTACAGACATTTTGCAGCATGTCCAGAGGTTTGCATCATATTTATGGTCTCTTTACCATGAAATCATGGCTGTCTGGCAAATCAGTGGCAAATCACAAAAGACTAAAGTCAGAAAATAATGACAGATTGTAGTTTCAGACTTCATACCCTTTAGGAAAATACATGCTAATGCAAAACCTGTTATTGTATCACCTTTCTAGGTTTGTAAGGCCAAAAGTTAACAATGGTTTCTATATGTAGGCCTTTGTCCCCAAATTACATAATGGCGTTGTCCAGATGTCTGTCTGTAAATACTCAGGAGGTATGGTGCCTAGTAGGACAGCAGGTTCCTGAAGGTCAGTGTACTGTCTGGTCATAAAAGGCTGCTGATTTACTGTGTCAGCACTGACAACATGTCACTGGCTAACAACCATACCCCTGGAATGACAGGTTGTCATCATAGCCAGCTTTAGGCAACAGCGAACCCTGCAGTCGCTGGGGGCTTCCTGTTCCTGGAGGCCCCCAACCAAAGCAGATTGTCTTAACTTGATATTTTGCAACAGATCTGTCAAACCAAGAAAAGCTAGTGCAACAATCTTGTGTACTTAATAAATCAGATGTGTAATACCTCATATTTGTATCTCCTTTAAAAATTCAAAGATAACAGTGTTTTATTAAGCAACAAGCTTCACAATTTCATTAAATATTTTATCACTGACATAGTACCCCTGGCTTAGTTAAACTTTGCTAGTGGACATTCACTCCACTAAAACTAACAACATAGCCAACTTTAGGTACTCGCAATACCCAATCTGTGGCTGCAAGGGGGGAGCCCTTAACCATCCTTGACTGTGTGTGGGGCCCCACAAAAGCTGCTGATGGTTGAGGAACATGAGGGCAAAAATGTAAAACTAGATAAAAACTAGTACTGCTATGGTTTACGCATGTGTGTGTGTGTGTGTGTGTGTGTGTGTGTGTGTGTGTGTGTGTGTGTGTGTGTGTGTGTGTGTGTGTCAGATATCAGTGAGCTTTATTTGTGCACACACTCAGTAATGCCAGGACACAGATTTTATTATTTTGGGTACCGGTTAAAGATGTAGCTAACAAGTAATTATATTTCTAAAGTAATGAATAAAATATATCACAGAACATTCAGACACTTAGATCTTTTAAGAGTCTGGGAGCACCCATTCCCCGGACTGTATAAATGGAAACATGGGGCTCCCTTAATCATCCTTGACTGTGTGGGGGCCCCACAAAAGCTGTTGCAGGTTGGGGAAAATGAGGACGAAAAATGTATTAATTTTCTGGTTATGCTCTTTAACCTGAAAAGAGGTTTGATATGACCCTGTTAGAATAAATCTGATAATGGCCTCTGCTAGCAACTGCACCCATTCTAAAACCAGCTCTGCTCAGATGTGTGTGTACAGAAAAATGCTGTAGGTTTTATGTGTGTGTGTGGGGGGGGGGGGGCAGGGGGTGGATTGTGTGGTTATTACGTCTTTAATTGTCATTACAGTCAAACCTTAGAGGTGTGCACATCAGGTTATTATAGCTTGTGTTTGGGCTGAGGACAGTGTGTTCATATTTTTTTTAACTTTCCTGACATACCTCAGGGGTGTACAAAGAAGGCTACTATAGTTTGTGCAGGGGCAGTGTACTGTCTAGGAGCAACAAAGTTGTTATTTTTTCACTTTCCTCACAATCACACTTCAGACATGTATGCAGGTAGCTAGCTGCCTTTGACAGTTTGGGTGGAGGAATGAGGAGGCATACTATGTATATGTATGTCAGCAGTCACTTGCTATACATGACTGTTGAAATGTGAACCTCTGCTTTCATCCCAGTCTAATGCCAGAGGGATACATAGGCAGTCTTTTTTGGGGTGTTAAGGAGGAAGACAGCTCCAAGATAGGACCTGTGTATCCAGACAACAATTGGTTTGTTAGTTTATTGTGAGTTACTATTTTGCCAACTTTGAACATTAAGCCTATGGTACAACCTGGATTAAAAAGTCGGAAAAATGCTCTAAATGTATTTCAGAACATGCATAACCCAGTGCTTCTGGTAGCTCGGGCTTAACTGAGTTATTTCTTAAATGGTTATTACTGTGCTTACTTGGTCAGGAAAGGTGTGTTGAAAGGATGCAAGGAAAACTGAAGTTGAAAAGCAACACAATATCTTTCTTTAGTCAAAATTTCTGTTCAGGCCATCGTTGGATGAAAAGGTTGCATAAAAAGACAAAAAAAACTTTAAAATACACTTCAGAGCATATAGGAAAACATGGCTTCTGTAAAAAGCTGAAGAGTAAAGCTAAATTTGAGAAAATAATTTGCATAACATGGGAAGACCAAGATAGGGTGGGGGGTGACTGGGGGAAGATTGTAGGGTATGGCGTGTGTGTGTGTGTGTGTTTGTGTGTGTGTGTGTGTGTGTGTGTGTGTGTGTGTGTGTGTGTGTGTGTGTGTGTGTGTGTGTGTGTGTGTGTTGGGTGGCTGAAACAGTAGGACAAGGGTGCCATTTCACCTAAGTCCAAACCTGTACATTGAGTTCCTGCACTGTATCATTGGTGCAACTAAATTCCAGTAGCTGTAAATGTCCCTTTGTGAGATGGGCCAATATGCTGTGGTACACAGGCCTGTTGTAATTAAAGAGCATTGTAGCTACATGTCTGTTGGTTTGCAGCATGAACTAAAAGGTTGCTTAGGAGGGGTATCAGCGATAGGGTGATACATAGACTGGAAGTGCCTAGGGGGCCCCAAGATTGACATCTGCTGGGACCCGCCAAAATGCTAACACCGGCCCTGGTTGTCATAGAAGGAGCACAAGTATGCCTTGTATATCTGTTCTGCTTGTCCTAACATTGCACTTGCCTGCCAAATATTTGCAAAACAAGAAAGGGTCTTTTCAAAACATCAGTGGCAGACAGTGGGGAAGCAGATCTCATACCTATAAAAGAAAGCAAGCAAATACCAAACTGGTCTCTCAACTGTCTGTTTGGCAGAACAGTAATACACCCTTTCTCCATGTGTGTGTCTTTGTCTGACTGTCATATATGGGCCTGTCCAGATGTCAATCTGTGACGGTTTGACAGCTAGGCCAATATGTAGCTTCATAATAACATATAGCAACACAAACCATCTAAGGACCAGGCAAATGTAGTGGTGCAATGATGGGCAACCCGCTTAACAGGTACACTCAGAGGTGCGAAGTCCGCAAGCTTGTGTGTGATGTTACGGCATTTACCCTGCTTACATCAGAATTACAAATACATAACAGCAGCCACTGTGGGCAAAGTCTGTGACTGGACTACAGAAGGACAAAGAGACAAACATAAGGAGAAGGGGAACCACTGGCCAGACAAATGGTGAATGTGCACACCAGAACAAATTGTGCAGTAACATAGATGCAATGCAGTGCATGAAGTCAGTAAACATCACCTGCAAATACACAACACACACCCATGTAAGTGGAGGTCCGCAACAAAACAAAAACCCAAAGGGCACTTCAGAGACAAAAATACATGAGAACTCCACAGGCATACACACCACAGACCATGCAGACTACACACACACCAGGGTCTTGCAAACACTAAGGCCTTACCCCAAACCCCAAACACCTGCCCAATACAGATAGGGTAACAGCACTGTCCCTCTACCCCATTCCATACAGACTCTGCTGAGGTGACCCCTGTCTGGCATACAAAGCAATCCAGATTCTGCCTTGATGGGACTGTTGCACATCTGGAAGTCAAGGCCCACTTGATCAACAGGCAGGCACAGCATCAACCTGGACTGTGATATCAGTACGGCTTATTGGTGTGACATATATGTGTCCCACACATTCCCACATCTGTGGAATACACTCCCTGTCCACATCAAGCCAATTACCTCAATACCCCTAGTGATATGCTCCTTGTATAAGTGCATGGGAAACACAAAATACAGTCCTGTGATTTCACCTGTGTCTTTGCTGGACAAGGGCTCTGTGTGTTGACATTGCCTAACATGGGCTACACTCCCATCTGTGTGGATTATAAGGGCTTCAGGGCCAATACCCTACTAATGTCGTATTCTATCAACCTGTACACAACTGTCTGTCAGCGGTTCACCACATTACTCTGTACTGCTCTGCTACTGACATAACTGGAAGTCACATAGTGCTATGTGGAATATACTTCACATATAATGGACATTTCTGCACAGTACAATACACTCTGTACCCACACCCATAACTCTCAACCTCTGACAGGAAGACATCTGGATAAGGTCATAAATAAAAGTGGGACAAAGGCCCAATTACAGGCACATGTTGTAAATATTGCTCTTACAAACTGAGAAAGTTGGTAGAATAATGGGTTTTGCATTAGCAGGAATTGTCTGATGGTTATGAAGTCTGAAACACTATTGTCTGTTATTAGTTTGTAACATCAGCCTTTAATTATTTGCAACAAACTTGCCATAAAAACACAAGTTTATGTAGAGTGAATGAAACTTCTAGACAAACCCCTGGACAATCCACCAAAAACTGTACACTTGAGAGGTATGGACCAGGATATGACTATTCAGGTAAGAATACCACACATGCAGGAGATCACCAACCAGTATATCACCAAGTTGCTGGATTGTTTATGCAGCTTCATCAGTCAAACAGCTGTAGCTACACCTCTCAACTGGCCTTTTTGGGCAAGAATATCTATAGGTGGACTCATATTATTGGCCTGTGCATCATACATCTTGTGTTCCTCTGGTAAAGCACGGTGCTGATCTGAGGATGTCTGTCACTAGGTGATGACACAATACATTTTAGTGTCAGAATTCAGATATGTCAAACAATGTCTGCAAAAACAAACCATGTACCTCTAGCATCTTCCTGTTTACTGTTGAGAGGTATGGCTGCAGCACAAAAAACCTCGGACTGGAATACAATTATCTCTGGACTGGAGTCACACGCTTACTATAGAAGGTCATACTGGGCATGCTCCTACACTTAGGGAATCATAGCCCATGTTGGAACCCACATTGGACTATATAACTGTATTGTGCATATATGTCTTTGCATAGACAGCTATGTACACCTTAGTCTCTACACACACCCATCAGACAAGATTACCCTCAGCTAGCTGTAGGTGGCCCATATGTGATATATCTGCATCTGTTGCATGTGATACACAGACATATATATGGGCAATATAGATCAATATGTCCAGCATACACACACATAGAAGTGGGGAAGAGAGAGACAGACAGTGATAGAGAGAGAGAGAGAGACACACAGGGACACACACACACAGAGTGAGTCATACACAGGGATACCCTGAATGGCATAGAGTGATATCCTGCTACGGACAGTGACATACTGGTCATAACCAGTCATATGTGCTAGAATGAAGGTGAGCTCCACTGTGTAATTGTACTGAAATGGGGGTTATAACATCACATCACCTGCCTGTGTGTGTGTGTGTGTGTGTGTGTGTGTGTGTGTGTGTGTGTGTGTGTGTGTGTGTGTGTGTGTGTGTGTGTGTGTGTGTGTATGTGTGTGTCAGTAGGTTTAAGTATTAAGAGGCTGTTACCACTCAGTACATTTCCCATTCCCCTACTTCACAAGATTTGCTGATGTCATTCACCTTAGACATACCACTGGACACCTGTCAGCCCTATAAGCTCTGTAGCACATTTGATAACTGTGTAACACTGTAGTACAAATAACTACATAGGTAGGGGTTCTTACCTCAGCCCTAGCAAATGTAAGTGTGTGGTTTGTTTGTTTGTAGGTGAAACAGTTTTTGGCCATTCTCACCCAGTACACTTTCCAGTACCCTACTTTAATAGTCCTGCTGATGTCATTCACCTTAGAAGTACCTTTGGAAAGCCCCAGCCCCATAAGCTCCATGGTGCGTGCAGTAACTATTTAACAGTATAGTAGAAATAACTAAATAGGCAGTGGTTCTATTCTAAGTTCTGGTGAGTGTGTTTACAAGTGTTTGTAAGTATGTATGTTTGTAGAATGAAGTCTGATAAGGGTGGAGTACAGGGATGTTGTGGCCCACTGGTTCCTGGATGACATCCCCATATTTGTGAGATGGGCCATATAGACAGCCTTCCGTACAATGGTGCCCACATGGTGAGGAACTGTCACGTTGCTACCAACCTTGGTGCACAAATCGTCTCACACCTGATTGCATGCTCAGTACATTGTTATTACTGTCATAATTACTGTGGATGACATCTACCACAACAGGGAAAATGATGCATCTCTTGGCATTCAGTTTGAGGAAATTCTTCTTGCACCAGTCATTAATTTGGGTAATGGCTTCTTGGAGGATGCTCACATCAGTAGGGGAATGTAAGACAGTGGCCAGCTTGCAATCATCTGTAAACTTGGTCAGCCACAGACCACTAGTTTTGTCTTGTATCTCAGAAACATATATCTCAAACAGTAGAGGCCCCAGACCAATCCTTGGGGTACACCACTCTGTAAGAGTCTACTACTAGAAGTGGCTTCCACTACATTGACCAAGTGGGTACTATCATTGAGCAAGTTAGCCACCCTTCTGGTAACATACAGGTTGATGCCTAGCTGTTTAGGCTTAAGTATCATGGCTGCCTGGGGATCATTGTGAGAGATTTGGGCTAGGTGAAGGTAGGTAGTGTGCACCATTCTTCCCTTGTCCTTGTGTTTGTTGACCACTTCAGAGATGCTGACCAGGTTTAATAGGCCTGATCTCCCTTTGACAATATCACACTGTGTGGGCTCAAGCATTTTGAGGTTGACGATGCCCGTGTTTATAAGGTCCTTGATATTACCTTCCATGCCCTTGCACATCAGGCTAGTTAGGCTGATATGCATATGATTGGCTGGGTCAGTGGATTACTCTGCCTTTGTGTACAGGGATGACAGTGGCTGTCCTCTGTGCAGATGGGATGATACTGGTGTTCAGGCTTTGGTTGACTGCAGTGTGTAATGGAGTTGAGAGCTCATTCCTGAGTTCATGTAGGATGCAGCCAGGGATGGTATCAGGGCTATGGAGACTTCTGTGTGTTGCCTTTGAGAGGGCATTATGGACCTGCTTCCTGATGATGAGGGGAGGGAGCAGGTGCTGTGCATGTCTATGTTTACCGATGGGGGGGACAGGGGAGTGATGTTTACACCTAACCTATCTGCAGCAGGTTGGCTATATCTATGCCGTATGTGCATGTGGTGTTATTGACCACCACTATAGAGCAGATTTGGGTGTTGCCTCTGGGACTGCAGACATATGTGTGGAAGGCCAAGTGATTGGCCTTGGTGGATGTGTCCAATTTGCACTCAAAGATAGCCTTACGGTAAGTCACCTGTGACCTTATCTGCTTGTTCATACCAAGGTGACATTGCTTCCAGTTAGGCACCTGCTCCTTCTTGGCCTTGTTCAGCAATTATTTCTACCTATTATGGTATTTGTGTATTGTTACTGTCCACCACAGAGGTTTACCCTACCTTGAAGGAGATGATTTTGTCCTGTCAGGTATTATTGAGTCCATACAGCTATGTGGGTGCTCACATAGTACTGTGGTGTAGGCTTGGACACTACTGCTAGTTCCAACTGATGGGGTGGTGGCTGTAAAGCTACTTCTACCTGCTCTGAGGGGATTTATAGTCAGTTTTGGAAAGTTATTTTTGTTTGACACTGACAAGGGGGGATGGGGGAGATGGTGATCTCAACAGTGATGGCTAGTTGGTCAGATCTTACCAAGGAGGATGACACTGTAGGAGTGTGACAGTGTCTACTCATGTTGGTTAGGACCAGGTACAGGATATTTCCACCTGTCGTAGGAGTGTTGACCAGCTGATATATGGCATTGCCATTGACAAAGCCGAGGAATCTCTGTGCATTCATGTTCAGGTAGAATAGGTCATGCACACTATGGCTGGGTAGTTAAAGTCATCCAGGAGCAGGGTAGATGGTTGAATCTTGACAGATTCAAGCAAGTCCAGATAGGTGTAGTTGGTGTCCAGAGTCATGATTGGAGGTCTGCAGCTAGCTATGATTTGAGTAGGTGTTTTGTCAACAGTTAACTGCACTTGGGATGTCTTCCATGTGTCATACTGTTTGGCCAGCCTGGAGGTGTGTATGTGTATGTTAATGTTTAAAACTCCACCTCCTGTGGTGAAATCAGTAGGATAATTTGAGTACTGAAGTCAGTAAATGTTGACATCCATTTGTGTTCCCGACATCATATCCTTCTAAAGCATAAAAATTGTCAGGAACACCACAACTTCAGCAAACTTAAAACTGTAAAAAGAACACCTGTGATAAATCTAATGACATGAAATACGGACACAAATCTTGCGCTTTCATTCACATTTATTTTCTCGTGAACTTCTTCAGAAATAATTAACCATCCACTCGCATACAATTTATACATCTCAAATCAATCACATGTTCGATGATGTCATATAAATTATAAAAATCTTTAAAGATACATAAAATAAAACAATAATAATAATAATATGTCCTTGTTTTAAATATATTAATAATTATACAATCCAAAAAAGTGTTTTGAAACATACATAAAAAGTGTATATATAAATATATATGCATATTTAATATAAAAAAACTTATTATTGTACAACTATTAAAAAACACTTCATGTTAATAGACTCATTTAAACCAGGGGCAAAATCAGCTCCCAAATGCAACTGCCAAGGAGACTCTTTACATTCTAGGAGAACTTTGATGTCACCCACAAAAGCCCCTGTTAAATGTAATCTCAAACTGAAAAAGTGAATTTCTTAAAGTTAGTACAAACTAAAGAATGTTTAGCCAACGCATTGGCTAAATCTTTTTTCTTTATTGCTAATAGATGCTCACTAATTCTTGTACGAAAACATCTTGTGGTCATACCTATATAAAAACTATAACAGGTAGAACATTGAGCTGTATAAACCACTTTTTCAGTACTACATGTAAAATAATTGTTAGACCAATAAGTCTTATTCATGTGTGGAAAATAAATAGAAGATGGATTACTTAAATACCTACATTGTCTACAATTCTGACGTAAGTACGCTTAGCTTTAATACTAACACCTTTGTTATTTCTACATGATTTTGTTCCCCATTCCAGTATGTTCTTAATATTTTTAGTCTTCTTAAAAATAAATTTAGGTCTACCACCTATAATTTTTATCAAGTCTTGGTTCCCCAAAAGTACCTTCCAGTTATCAACAATAATCTGTTTGATACACCACATTTCGTTCGTGATTGGCAAAACAAAGCACACAAAAAATTGTTATCAACTCCATCTAATACTCTATTTGTTGTGTTATTGGTGTTATTATTTTCCACAGAAAATCTGGAATGACTTAATAATATAGGTGAAGCTTTACCTTTTCTAAGTGCAAGTACTTCTTGGACAATATTTTTTATCCATAACGAATTATATCCCCTAGCTACAAAAAAGGATGTGAGTAGGTCTATTTCTTGATGAAAATTAACATCCTGTGATGTTAACCTACTAAGTCTAATCATTTGTCCCTTTACTACTCCTTTTTTCATATGGTTAGGGTGGAAACTATTTCTATGTAAATACTGGTTAGCAAATGTAGCTTTTCTATAGATCCCACTAATGAATTCCCTAGAAGTGATGTCATAAGATAAATGCAAATCTAGGAAATTCAAACTCTCTCTAAATCCTCCAGTAGAAAACCTTAAAAAACTAGTGGTAGTATTCAAAAAATCAACAAATTTTTCAGACTTTTCTAAAGTACCGTGCCAAAGAAAAAACAAATCGTCTATGTACCGACGATAGAATAAAATATTGTTTTCAAATATATTGTTGTCAATAAATTTGCTTCCCCAATTGGCCATTACAATATTAGCATATGCTGGTGCTACCTTGGCACCCATTGCAACTCCAGCAATTTTCTTATGTATTACCTTGTTAAATGAGAAAAAGTTGTTGTCAAGTATTAATTCCATCAAACTACACATGGTATTAATTTTGATATTAAACCACAACTTCACACAATAAAAGTATTTATTTGTAAAAATGGACCAGATAAGTGCTTTCACGTTGTAAAACCAACGCTTCTTCAGATCATAATTTGTCTTTGTTTGTCTTGCAGCATATTCTTCTGGGATGTCATGCTACAACAAACCCTGTAGCACCAGCAACTGTTTCAGTTTGTAACACCATTATATGAGATATGTCCCTATTTTCGGCTCCCTGTCCTCCAAATATGTCAGGCTTTGTTCAGATGTGTTGCAGTAAGAGGTCCAGAGGTATGGTATATTATGATTTAGTGACTTCACTCCTGATATCATCCCAGTGATTTAGCAGAAACCCGGAAGTGGCATGTGGAAGTGGCAATAAATATGGTCCTACACCCTGGACATTCTGTGGAAATCTGTACAGTTGAGAGTTATGTATGTCTTCTATTGCTAGCAGACTGTCAAGACTGTGTAGCAGTGCAGTGTGTAAATGTTTGTTGGACTGAGCAGGGAGAGTAGCAGATGTGAGTGTCATAGATCATTTTCTATCTGACTGTGCATGCTGCTACAGATGCGGGTGGTCTATCAGGTGTATATGTTTGTAGAAGCAGACTGAGAAATGTCCTGTAACACTTCAGGATTCCCAGTAGACTGTGGCTTAGGGCAGTATATGTCAGTGCACTGTGCGACTGGCAATCAGGATATGTTTGTTCAAACAGTTGTTATATTCAAGAGTTCAGTTAGGGCACTGACATGTTGCTGTGACTGTGGTGCACGTGGTTGTGGGTGGACAATTTCTCATCAATGTCTGCTTTTCCTTACAGTTACATCCCTGTAGTGCATGATATATTTACAAATGCATGGGTAATTCCCCAGAGCTGATTTGGAGTAGTGTCATATTGGTCTGACTGTAGTCAGAAGGTGCTGGGTGAAATGGTTGGTAGCTCTCAGTTTCTTTTCTCTTCTGTTACATGACTGCAGTCATACCTCTCAACTGTCCAGATGCCTATACACTGTCCAGATGCATGGCTCATATGTTTGGTCTATTCCCCATAGCACTTGAAGGCTTCTGACAAATCACCTGGATGATGTGAGCATTGACATAAGTAAATGATGACAATCATTTGTGTTTCAGACCTGGAATCTATCAGAAAATATATGTTAAAACAAACCATACTACCCTTGCAGACTTCAAAGTGTTTAACAGCCATATTTCAAATATGTCACTATTATATGCCCTTTATCCACTCCACTTGGTCAGGCTTTTTGCAGATGTCTTGCAGTAAAAGGTTGAGTATATAAATATATCTATCTATAGATATATATATATATATATATATATATATATATATATATATATATATATATATATGTATATATATGCGTGTATATATATATATATATATATATATATGTATATATATATATATATATATATATATATATATATATATATATACGTATATATATATATATATATATATATATATATATATATATATATATATATATGTGTGTGTGTGTGTGTGTGTGTGTATTTATAAATGCATATATATGTATTGTGCAAAAAAGCAAATAGAGATGAACTTTGATAGCTGAATACTCAAGTCCGTTGTTAATGATAGGAAAAACACTTTATTCACAAAAAATATGACACTATGTAAGTGCTTTTGTTTAAGGCTATGTTAAACTTCATCAGACAATTTAAAATTCATTACATCACATCCTTGTATACAACTGCTCATTAAATCATTGGACCCTTAACAAATTGATTGATTACGCCAATATATTAAAAATTATATCTATATTTAAAAAATTGCAATATAACATATGTATATATAAAATGTGTATGAAAAATATATATATAAATATATGTATGTAAGTACATGAACTATATGTTCACACATAAAATATATAATGGTAATTAAGAAAAGGTTTATCATAAAATAATCAACCAATTTTCTTTCTTTCCAATGCCTTTAACTTTAGTACTGGGGCTATAGAGCTACGTTCACTGATTCCAGGACAATTATTGGCTTGTACCTTTATTTGCCATTTTAGTTCTTTTAGTTCTAATTGCATGCCCCAAGGCTTTTTGTCTTCAATTTCTACATGGTCAATAGCCATGAAAGAAAAGCGGTGATCATTATATTCACAAATATGTTTAACCAAAGTGTTATTTAACTTATTTTTCTTTATACCATATTCATGCTGAAATATTCTTTGGGACAACTGTCTCTCAGTTTTTCCAATATAGAACATTGGACATGAGTTACATGTAGCTAAATAAACAACAGCTTTGGACTGTGCAAATTAAAATTTCTATATCTTAGATGAAAATTGTCAGTCATCTTTATTTTATGGCATCAATGACATGCTCCACATCTTGACATACCTATATTCAACTGACTAGACATTTGGGCTGTTTCAGAATTTCTTTAAAACTTTTCCCTTTTCTGTAAACTATTTTGGATTTCTTATTAATATGTCTCCTGAAACAGGGGTCATCTCACAAAATAATCCAGTTATTTACAAATACATCTCTTATCATATTATGATCTTGGGAATAAGTAAGCACAAAAGCTTTAGGGAAATCAAATTGGTTCACTGATACACAAATCTGATCATTGTCTAAGTTCACAACACTGCTATTGTGAGAACTATTAGAATCTTGGAAATTATTCTGCCTATCTAAAATGGGTTTAAAATGCCCATTAATTCTCTTGAAGGTTACTTCTTGTATTAGTGCATCAATTAAAGCTTCAGGGTAATCTCTTTTAATAAACATGATAACACAAAAAATTGCATTCTTCCATAAAATCATCAAGGTTATTCACCATCCGGGCCACCCTAACCAGTTGTCCCTTGACAACCGACTTTTTAAATAGAGACATTAGGGAATAAATATCTTATGAGAACATAAAGTATAAGATGCTACGTATTTATAATAGCATAGACCAAACAGATTGCTAAGCTAAAATCTGGTAAAATGCAAAAATTAGAAAGGGACCTGAACCAATATGCCAATGGAATTGCATATCCTAAGCCCCCAGGAGGGCAATGGAGAAATAGACAGATTCATAATGCTGATCATTTTAACAATGAACTAACAGATTCAAGGGAAATTACACAATAACCTAACCGATTATATGACCAAGAGTTCCCAGAACTAAGAAGGTCAGAAAGAATAAAAAAAAACTAACCCTCAAAATATGTACAACCAACCAGCTGGGTTTCAAAGGGCCAGGCCAAAAACCAAGCAGTGGAGGACTTAAACAATGATTATATTCCCAGTATGAATCTGGGTATTATGTGTGATATGCAACAGCCTGTTTTTAATGTTAATTAAACATCTGAACATGTTAGTTGTATTATTGTGAATACAAGAGGAGATTTTAAAGTGTATAATTTTTCGGATGCATATGTAGATGAACATGTTACAGACTTACTAGCCAAAGGAAAAACATTTATTCCATCTTGGCCCTTTGATTTTACCAGTACAAAGATAGATCTCAAAATGTTCTTAAGCAAAATAAATTTTAGTTTGTTATATCAAAATAACATAGACAATGAGAGACACAAGTATAGCATAAGTAGCATATATAACCCCCCCTACACCCCAGATTAGTTACCTCATTCATTATAGAGTTACACATGATACAGTGAATTTAATAATGGAATTATTAGAAATCGTGTTAAGCAACAATTTTATTACTTCTGATAAGAAATATTTCTTATAGAAAAAAGGCATTGCCATGGGGTCACCATTTGGTGGGGCATACACCAGTTTAGTCACGGCTTTTTGGGAGAGGAAGTTTGTATTTAACACTAAATACAATACATTTTTGAAGTCATACCATAGATTACAAGATAATATTAGCATCATTTGGAATGGCACACAAGAAATGCTAAATGAGTTTCGTATATACATAAATAGCACTACTGAGTTTTTAAGGTTCACTTGGGATATTAATGTGGAATACATTAATTATTTGGATGTTCACCTTGTGAAAGATAGAATTAATGAAGTTTTTACAGCAGTCATATATAGAAAGGAATCTTATTCAAACTGATTTTTACATTATAATAGTTCACATCCGGAGCACCAGTAAAAGTCGGTTGTCAAGGGGCAACTGGTTAGGGCAGCCTAGATGGTGACAAACCTTGATGAATTTATGGAAGAATGCAATTTTTTGTGTATCATGTTAATAGAGATTACCCTGAAGCTTTAATTGATGCACTAATACAAGAAGTAACCATCAAGAGAATTAATGGGCATTTTAAACCCATTTTAGATAGGCAGAATAATTTCCAAGATTCTAATAGTTCTCACAATAGCAGTGTTGTGAACTTAGACAATGATCAGATTTGTGTATAAGTGAACCAATATGATTTCTCTAAAGCTTTGTTGTTAACTTATTCCCAAGATCATAATATGATAAGAGATGTATTTGTAAATAACTGGATTATTTTGTTAGATGACCCCTGTTTCAGGAGTCATATTAATGAGAAATCCAAAGTAGTTTACAGAAAAGGGAAAAGTTTTAAAGAAATTCTGAAAAAAAACAAATGTCTAGTCAGTTGAATATAGGTATGTCAAGATATGGAGCATGTCATTGGTGCCATAAAATAAAGATGGGTGACAATTTTCATCTTAGAAATAGAAAATTTAATTTGCACAGTAAATATAATTGTAAGTCCAAACCTGTTGATTATTTAGCTACATGTAACTCATGTCCAATGTTCTATACTGGAAAAACTGAGACAGTTGTCCCAAAGAATATATGAGCATGAATATGCTATAAAGAAAAATAAGCTAAATAATGCTTTAGCTAAACATATTTGTGAATATAATGATCACCACTTTTCTTTCACAGCTATCGACCATGTAGAAATTGAAGACAAGAAGCCTTGGGTCATGCAATTAGAACTAAAAGAACTAAAATGGCAAATAAAGGTACAAGCCGATAACTGGCCTGGAATCAATGAGCATAGCTCTATAGCCCCAGTACTAAAGTTAAAGGCATTGGAAAGAAAGAAATTTGGTTGCTTATTTTATGATAAATCTTTTCATAATTACCATTATATATTTTATGTGTGAACAAATACTTATTGTTCATGTACTTACATACATATCTATATATATATATATATATATATATATATATATATATATATATCTATATATCTATATATATATATATATATATATATATATATACATATATGTACATATATATATATATATATATATATATATATATATATATATATATATATATATATTGTCATATGCATTATATATATACATATGTTATATTGCAATTTTTTAATATAGATACAATTTTTAATATATTAAACGTATTTTATTTATATTTATGCATAAGCACATCATACTGAATTCATTTTATTAACTTCTAATGTTTTAAAGGTGTTTTACGGATGTATTTATTAATTTAATTAATTAATTTATAATAGTAACAAAGTAGCAAGGATAGAGGTTGGTTTAATCAATCAATTTATTAAGGGTCCAATGATTTAATGAGCAGTTGTATAAAAGGATGTGATGTAATGAATTTTAAATTGTCTGATAAAGTTTAATATAGCCTTAAACGAAAGCGCTTACAGAGTGTCATATTTTTTGTGAATAAAGTGTTTTTCCTATTATTAACAATGGACTTGAGTATTCAGCTATTGAAGTGTAGCTCTATTTGCTTTTTTGCACAGTAGTTGTGTTTTTTGAGTTTGTTCAACATATATATGTATATAAGAGTACTACGGATATGTATTTTTCCCTTATGTTAAATGACTGTTGTGCATGATATGTTTGTCAAAGCATTACAAACTCATCTCAGATGGTGTGGTGGTGAGTTGTTGTGATTGTAGTGCACATGGTCTGGTGTTCAAGACTTGGCAGTGATGACTTTTTTTCATTAATGTTAAATTACCATAATGCATGATATGTTTGTAAAAGCATTGCAAATTCTCACAGCTTAGGTGATGTAGTGGTATGTGCTAGTCATTGTAGTGCATAGTGGCCTTGGTTTAAGACTTAGCAAGGCTGATTATTTTGTTGCTGGGCTGATGGAGTCAGAGTAATTAAAGCACTTTTAAGCAGTTGTAAGTGGGTTTGCATTGTTTTGCATAAAGCTAAGTGATGCTAACAGATGATTAAGTCCTCTTAGCTTCACTTAGCACAGCTTACATCTGTGCTAATTTTAATTAAAGAAAAGATAAAAGGGTGATAGGAAAGTGGTGCAATGGGGGCAGCAGCGCTTAAATCATTAGGAAAACCAGCTAGGGATGTGCAGGGTGGGTGTAGGAATGGACCACAGCTCTACATTTCTACTGCAGCAACAGCTGTGACTGATATGGAAAATTTGGTATTTACAGCCTCACACCCCACAGGGAGAGGTGTTGGCAACATACATTTGTAGAGTAATTTCAGTGTTGATTGATTTATGTCACTGTACATGGGGGCAAAATTTAGAGCTATGCATAGATTAATGATTTTTTTGTGGGACAGATGCCTTCTTTTTCATTATTAAGGTGAGAGTGGGATGTTGTGGTAGGACTGTAGGTATGTTTAGGGAGGTAGGTTGTGTAGGATAGGTTGCATTTGGAGACAGACGAGACACACAAGACAGCAGACAGGGGTGGTATATGACACATGAGGGGGGTAAAAACCATGGACCGGGATGGTGGTTGGGAATCAGAGGCCCATGAGCCCCCAAATGTATACAGTGGGACTGAGGTCCCCACCCATGAGCAATCACCACTGTACCTTCACAGCCCTGAAGGTGGCTGTGCTGGGGGCTGGACAACAGGGCAGCCTGCCCCTCCACATGCACCAGGCAGTCCTCCATCTGGTGCAGCTGTCCATCCAACTTGGAGCAGATGATGCTGCACACCACACCCCAGAGTTTGTGGTGGATGACAGGCTCCTCTCTGTGCCCACACCCAGGGGGGACGGGCCACGTCCCCTGAGGTAGTTCCATCCAAAGGTGGTGCAGGACCAACAGATGACGAAGTTCCAGGTTGGGTCCCAGATGTCCTGGGGTCCAGTGCCATGGCAGGATGAGGCAGGACAGGAGTATCTGCTGGGATATGCCTTCCCAAACCTGCTATGTTGTTGAGTTTATCCAAGATATATTGATTAGTCATGAACAAAACATTTCAAAATTAGTTATAACAGCATGAATGGGTGTTCCAATTAACCCAAACCAACAGATGTGAAACAGTTGCATAGCAAACAGAACAAATGCATAAATGGAACAACAGTAAGCATTTTAACAGCATGGAAGTTACATTGACAGCAACAGGCCACCAATAATAGTAGATGAACAAGGTATATTAATATGCAACCAATTAAATATATAAGCAATAATAGAGCACATGTCCCAACAATAGTTTTTCAGAACAACACATCAGTAGTATATGAATAATAATTATTTATGCAGACGAGTGGTGGTGGGAGAGAAAAAAGTCCATTAACTACTGTATAGGCTTCTATTTTTCACAACAGTACTGCTCAATACTCTACAGGTCTGCCCTCACTTTACATCTACCTATGGCCCATAGCTTCTGTAGCACATACATACTCATTAGACTGTCAACCTGTAATGGTATGTGGCAGAATGGGAGAGCAATGACTACATTACTGGAATGGGCTTGTACATATCAAGGTTACATACTTGACAGAGGAGGGGTACCCTGCACTGATGTTGTGTGAGTCTACTACTGGCATACTTTACTGGATTCCTATCTTTGTCCAATGTTATTGGCAGCAGTGACCATTAGCCATGACAACGTGGACACTTGAGGGACATGTATCAGGGAGAGTGCATGGTGTATGTACTTATCCTGCTGTCATTTGCAGGCATATAAGTTTGGACAGTGGAACACTTGTACACAGTGTATTAGCATACCTTCATATAGCTACTACACACATTTCTTTGCCTGTAAGACCTATGGATAAAATATCTGTTAACACTTTCTGACTGTTTCTACAAATATTCAGGATTTCTTTAGTGTATATATGCACACATCTCAGTACCACTCCTTGGATTCAAACCATGTCTGGGTGTGCTAAAATGAACAACAGGGCTATTTTCATCACACTGAGCCACTGGGAAACTGATGTGCCTTGTTTGACTGATTTCTGCCTAATACTCTCTAGGTTAGACAGTCTGACCTTGTAATCCTGACATTTATGCATGGCAGATAGTTATTTTACTGAGTATTAATCATTTGAAATAATACAATCTGTAAAGCAAAAGTTAACACAAGAATGCAATGCTGCAGGGGACACACTATAATACTGTAGACACTACTATTCAGGTTTCAGAACTTAGTGCATACAATATTTCATATTTGCTTTATATCTTATTTTACAGTTCCACATTCTACTGTTGTGCATACTAGCTGGTTCTCAGAACAGCCTTAGTTACTTCATTCTGTCAATGCCATATTTGTCATGAAGAACCTGTACACATTCTATTTCTACAACAACATACCAGAGTAAGCACAACAGTTTGTGGTATACATCTTTATTGCAGTGAAATGACACTTTTATTAATGGATATCCTGTGAATCACTATCAGTGTGACAAATATCATTTATTCATTAAACACAGTACACACTACACCTACTGGCAATAAACAATGTACTCCTGCTTTGTGCCACTATATACTGCAAGATAGATCTGCACTCACTAGCCTTTCGGCACATTCATGTCAGTCTGTCTGCATGAGCCTCAATGTTACTAGCCCTCTCTGCTGCACCTGTAGGGGTGAGAAACAAACATTATGCATACCTGTCTATCACATACTCAGGCTAGAATATGGTACACCTATATCTGTGATACTTACAGACTGCTGGAGCATGGTTGTCCCTAGCATCTTGTCTCCACTGGGCCAAGAGTGCCCCCATCATCGGCTTCAGGTCAGCATAGTGATGCCGTACCTGCTCACCAGTTTGGGGATACCAGTAGTACTGGTGAGGTCATGTGCCAGATGGTCCCAGGCCTCCACTTTATATTGTGAGCCCTGGTACTGGCTCTGCAGCAGTCTGTCATCATGGCTTAATATGAGGAGCCCAGCCATGACCCTGGACTCCAAAATGCCCCAGCGCTGTGCCCAAAAGTGTGAGCCCTCAACAACACCTGACATAGTTCCTGCACAGATAAAACTACAACAAATTCTGGCTGTATGCCTGCTTGAATGGTTAAATAAGGCCAAATTCCCACCCTTTGCTCTCATTGAACTATTTTGAAAATGCTAAGCTCAGCTAAGTGGTGCACAAATTCGCTAAGATGAGTTGAACAGTGCTTAAAGAGGTAAATGCTGAGCACTGCTTAACAGTGCACAAATCCACTTAGCTGAGCTAACTGCTGCTTAGAATTTACGTCTAAGCAATGCTTACACCAGATAAACATAGCTAAGCACTGCTTAACATTGCTCAGTTTTCATTTAAAAAATATCAAGATTGTAGATTAACTCTGCATTACTGACATATTAAGTGTGTATGATTTACTTTACATTACATCCCCCTAGGCGCTTTCATTACATTACCTTGGGGTGTGACTATGCTGTATGTGACACTTGTGTATACATGGGTGATTTAACATGTTATATGCACTCACACTTCCATTTTGGACCAGCTACACTACCCTGGGTGACAAATATCACTTACTACATAATTTAACATAACAAATTAATGTTAATGCTTTCCCATGTAAAAATTAAATGTCTGTCTTAGTACTCAAGCCGTGAACTCATGTATACAAAGCCAGGATTCTAACTACTATGCTATCTCATTGTTGAGATTTTAGTTATACATTTTTATTTAGCTGCTATGAGATGTCTAAGCAATGCTGAGCAGAGGGCACTAATGTGCCAACCCGCTCAGCTATGCTTAAACATACATTAGAATGGGAAAAAAAGGAAATTAATAAAATCACTTTATTTACGTGTATCAATACTCCTTGTCAGTCACAGTAAGAGCAATTGTAAGGGGACAAATAGGGACAAATTTTAAATATTGCTCTTACAAACTTAGAAAGTTGATAGAATAATAGGTTTTGCATTAGCATGACTTTTCCAAAGGATGTGGAATCTTAAACTCAAATGTTTGTCATTATTTAATGATTCTAATCTTCTGCTATTTGCCAGGAAGGGACAGATATTTGAGGAAACACACCAAAAATATGAAGCACTGCATACCTCTCAGCTGTCCAGATTTTTGCAGGATGTCCAGATTTTTGCCTCATATTTTTGGTTCATTTCTCATATGATTGTAATTTTCTAGCAAATCATTGGCAAATCACACAGGGTTTCAGTCAGAAAATGATGACAGACATTTGAGTTTCAGACTTCATACCCTTCAGAAAAACATGCTAATTCACAATCTGTTATTTTACCAACTTTCCAAGTTTGTAAGAGCAATATTTAAAAAGTGCCCCTATTTTGAGGCCTTTGTCCCCCCATTATTTATGGCTTTGTCCAGATTTATTGCTCTAAGAGGTTGAGAGGTATGTGAGGCAGACTTCTGGACATTCTGCAAAAACCTCTACAGTTGAGGGGTATGGTCATACGTCACTTTCGCAATGCAGGGGTATGTGACAATACCTGTCACATTCCCACTGCATTGCCTCCTATCTACATGGCTGCTTTCAGTGTCCGCAGACACTGAAAGCACTTGGAAAGTGCCATATGGCACTTTGACAATGTGGGGGGGGGGGTGACAGTACCTGTCACACACCCACTATATTTATTTCATGATCTCCTATCTATTTCAGTGCCCACGGACACTGTTTTACTATTATATTTGCTTTCAGTGTCCGTGGACACTGAAATGCATTTAAAATGTGCCGTATAGCACTTTGAGAGTGCAGGGTACATGTCAGATGTGTGGGCACTACTTAAACATGCCCCTTGCACTCAGTAGTGTTCGTGTCTGCTTAGCCTTAGCAGTAGCATGCCTTCATGGATATTGAAGGAGCGCTGTTGTTAAGGCTATGCGGAAATGGACACTGTTCACTCCATGCAGGAATAGAACTATTCCTGCATGGGGTTTATTGAATCCTGGGGATTGTCTCCTCTTTTTCTCTTGCATGTATTTTTTTTATTTTAAAACCCACTTGAATTCTATGGATACATACAAGATTGCTGATGTCTCTGCTGTGCATGTCCTAGCTTTACATCTTCATGAGATACAAACAGTAAAATCTTCTAATTTTTATAGGTCTTCTAGTGAAAAGCATACTTTGTTTTGCTGCCTTCCTCTGAATGTTCTCTATCTGTTCTGTGTCCTTTCAGATATGAAGTATTAATAATTGTGCACGGTATTCTTGGTTGCCCCCCCCCCCCACAACTGTATCAGACATCTGCAGGGATAAATAATGTTAGGGAAAGCCTCTGCCTTTGCATTGCAGTTTTTCATAAGCCTTTGTTGCTGCTTTCTCAAACTGTTTACTTATTTTTATATAATATGATATTGCTTTCTAGTACATTTTCTTATTTTGGCATTGCTGCTGTTTCCATTCTAGCTGTGAACTTATTTTGCAGCTTTTATGTTTTCCAGATACATTATTTTGCATTTATTTACAATAAGCTTAAAATTTCATGTTCTAAACTATTTTTTTGTCTGTAATTAGTCTTTCTTCCCCCTTTCCTGTACATCAGTTTGATTTAAACCTGATATGTTTAATTTTGGAAAATTACATGGTTTTCCTTCCAGAACTTCTGCAATGCAAATGATAAACCCCCGGATTCTCAAAAGCTTGCACAGTGTGCATGATTAGTGTTAGATGAAATTTTACCAATATGGCGGCCGAGCGATCCACGTACATGCACATCTGACGTGAGCGAGCGCTGCAGCACTAGTGCTGCACGTCCCTAGCCCCATATGCAAATCACCCCATTTGCAGGTGAAAACCATGCAAATTACGTAAATTTGCCATCCAGGAAGCAGGAATCAGGGCATGCAGGACTAGCGTAATATGCAGAAATGTACTCGGTTAGTAACCGAGTACGGTACTTCAAGGTCCAAAACAGAGCTATGATAGCTCCAAATAAAGGCTGCATATAGTTTCATAGTTTCATAGTATAGTACTAGGCTATCTGCCCTGGGGCATTTGTAAGCCTAGCCATAGTGATGTGGCTTTTGCCACCCCATGAAATGGTACAAAAATGTACAGAATAAATCTAGAATACTGTGCCTCTGTCTAGTAGTGACACAATGAAGGTCCCCTTATATAATAGAATTAGTTTACTGTGCCCCTGTCTAGCAGTGACACAGATGTGACCCCTGGGGTAAACTTACGATTTCCCATCCACTCATCAAGATTTCTCTTGAAGAGAGTCAGTGAGGGGCTCTGCCTAATACGAACTGGGATCCTGTTCCAAAGCATGGGAAGCCTCTGGGTTATGAATCTATCCCTCCAGCATGTCCTATTCATACTTGTGCCGAGGTTTAAGTCTTTAGCTCTCGTGGTCCTGATGGATTTGGATTTTTTTGAGGTGGAGCATGTCCATCAGATCCTGATTGGACATGGCCTTGTAAGTCAGGCAGAGATCACCTCTGAGCAGGCGGTATGCTACTGAATAGAGCTGAAGTTTCTTTAGTCTGGCAGAATAAGACATATGTTGGAGACCCTTGATCCTTTTGGTGAGGTACTTTTGTGGTCTCTCCAGCTGTTGCAAATGCCGGGTGAGGTACATACCAAATGGGGCATTGTACTCAATCATGGGTCTGATGAGGGAGGAATATAGGGGTACAATGACATCCTTGGATCTGGATGTGAATCCCTTCATGATGAGGTGTGCAAGGTAGAATGTTTTTCTAACCACTTTGGCAAAGTGGGTGTCAAATGAGAGGTCGCTGTCTACTTGGGTCCCTAGGTCTCTGATTACCTTTTCTGTACTCAGTGGGTTGCTGTCTATGTGATAATTTGTGGGTACTTTGTTTTTTCCAAAAGGGATGACTATACATTTTTTGGCATTTAGTTTAAGGCCGTGACTATGGCACCAGTTGTCCGTTTCAGTGAGGCCTTTTTGTAGGATGTGTGTGTCTGCTGGTGTATCGACTATGTCGCCTAGTTTGCAGTCATCTGCGAACTTTGTCAGCCACAGCCCTCCCATGTTTGCTTTAACATCTGAGAAATAAATGCCGAACAAGAGGGGTCCCAGGACAGATCCCTGTGGGACATCACTTGTGACTGGCTTTGAGTCTGACATTGCTCCAGCGATTTTAACTTTATGGGTTCTGTCCTTTAGCCAGTTTGCAACCCATCTAGTGACATAAGGGTTTACTTTTAAGCTGTTTAGCTTATCTATGATGCCTGAGTGGGGTATTGTGTCGAAGGCCTTAGCCAAGTCCAGGTATGCTGTATGGACTGCTTTGCCCTCATCAATGGCTCTAGTGACTGTTTCGAAAAAGTCAACCAGGTTTAAAAGGCAGGATCTGCCCTTTACAAAGCTGAACTGGGTGGGGTCAAGTGTCTGTAGGTCCCCTATGTCTCTGTTTATGAGTTCCATAATGATTCTTTCCATAGCTTTGCAGACCAGGCTAGTTAAGCTTATGGGGCGGTAGTTTCCAGGGTCTGTAGAGGCACCTCCCTTGTGGAGTGGGACCACTGTTGCTGTACGCCAGTGTTCAGATACATATCCCAAAGTAAGGCTAAGGTT
The DNA here is from genome assembly GCF_019279795.1 of Protopterus annectens. Lineage (NCBI taxonomy): Eukaryota > Metazoa > Chordata > Ceratodontiformes > Protopteridae > Protopterus > Protopterus annectens. The sequence goes on from NC_056735.1 coordinate 1,498,462,346, forward strand.
AAATAGCATTTTTATGTGTGGGTTTAGCTCCTCTAGGAGTTCACGTAACACGCACCCCGGGATACCGTCAGGTCCCATTGATGCTGTGTTTTTTGCTTTGTTTAGGGCAGTTCTCACTTGGACATCTGAGATGACAGGGAGATTACATTCAGCTGGGATAAGTATTTCTTCTTTTGGGGGTGAAGGAGGGGAGAAATTTGCACTGAACCTGTCAGCCAGAATGTTAGCAATATCTGTGGGTTCAGTGCATTTTTTGTTGTTGTGAACCAACTCTGAGCATATCTGAGATTTTCCGCCCAGGTTTCTAACATAGCTGAAGAAGGCTTTGTGGTTATCTTTAGTGTCCTTAGCGATTTTTCTCTCAAAGTTTGCCTTGGATGTTTTTATGAGAGAACGTAGTTTTCTGCTAATGTTGATCAGTGATGTCTTCCCTTCATGGAATTTCGCTCTGACGTGCAGTAGCTTCCTTCTTTTGTTATACAATTTGTTTATGGCTGAGGTCCACCAGACAGGATGCTTACATTTGGTGGAGAGGGACTTGGATTTGTTTGGGATTGCATGATCCATGCATTCTTGGAGATGTCCATAGAAAGCATTTGTGAAGGATTTGGCATTGTGGGATGTGGTATCCACTGGCACAGTGGGCTTAAAGGATACCATCTCAGTCTTAAGAAGAGTGAAGTCTGCTTTTGAGAAGTTTTTCACTGTGGTCTTTTGTGCTGGGGTGGAGGTGGGATATGTATATCCAGGGCAACTTGTTTGTGGTCATATCTCACTAGTGAGGGGTATACTTCGTGTGGAGCATTTTGTCCCCATGTTTGTGATGATCAGGTCTAGTATATTATCTCCCTAGTGGGAGAGGTGACTAGTTGTTCCAGTGCATTTGAATTTATGAATTCCAGGAACCTTTGGGCTAGGATATTAGGGCTAGAATAATGTACCCAATCTATGTTTGGGTAGTTGAAGTCTCCCAGTATGATGGTATTTTGTGATACATTCATATCCTCCAATGTCTTCAGGAAGGCTGAGTGGGGTTCTTGAGATTGGGAGGGTGGTCTGTAACATGCTACCAGTTGTATAGCAGTTTTGCCTATGGTTAGTTGCACCTGTATGGTCTCTGATGCTTCATGTGTTGTTACTAACCTGGAGGTGTGGGTGTCCTTTATGAATATGGACACTCCCCCTCCCTTTGTGGTTCGGCCCGGGTTTTGGGGCCAAAAAGCATGATATGAGGTATAGCCTGGTAGTGCTGGGGTGCTCTCAGGAGCCTTGAACCAGGTTTCAGTTACTGCACAGACGCCGATGTTCTCCATGCTGAGGAGTGCATCAAGTGTCTGCATCTTGAGATTTAGACTTCTGGCATTGAGCAGCATTACCCTTAGTTTTTTTCTATTTTTGTTTTCTAAGGAGGTGGGTTTGTCTTTTGAGCCTTGCCTAAAAAAGGCACTATTGGGGTGGCAAGAGCCTTAGCCAATATCCGGAAGCCCAGTGGTGACAGGTGTAAGCCATCCCTTGCGAAGCAGCGTGGCTTGTCCAACATATCATCCCAGGCAGACAGACATTGGATCCCCTTAGAATGACACCAGTACTTGAGCCAATTGTTAAAGCTGATCATCTTGTCTTTGTATTGTGGTATCATTCTTGGTGAGGGCAAGATGCTGCTCAGGGTCAGGGTCATACCAGCCTGGGCTACATAATCGGAGAGCTCCTCTATGTCTCTTTTCATGTAGTCCAGGGAGGTACGTCTCAGGTCATTTACACCAGCATGGACAATGACGGAGTCATATTTGTACTTGCTTTGGAGTGACCTGAATGCGTGTGTTATGTGGCGGATCCTAGCTCCCGATAGACAGCTCACAGTCATCTTCTCCCTGTTCAGCCTGGTCAGTGGGACATCAGTGTGTCTGACTATGGAGTCACCTATTACTAGTGTATCAGGCAAGGTGTTTGCCCTTAAGGGCTGCGATTGGTCGACACACTGATTTATTGAAGTATGTGTTTTGTTTTGAGGTGGCAGATTTTTGGATGTCTGCTTTGGGAGCCTCTGTTGTTTTGGTAAGTTTTTTATTAGAGCCTCCGAGTATGTCTTTGTGTTTTTATGTGTTTGGTTTGCAGTTGTGGTAGGTCTATGTGGGACTGGGATTGTTGTGTGTGTGGTTGCCATCTCCTCCTGTCTGGTCATGCCAGCCCTGAGTTGAGAGAGTTCAGCCTCCAGTTTGGCTATATAGTTGCATCTCTCACATGTATGTGTGTTTGTTGGGAGGAGGAGAGGGTTGTCTGTGTACACGAGAAAATTGTAGCATTGTCTCAAGATACCCAGATTGACCAGCTGAACTGGAGACGACGCCAGTAATCTACCACTCGACATGCTAGAACAGTATAAGGGAGTGGTATACCTTTAAGGGAAGTGGATATTCACAGGGGTGGTAAGTAGATGTAGTGCTTTACATAGTACGAGAGTGCTTACTTAGTAGAGAAGTATTGAGAACAAGTGCTAGGCTTATAATACAGTGAGTAGTCTGGTTATACTAAGAGTAGAGCTTCCTTAAGGGAAAATTTGAAGAGCAGACTTGGCGGAGCCAGAAAAGTTTAACCTTGTTTAACCGGGCGCTATGCGAGCATCAAGAAAGCCGTGCAAACGCGGATTTTAAACAGTGAACTACAAAAGATCTAGAAATGGTCCAAAACAACCAATTACTGCAGCTTCTTGTGCTAAGGTCACTTCCCCCAAGGACAGGTAGGCTGCTCAAGGCTCCCCACTCCCACTGGTGAGCAAAGAAACTTCCTTCTATCCAAGTAAGGCAATGGACAACACAGGAACTACACCACAGCCCAGAATACAGCAATGCCTGTAAACTGGTCTAAACTAGTCGAGGAAGGCGGGAAAACAAGGATTATTTTTGTTTTTGTTTTTGGTAGAAACACACAGAAAATGCAGAAACAGTGATAAATTAGTTACACAGGCTAGCAGACTTTAGTGGGCAGCCTCCACAGTTAAATTAAACAAACAAACAAGCAAACTTTCGATCAAATTCGACTAAAATGTAACATTAAGTGCAGATATTAAAATAATGCAGCAATCAGTTAAAAAACAGTTCAGGCTAGTTCAAGGTAAGCTACAAAAGCTATTTCTAGTGAAAAAATAGCAAAGATACTTAAATCCAGAAGGTAGTCGCTTTTCTGAGTTCCCTTGAGGAAGCACACCAATGTCCAAGTAGAAGGCCATTGGCATTGCAAAATGTTTAAAAAATGAAAAAAAAATGTATATTTTTTTCCCCGATCATGCCTGTTTAAGCATAGGGCAGCAGTACACAAATGGGATGGGGGGGGGATAATAAAATAAACCTAAAATAAGCATTCTAGCTAAAAGCAGTAGTCTGCCATGCAAGTCAATGGCAGGCAGAAGACAACCTGGCCAGTGAGTAATGGTTACTATTGGGGGAGGCTCAGTGTGGGACATGTAACTTTGCATTAGCAGGCAATCCTATGCAAATGAGGTGAAGGATAGTGAATCCCAGTTTTCCCCAGGGTGTGAGACAGGTCCAAAGAGTGTAAGAATATAAATTGTCTGGTGCAAGAGTAGGATATAGGTGACACCATGGGTGTGTGTGTCAGGCATACTGTAAGTGGATTGGAGCCCTGTGGCTCAGGACTGCTCCTAGCTTAGCACAGCTAAGCTAGGGGTGTGTCTAAACCTGCCTAGCACTCTTTACAAAGTGTAAGCTGGTGTGTGCACTGTGCACTGGGTTTTACATGAAGAAAAAAGAAGTTAAACCAGGAAATGGCAGCTCTGTGCACATTTGAGCACTGCATTTGCTCGGCACGCTCATGGGCTTAAACAGGGAGGCAATGAGAAGGGAAAACAGCAGTAAGAAAGTAACCAAGGAGAACTAGCTGAGCTGACAAGTGAAATGTATCAGAATCAGCCAATTACACAGGCAGCAGACCAATCCAGCCCAGAACACTACTATAAACTAAGCAAACACCTTCCCCTCTGGTTTTTCCACACTCTACACCATCGGTGTATACAAGAGAGGAAATTTTAACAAACATACCTACAAAATGAGAACGGCTGCAGTAGGCAACATAGAACAACATGTGCAAGAGGCTGAGGGTGGTGAGGATGCGAATGCTGCGAACAATCCACAGTGAGGAGACAGAGAAGAGTGTACAGATCCAGGGTAACCTACCAGGGACTACATGAGTTGGAGATAGTGGAGTGCTATAGGGTGAACAGCGACCTCCTACAGCAAATTGTTGAGCTGTGCCAGCCACACCTGACACACCAAACTGGCTGAGGGTAACCCATCCCAGTAGATACCAAGGTATGTGTAGGCCTAGGTATACTAGCCACAGGTACCTCCAAAAGCACAACTAGGGATACCATGGGGATCTCACCAGCATCAGCATCTAGAGTATTCCACCATTTCCTGGATGCCATGTCATCACATGCCAGTGGTCAAGTATATTTCCTCAACACGTGAGGTGTTGACCAGCAATATGTGTGTCATCCACCAAATAGCAGAATACCCTGGGGTAGTGGCTGCTATAGACTGCATGCACTTACGCATCAAAGCACCAGCCAGTGAGCAGGGTAGGGCCTACATCAACCATAGGGGCACCCCTCAATCAACTGCCAAGTCGTATGTGATGCCCAGGGCATTATAATGAATGTGTATGCTGGCTGCCCTGGAAGCTATGACGATTCACACATATAGCATCTGAAGCAGGTGTACCACAGATTTGCCAGTGTGGACATCACCTAGTGGGGGATGCTGGGTACCCACTGTTAGCAACCCCATTGTGCCTTCACATGTGACTCACAATGGACATTTCATGCCTGACAACATGCCTTGTATGGACAGATGACACTGACATCAGGGAATGCTGTTAGCATACTATCAATGTAGGTGCAGGGTAAACCTGCTTCCCATTAGCAGTTCCTGCCACAGGTGGGCAATACTGGCACATCTGATGATAATCTGTGTTCACAACATGGGCCAGACACCCCAGGTACCGTAGCATATGTCACTGTACATGCATGTGGGAGGTGTGCACTTCCCAGACACCATCCATGTCATGGACTAAGTAACGCATACATGGCAAGTGATGCACATCATTGGCCACACACAATAGTCACCCAGATGACTGGATGGGGGATGCAGTACCCACCTGTGTGGGCAAATGCAGAAAATACAGACCTGAGCCACAATGCAGACCATTGTCGTGTGGCCTGATGCCAAGGTATACCCATCTCCTACCCTTGTAAAGCATGCTGGCACAGTTGACCACCGCACACCTGTGCAGACATGGACACATGCATGTCAGAACTGGCACCCTGTGTGTTCATGTGTGTGTGTTGTATAGTGCGTATGTCCACATCCACACTCACTAAAATCCCCCAGGGCATACTGAAGCATGCTGTCTGATGTCTGACACCTCCTCATACTCATTGCCCATACAACCTCCCTATGACCCATGTGGTGCATGTGATACCTGCGCATTGATGTGTTGTGGCAATCCCATTAGTGATGAGTTTCACTCCTGGCCCTGCCAAGTGTGTCACTGTGTGTGTGTCCCTGTGTGAGTGTGCCTGTGTTGACACTGGCAACTGTTCATGCAGACAGGCCATGTACCTACCGTATATCTACCATATCCCTGTTGCAGATGTCACTCACCATCACATATATATTCTGAATGTTCTACAGTAGGTAACCTATGTGGCGCATCCAATAACTGCATTGAACTGTGATAGCACAACATAGTTGTTGGGGGTTTGATACCCTGTGCTGGTAGGTGTGTGACACAAACTTGCTTCAGTTTTACTCTCCCACCCCTCCCTGACATGCATTTGCCTCTGTCTGCCTCCCCCACACCTGCTTTGCTTAGGAAGAAGCATGTGTATTTTAAGTGATGCTCATGATCAGCTGATGACCTCTGCTAATTGAATGTGGAATAGCTGTGGTAAAATTCCCATGGCCAAATGCATGGAAACACACTCCATTACCTAGGAACATCATGGTTGTATTGGCCCATTTCAGTCACTGTGAGCAGAAACTACATCTGTTGTTTGGCAAACAGCATCTCAGATGGATTGGGGATTTACCTCTAACAACATACACTGTGGAAAGAGGGCAACGAACATGAGGGGGATGTGCCTGACCTGACTACAGACTGTAAGTGCAGCTATACTGCATTTGGAGTAACGTTGTTTTAACAGTGTTTGTCTGGATATGCCTGTCGTACATGTCACAATACCTGCCATGTCAGTTCCATGTGTATGAGGAATCCCCATCTGCAGGGTCATCTGCAGACTGGGCAGTGGTGTGTGTTTGCTTTCATGTGGTAGCCATGGTGCATCTATGTGTGGAATGCAGAAGGTAGTGTGAGGATTGCAGTATGTAGATGGTGAAGGCCATGACAGTTACTGACTTCATATCCCTTCATAGGAAATATGTTGCAGCAAACCCCATTACAATGGTAAATTTATGAGGTTATCACAGCAACATGTCTATACTGGCCCTGTGTATATGCTGTCAGCCACACCTCTGTCAACCTTTGTACATATGTCGTGCATGAAGTGGTGCATATGTGCTGTACACCATAAATAGTGTCATCATATCTGATAACAAGCCAGTGATGTATCAGATTGCTACACATGTCATGTACAGTAGGAGTTATATTTCATGACATAACCTGGACATTCTGTGGATGTTTGTACAGTACTAATGTCTGCGTAGTGATGGTGAATGTCTGCAGTGTGTGTGTATTGTTAATATGTACATTAGCCTGTGTACATACTGTGGTTGATGTCATTGTTCTAGCTCCCCTTCTATATGATGTCACATGCTGCTCCACTGTATGGTACCATTTTGCTGTACAAGTTTGTAGGGCCATACACACGCACATGTCCCATACCACAGACAGCCTCAAACAAAACTGTGTAGCAGCCCAGTATATGTAGGGTCATTCTGTGAGCGGCACATATGAGGATGGTGTAGAACAGATAGTCCATATACTGTAATAATATGCTAGCTTATCATATGTGGCTGTGGCTGTGTTCACATTGGTTGTGGTTATGCACTTTCACACAGTGTATCTTACCCTGTGCTGTGACATGGCTGTTGAGCCCGCTATATATACAGGTACATGTGCAGTCCCCCATACAAGATGTAGGCCAGTGTTGAGCCAGTCTGCATGTAGCCTTCACAGTGCATTGTTACATGCCTAGCATCCTAGTGTACTTACCCAATGAGATGTCATGTGCAGATACTTGCCAGATGTACTGCTGCTGGGCCTCCCTTAAAAGTCATGTATCTCAGCCAGAGCAGTGGGATGCTGTACAGATGTATGTCAATATCTAGTGGGTAGTATGTGTCCATGGCACCCCTGTGCCAGCAGTCATTATGTGTCAGGCCAGAAAGGAGTGTGTGAATCCAAAACCTATAGTGGCAAATGTATACCAGTCATTACGTGTTATACCCATCTACATGGCTGTCTACATCCATATTGTTAGGCCTGGTACACATGTTGTGCACTAAGGGATTATGTGTGTACCTCTGGACTGTACAGGGTGTGTCCAAATTTACACATATATTGGCCAATATTTCTGCTGCACTCTACAGGGGCATTACATGCTAGTGGCAGTACTTTACAATGATGTCCATAGGATGTCTTTCAGTAGCCAATGGCACACATGTTATAAGCAGATGTCACCTTCCACACACACCATGTCTGTGAAGACAATCCCAATGACAGTAGCAATAGTCTAGTAATATACCTGCTATACATACCTGACATCCCCTTGCACTATGACTTTGGAACTATAAGGGCTGGGGTAGGGCTACACTCCATGTTCAGGACATATGGTGGAAATATATGTACATATACTTATCCAGATAGCCAGATATGTATATATATATATATATATATATATATATATATATATATATATATAATTGGGCCCCATAAAGACCGCCGACACCTCACAATGCTGACACCCATATGGCAAACGCCATATGGTCGATGTTCAGAATATCGGCGATGGGGAAATGCTATCTCCCAATAGTGCGGAAGAGAAAAATTTCCATTCTTGTACTGTAGTGCGATCTTGGAGTTGGTATATTAAAGGTACGGGGGGTGTGGAGGTTGCAGCCCCCCACGGGGGGTGCAGGGGAGCATAGCCCCCCTGCTAGCACAAAAATGGAAATTTTATTTTCCTTTTTTGTGAAGTTCTGGTGCTGTCGATATTGTGAGTGTCGACCATATGGTGTTGGCCATATGCGTGACAGTGTTTTGGGCTGTCGGTGTTCTGTAGGTGATCCATATAATTACACATGTGTACTACTTCCTTTTACCACTGGCATGGCAACCACCCACTACAAATCCCTACAGCATGTGGGTGTGGTCCCTTCATATTTTCTGTGTGATGAACATCCTTCCTGTGTGTGGGCATCAGTGTTACAAACAGCAGCTTGCAATACCTCTTACAGGAAAACCTGCAGACTCAGAGTGGCCACATATTTGTAATTGGATCAGGAACTACAGACAGACTGTGAGTAGAGTTGTGTTATGCTTTGTATAGTGCTGGTGTTACAGGGTGTGTGTGTGTGTGTGTGTGTGTGTACATACTAGTCGACCTTGGAATGCAGTCTTTCTGCATAGCTCACTACTATGGGCCTATCCCCTTGCTGGACAGAGGTATGCCTATCATGTGATATCTGTCCACCACACAGGCCCTGTGTCAGATATTACACTGGCAGTGTGTGTGTTGCATGCTATCAGTACATGGCTGCATCAATTTCTGTTTCTAACCTCAATTCCCTGACTAAGGGTATGTTGCAGACTATTCTGGAACACAAGCACCTTGCTTAGTGTAAGGCAACATTGTTCCACATATGTGCCTGTGTGCCAGCCTCTGTCCTCCATCTACATACCAAGCTGTGCACATATGTCATACTGCTGAGGGCTGTTCTGTAGTGGGTTGTGAGTATATCACACTGCCATTCTTGCCATTAGTCCACTGCTGTTGTGTCCCCCACACATACAGTGGGGCTGGGGCCATATATGTGTGGGCATCACCTACACAATACATGTCTGCACTTATGCACTGCAGAGGCCAGTGTATGTAACAGTGGTATATGTGCCTGTATTACTGAGTCTAGGTGGAGAGCACCATAAAGGACCTAGGCTGTTACAAAATGTGGGGGTATCAGGGGTGAGCTTCCACAAGGTATCTGGCTGTACAGTACCGTATACTTCACCTATATTGACATTACTTATGTGAACTGGGGTACTGCAAACCTACTGCCTCCTGCCATACAGACTGTTCTGTTTGTCGGTGTGCTCATGATGGTGTCAGTTATGCCTTGTTATGTACCAGTTACAACCCATTTGATCACCAAACATCTTTATCTCCTACTGAGTTTGTACAGAGTGTAGATAGAGGCTGCCGAACTACACACCTGCAGTGCATACTGTTGATTGTTTGGTATCCTGTGACCCAGTCTGTCTTGACTATTGTACAATCTGAAGGGCTTGGCCTGGACAACAACAGTTGTGAACCTTTCCAGACTACTGTATTAGTGTAACAGTTTCACAGTTGCAGTACTCTGTTTATATGGTTGTCAGTATCTGAGCAGCTATATGACATGGCATATAGAACTGTTATAGTACACAATTAAAGGATTCCCATTTCTGCAAACCTGTGTGTGGTGTCTTTCCTATGACCTTTCCATGGATATATGTTGCAGGCAACAACTGACATTTGTATAGGTGGCCCGTACAGTGTCCAGTTGATCAGGTGTTAACTGTAGGCATAGTGGCTGTTCCATATTGTGTACACCGTCTACATATGCATCTTACTGTACATATATCTGTGTGTGTATGTGTAGTCATATATATATATATATATATATATATATATATATATATATATATATATATATATATAAATATATATATAGAGTCGCATGTATATATATATATATATATATATATATATATATATATATATATATGTATATGTATATATACATATCTGTATCTGCATATCTGTGTCTGTGTATCTGAATCCTGGGGATGTTGATGGCTTCCACATATTACATGTCCTATGGGAGGCAGACTGTACTTGGTAGTGTATTGCAGGCCGCACGTGTTTGGCTGTGGGGCATGCCTATTGATACAAGACATATAATGTGTGGGGCCTCTCAATCCCATTAACGTTGCATATGGACATATGTGAATTTGTTAATCTGCCAATGCTATCTACAGATGTATGGCCATATATACCTATAAAGATATATATATCTGCTAACATATATATATAACTCTATCCATATATACCTACATAGATATTTATCTGCATACACATATGTAACGTGCTGTGTATAGGTAGACATATAGGTATAGACACATATACTATGTGTTGATTTAGGCATATGCATGTACATATGTGCATATATAGTGAAATATATGTATATAGAATTAGTAAAACAATATATCTATCTATATATATATATATATATATATATATATATATATATATATATATATATATATATATATAGTATCTATTTAGATTTTAATATAGTTACACACACAGACATCTAGGTGTTGGTATACATTCTCTGTACTGTTGCATGACAGGACTGGATGACATTGAATTTCTGTGTATCTATCATGGCTTAGTGGTACATCACTTTTTCTAGGGTGTGCAGGGTCCTTGCAAGAGCTGTTTATTTTGTTGCTGGGCAGAACACGGCTCATTGGATACAGAGTGATTAAGGCACTTTTAAACAGTTGTAAGTGGGTTTGCGTGGGTTTGCGCGATGGCAAGCATTGCTAACTTCCACTTATGTTTTTTCACACTCAGCTTTGGAATTGCTCAACATGTGTAGGCATAGCTTGCCCTCATGTGAACCCACGCAAACCCACTTACTGCTGCTTAAAAGTGCTTACTGCCACTTACCCGCGCACTAATTTCTTTAAAAGAAAAGAATAAGGAGTTGATAGGAAAGTGGTGAAAAAAAGGGGCACAAAGAGGGTAAGACAGTAGGGAAAATAGCTCAGCATGTGCAGGAAGGGTATTGGAAAGGTCCATAGCTGCCCATTTCTTCTACAGCAAAAGATGTGCATATACACTGAATTTGGAGGTACATTTGGAGCCTCAAACCCTTGGGAGAGGGGTGAGGACAACATATATTCATTGTGATGCCAATTACACCAGATTACATGTGTCCAGTGGACACATGTACAAAACGGACAGCTATGTATAGGGCAAGTTTTTTTGTGGGAACAGGTTGACCTTTTTACTTTTTTCAGGTGAGAGTGGGATGTTGGGGAGGGGTAGTAGGTATATTTGGAGAGGTAGGTTGGGTAGGTTAACAGACAAGACAAACAAGACGCATACAGGGCCAGTATATGACACTTGGGGGGGTAAACACCTTGGACGGAGAGCCCCCAACTAGAAACAGTGGAACTGAGGTCCCCACCCATGGGCAGTCACCACTGCATCTTCACGACCCCAAAGGTGGCTCTGCTGGGTGCTGTGTAGGAGGGGCAGGCTCACCCTCTAATTGCACCACTTGGCCCTCAAGCTGGCGTAGTGGGTCTTGAAACTCCAGATTGAGCTCCCTATGCACCATGGCCCAGACATGTTGACAGGTGACAGGTTCCCCTCCACACCCACTCTGAGGGGGGCAAGCCCCATCCCCTGCAGCAGTTCCACCCGAAGGTGGCACAGGGCCCACAGAGGAGGAGGTCCCAGGCTGGGCCCCAGATATGCTGGTGCCCAGTGCCATGGACAGCTGAGGTGGGACAGGTGGGTCCGCTGGGACCAGCCTTCCCATATGAGCTATGTTGTAGCAGGTTTATGACAGATATGGGTTAGTAACAGTCAACAGCATTCAGGATCAGTTATAACAGTATGCATAGGTATTCCCATTAACCCAAAACACCAGATTTAACACAGTTGCAGAGCAAGCAGAACACATGCATATATGGAACAACAGTGGCCATTACAAGAGCATGCAGGTTTCATTGATGGCAACAGGCCACCAATATGGGTGTATTTTAACATGGCACATGCATAAAAACAGATGTGAATATTCATAAACCATTAGGACATTGCAGTGGTTGCTCGTTGGGTGGCATCTCTGCCCAATACACCCTACTGCTTACATTCCTGGGGCAGTCTGAATAGACCCACTCCAGCAAACACCTGCACACCTAGAACCATAATTACATACCCATAGAACCTCCTCTACAGCATTCATCCTTACTCTGGGTGCTGGTTGGGTCTAAACACACCACTACACACTGCCCAGTCTCCACTTCACGGGAACCATCTTGTACGTTGTCTTGCCCCATGGGTCATCAGGATTTCCCACCCTTGTAGTCTGGGTATGTACACGCCCCACCTTGATAGGTCATCACACAGGCTTCCTCCTATAACAAGACAATTTTTGGGGTGTCCCACAAGGGATGTTCCTGTCTCTGTTCCAAGATTAGACTTCTCGGGTCCACTGTGCCCCCCCCCCAGTTGTATCCTGCCTGTGGTTGGGGGAGCAGTTGATTGTTTACATTGTTTGTGGGTTTGTTTGTATGTTTCCCCTGTCTGGCTGGGGGGGGGTCATGCTACGTGTTACATGTTTCTTGCTTGGGCCCCTAACCTCCATTGGCATGGCCTGTGAACATATGTGTTTCTTAAGTGCTGTAAATTATCATAGCTATATATCTGTGTATATCTTCACACACACACACACACACACACACACACACACACACACACACACACACACACACACACACACACACACACACACACACACACACACATATATATATATATGTCTGCATACACACACACACATATATATATAGCTGTATATAGATATATATATATAGATATATATATATATATATATATATATATATATATATATATATATATATATATATATATATATATATATCTAACGACGTGGATGTATGGGTGTCTGCATATGTATATATGTATATGTGGGTATTTATTTATATGTGTATCTATGTATGTATACATTTGTACAACAGAGAGGGGGAGATATATATCTATATAGTTATGGGTATTTATACAAACACATATACCTCTAAATCTTTAGCTACATATCCGGTAATGTTGACTGGTATTGCTGGATACTATGTTTTGTGTGCATACGGGCCAACCTTGTGTGCCACGTATGCTTTGCGATACATATAACTAAATCTGTTGGTGTACACAGAGTCACACGTGACATCTATTGTTAGTACCAGGAATACATTCATCCCATGCGGGACAACCCAAATATTGGGTATTCAACCTTCGTCTTCATCCAGGGTTACATAGGTACCCCTGGCTTTGTGCATGGACTACGGCGTGTGCCCCACCTAGGATACTTGGCTCGGGACATCTATTGTTAGTACCAGGAATACATTCATCCCATGTGGGACAACCTAAATATTGGGTATTCAACCTTCGTCTACATCCAGGGTTACATAGGTACCCCTGGCGTTGTGCATGGACTACAGCGTGTGCCCCACCTAGAATACTTGGCTTGGGACATCATATGGGATGGGTCCCGAGGGGGGGGGCAATGTGTGGTGGTGTGGTAGCAATGGGCCGGTAACCAGGGTAGGGGTGGTGGCTGCATGCATGCAGTGGGTGGGGGGAAGCAAAACTGTGGGTTATGCATGTATGGTTTGGGGATGGTCTGGGTTGGATGGGCCTGTACTGCTCAGCCCGCCTAGTGGGTGGGGGAGCAGGGTATGTGATGTGGACATATGACACATAACAGAGAGCTGATTTAATTCCCTAGTTCAATGACAGATGTACAATACTATGAGCCTGGTAGTGCACTGCAGGGCGGATGTGTTTGGCTGGGTGGGGGGTATGCAAATTCATACGTGACATATATTGTTTGGGGCCTCTCAGGCCCTTTGACGGTGCATATGGACATGTATGTTTTTGTTCATTTACCATTGGTATCTACAGATGTCTGGCCATATATACCTCTGTGGGCATATATATATTTGCTTACATATGTCTAATTATGTTGGAATATACCTACGGAGACATATATCTGCATACATATGTCACTTGATGTGTTTATGTGGACATATAGATGTTGACATATATATGTGTAGTTGTCAGCATTTGCATGTATATCTGTTCATATATTTGTATATATATGTATATATCTCTGGATATTTATATATATGTATATATATGTGACTACATCTATAGCTATGTTGTATCTGTTTAGATAGTGATATATTGGCATACACACACCCATCTAGCTGTAGGTATTCATTCTCTGTACTGTTGCATGATTGGGCTGGGGTTATGTTTCTGACAACATACAATTTTTGTATATCTAGTATGGCTTAGTGGTAAATCATTTCATGTATGAAATGCATGGTCCTGGGTTCTGTCTTTGCAGAAGCTTTTTGTTTTTTTGCTGGGCAGAACACCGGCCGTTGGATACAGTGTGCTTAAGGCACTTTCAAGCGGTTGTAAATGGGTTTGTGCAGAGGTAAGCACTGCTGCCTTCTGGTCACAGTGCCTTACGCGCAGTTAGCTTCTCCTTTGCTTAGTCTGTGTCGGCGGTGTTTCACCCCACCCAAACACACTTGCACACACTTACTAGTGCTTATATATGCTTACTACTGCTTATCTGTGCTTACACCTGCTTACTGCTGACTTATTCATTATTGTACTGACTCTTCACATGTGCTTTTAATGCAATACTCCAGTTCACATCTAAATGTTATTTTAGTAGGTTATAGAGCAATAAAATTTAAATAAATTCTCATATACAGATTTCACATGGAAAATGGTATGTGCTACAGTGGGATGCAAACCGAGAATGCCTTCTTGTTCGGCGGATGCTCTGACCGCTACACTATTGCTGTACTGCTTCAGTTGCATATATCTTCTTTGTTATCCTCTTCAGCCTTTTAAGCTGCTTTAACCATAGCTAAGTGATGGGCACACTCACGCACCTACAGTAAGCTGTACTCAGAGTTTTAGAAATAAATACAGGGGTTACTTCTTTTTATTTTTATGTCCTGTTGCTGTTGTACACATGCGGGACTGTTGGTGGGGATATGCGGACACCTATGAGCGGTCTCGCTCATTTATTTAAAGTTTCTGCTGTTTTACTTTGCAGGGGCATGTTTATTCTGAGAGTTCTGCTCTCAGACATGCCCCCGGCACTCGTCCATGCTCCGTGTAGGCTTAGGAGGTCAGGCAGCGCACCTTCATTAATATGCATGGCGTGCTGCCAACCTCCTCCTAAGCTGCTGCTTCTGTGCAGGACTAGATTAGTTCTGCATGGCAGATTAGTGAATCCGGGTGAAAGATATTAAAAGGGACCAGACCCACTGCTAATATTTGCAGTGCTCTATAAGCCACAATTATTTAATTTGAGAAAACTCGCTTTATTATTACCATGTTTTATCTGACTAATATGCTTCAACCATACAACCACAAGGTAGTCACACCCTGCCTAATTTACCCACATGACCTCTAAAGTAATCCTATAAGATTTGCCTTGTATAATGCTGCTTTTATAAATGTATACTACCATGATTACTAAGCTTTACAAGACTTTAGGCATTCTACAGTTCTTTCCATTAGATGTCATGTCATTGTTTACTTCTGTAAACTTAAAGCGATACATGAATAACTTTCTCTTTTATCTTGCTTATAACCATCCATAATGGCAACATATCTGTGGACTTCATCTTTGTAAAGATTGACATCATCTCCAAAACATTAAATGAAAAAGTGGCCAGGTGATTAGCTGGTAACATTACTCCCACCTCCCTTTCCCACCTTCAGTTTATAAACATATGTGAATGAAAGGCGATGATGTCTTATTTTTTCTTCTTCTTCTTATTATTATTATCACTATCATAATTATTATTATTATTATTATTGATAGTTTGCATCTTTAGTTTTTTGTCTTGGCGTGTATGCGCATGCTGAAGTAACACTTTGATTCAGCAGGAACAGTATATATGCAAATTCACCAAAATATCAATATGATGTGACTGCTGCTCAGATGACAATGCCATTGAATACTTTGAGGCGCCTGAGCAGTGCTACACCAAGCGATACCCAGGTCTCATAACGGTATAGCTTTCTTGCGATCCATTAACATAGTCAACATGACTGCATTAATAGTTTCTACTAAGACTACTATA
This sequence comes from Protopterus annectens, assembly GCF_019279795.1. NCBI lineage: Eukaryota > Metazoa > Chordata > Ceratodontiformes > Protopteridae > Protopterus > Protopterus annectens. The sequence continues at coordinate 1,498,478,570 of NC_056735.1, forward strand.
CTGATTTATGTAGTACTGCTTCAGCAAACCATTTCAAAATATTTGTTACTGCCCTATCCCAGCTAATGAGTTCTCTGGCCACGTATGCTTTGCGATACGTACAACTAAATCATTTTCATTTAATAAATTCCTTCCTTCTCTTACTTCAACATTTGCCGTAGTCAGAGTCAATTCAGTGCATTTGTAGTAGTCCAAGCATAATAAAATAATACTAGTATGTATACTAAATGGAATAAAACTGCTTTCCTTGGAAAATTCAATCATTTGAGGCATACTAATTTTACTCCTTTAGTTATGCTACTGTACTCTCATACACAGTGGCTTTCTAGACTATCCCAGAGATTTATTAACATGCACAAATATTCATGGTAAGCCTACATGTTTCATTCATGTAAGTGTGATGAGTAACATTGCTCATCGAATATGCAAGCTGCTAAGCAAGGCTACACATTCAGCAACACCTGTATGTGGCCAGAACACCAGCTAATGGCCACACCGAGGTGCAGAGAGGCCAGAGCAGACAATATAAACAACAGGTTGTAAATGCCCTCAACCTCTGCAAGCAAGCACAGGTGGACAGCACAATACAAGGCAAGGGCAACTTGAAATAAATTAAGAGGCAGGGGTGCAGTTATATGTAAGCAGATTAATCTATAAGCATCACTAATTAAAATTATTGATAACTATAGAAGTAATCCTGTCAACTTTGTCAATGGAAAAAGGAAATGCTGACAAAAGGATGTGAGAGGGACACGAGTACAGTCTAACAAATAGAGTAAATGTGATACATGTAAAATTAATTCATATTGCTGAGGTGAGATAACAGTTAGCAAGGACAGTAGATACATTAGAGGATATTGCATATACTGCAGGTAGTGCACATCAGTGGTGTATCCAGAAAGCAATATGTTATAGCAAACATCATACTGTTATCCCAAACCCCACCTCTCATTTAAAACATTTGTACTCAACTCTCAAGCTGTGCCATATGCACTTCAGTAAGGAACTTTTAATTGTAATGTTTTGGAATGGCATTTGTAAGCATAGAAAAGCTATTTTAAAGTTAAAATTATCTTAGCAAAGCATGTGTTGTATATGAATATACATAATACACTGTAGAGTTTCCGTTATACATTTCCTAAGACATGTTCAGAAAAATGTTGTGCCCACATGAGTATATTGAAAATGCCTGGCAACATACGTCTCAACCTCTTAGAGTGAGAAATCTGGACAAAGCTATGAAAAAGTGGTACAAATAGGGACAATTTGTAAATATTGCTCTTACAAGCTTAGAAAGTTGATAGACCAACAGGTTTTGCATTAGCATGAATTTTCTGAAGGGTATGAAGTCTAAATCTCACATGTCTGTCATTATTTTCTAACTTCAATTTTTAATGATTTGCCAGAAAAAAAACACAATTTTATGAAAAACAGACGAAAAATATAAGGTAAAAATCTGGACATTCTGTGAAAATCTGTACAGTTGAGAGGTATGCCTGGCAATACCCATGTTGTAGATGTATGGATCAACTCTGCCATTGTGATGTGTACTTTAAAATAAGGGCATAATTTACAACCACATGATTGATGTTGGTATAATGGCATCAGCGAGAGGGGAAATGCCTTTTGAACCTGGTTGACTTCTTCGAAACAGTCACCAAAGCCATAGATGAAGGGAAGGTAGTCCACACAGCCTATCTGGACCTTGCAAAGGCATTTGACACATTACCCCACTCGGGCATCATAGATAAGCTATCCAGCTTAAATATAAACCCCTATGTCACAAGATGGGTCACAAACTGGCTCAAAGACAGAACCCACAGAGTGAGAGTTGCTGGAGCCATGTCAGACTCGAAACTGGTCACAAGTGGCATCCCACAGGGTTCTGTCCTGGGACCACTCTTGTTCGGTATATACTTTTCTGAGGTACAGGCAAACGTGGGAGGACTATGGCTCACCAAGTTCACAGATGACTGCAAACTGGGTGCCATAATCAACTCTCCAGCTGACACAAACATCCTTCAAAAAGGTCTCACAGAGACAGCGCCATGGTTTAAAGCTAAATGCCAAAAAATGTATAGTCATACCCTTTGGCAAAAACAATGTGCCCACAAATGACCACATAGACGGAAACCCATTAAGTACAGAGAAAGTTATTAGGGACCTGGGGACCCAAGTTGATAACAATCTCTCCTTTGAAAACCACATTGCCAAAGTGGTTAGAAAGACCTTCTACAAAGCCCACCTCATCACAAAGGGTTTCACATCTAGATCAAGAGAGGTAATCGTGCCCCTTTATTCATCCCTCATCAGGCCCATCATAGAATACAATGCCCCTTTTGGGATGTACCTTACCCGACACCTGCAGCAATTAGAAAGACCCCAAAAGTATCTCACCAAGAGGATCAAGGGTCTCAAACAGATGCCATATGCTGCTCGGTTAAAAAAACTCCAGCTCTACTCAGTTGCATACCGCCTACTTTGAGGCGATCTATGCCTGACATACAAAGCTATGTCAAATCCAGAATTAATGGACATGCTCCACCTCAGTAAATCTAAATCCCTTAGAGCCACACGCTCGAGGGACTTGAACCTCAGCACAGAAATAAATAGAACTTGCTGGAGGGACAGGTTCATAACCCAGAGGCTCCCTTCGCTCTGGAATAGAATTCCAGTTCATGTGAGGCAGAGCACCTCACTGAATCTCTTCAAGAAGAATCTCGATAGGTGGATGGGGGATCATAGGATTGTCCCAGGGATTACTCCCGTGTCACTATTAGACAGAGGCACAGTAAACTAAACCTTAAAAAGGGCACAGTATACTCAAATCAAGGGGTGGCGTAAGCCATACAGAATCGGGCTAGGCTTATAATTGCCCCAGGGCAGATAGCCTAGTATGAACCTATGAACCTATGAACCTAAATGTCAGGTATATAATTAATTGAATATGATGTGTTTGTGGGAGTGCAATAAATCATATAATGTCTGCCCTTCCTGCTGCAACTGCCATACAACTGAGTAGACTTTTTTAGACTTTTTTAGTCTATCAAACTAGATAGACTTTTTTCGTTTATCAAAGTACTCAGTATAGCATCAAGTTGTACCTGACATTTAGCCCTGAAGAGAGCCTTGCTAAACACATGCATGACAGTACAGTAACACAAATCACACCCCGCTGAAATATTAACGTGTATTAGTAAGTGGCCATTTGAAAATTTACATTGCACATGCACCAGCTGTACATTGGCCAGAAATGTTATACTCCGTGTGTAGGGCAATGACACTTTTGCACAGATATTCGCAAAGCCAACCTTCCAGAGGCTAATTCTGTTACTTTTTGCAAAGAAGAAGAAATAGCTAGACCTGTCTTACAACATTTAGTACTTAATGTTCTTTGTGCTAAAAGGCATTAATCTAATACATCATTATAGTAGACATGTTCATAAGGAAGTACAGTGAGGACTACAATACCATCAACTACCCAACACAAACCCACAAGAAAATATCATAACACAGGCCCAATTATATTTTGTAATGATTTTACAGCACAGCATACATCAAAAAATATTGAATAAGCCCTCTTTTACTTTATATCCCTAACCTGTGAACAAAATAATAAAATGGATACATAAATGTGTTGCATTAAGTCACGCAACACAGATCAGTATTTTTGGGTGACTAGAAAATACCTGTGAGCATTCACTGGCACACTCAGCAATTACATCTTCCCAAACTCGAACACATGCCTTAAGGCAGACCTCAGAGAGAGGTGCATCAACCACTGATGTCACAGAAAGAAGCATATCTGATGTATCATGAAGAACACACTTGTAGTACCTTATTGGAATGGTTTTAGCTCCCCAACACAGAATCTGAAACTTCAAAAGCAGCCTTCTTGTTGTTCCATATTGCCAGTTTTTGACAAAGCCCTTCCTAGCTGTCACACCTTACCAGGTTCAAACCCCTGCTATCATGCTGTACACACTACAGAGATGTGCAGTAACTGCATCTGCCACAGGAGATTGTAATGGAAAGTGTCACAAAGAACAATGTGTGAACTAAGAAAAGCTTTTGATGGGCATTTATTCAATACAAATAATTCTGAGGAATGAAAATGAAGCAGCAATGTTATTGCTCACCCAGGGGCAGCTCGTCCTATCGGACTGCCGGACTGCAGCCCTCCCACCTAGAATAAAACAAAAAAAAATCTGTAAAACAAAAAGAGAAGGAAAAAAAATCACAAGTCCCGATCATCTGCTCATGCACGGACAACTCAGACTGCCTTTATCAGCAGTCCGGATATGGACAAAGAGGTACCCAGCAATCATTTCTGTGAGATACCAGGAATCTGTGTGGTGATGAACGCACAGAACAGAGAAGCTCTGGACTGCCAATGAGAAGAACTGAGCTGCTCTCATGGGACTTTCAGTGCACAGGCTTCCTGCTGGACAAAGGCTTCAGGTGTGTGTGTGTAAAATGCCCCAGTTACTATATACTGGTGGCTAGAGAGAACAAATGATAGTGGGTAGTGATACTCAGGCTTGAACCCTGTACTTTTTATGCAGGTGTTAAGGACCTGAATTCCCAGGACCTGAATTCCCTACCCACCACCATTTGTAAAAAGAATTGCAGATTTTTGCCTCATATTTGATCTGATCTGTTCCTCATAATATCTGTGGTTTCTAAATGCTGCAATGCCTGATATTTAATGGTGCAGTGGTAGCATTGTTGCCTTACAACTGCAGGTTCCTAGGTTTGATTCTTGGCTGGGGTGACTTCGGTGTGGGGTCTGCATCTTCTCTTTGTGTGGGTTTGCTTTTGTGTCCTCCCATGTTACAAGGACATGTCTGCATTATTTCTTCCTGGGCCTCTGCTGAAAATTGTTATTTTGTTCCAAGTCAGACTGTCCTGATTAACAAATGTTAAATAAAATTGACAGGCATTTGAATTTCAGACTTCAGGTTTCTAAATGTTTAATTTCTTGCATATTTGATGGTGCAGTGGTAGCATTGTTACCTCACAGCTGTAGGGTTTTTGGTTTGATTCTTGGCTGGGGTGTCTTCTGTGTGGAGTCTGCATCTCATCCCTGTGTTTGTGTGGATTTGCTCTGGTATCCTGCCATTTTACAAAGACATGTGTCTGCAGTATTTCTCCCTGGGCCTCTGCTGAAAATTGTTTTTGTTCCATCAGAAGTAAAATTGACAGGCATTTGAATTTCAGACTTCATATTCTTCAGAAAATACATAGTAACACAACCTTTTATTCTAGGAATTTTCTAAGTTTATAAGATGAATATTTGAAATTTGTCCTTATTTGTGGGAATGTATTACCCCATTATTGGCTTTGTCCAGGTTTTTGTGCTAAGGTTGACAGCTATGGCAATAACTGAATTCACTGAATATGTTATAGGGCTATATTCCCTCATTACTGGGTTTGTCCAGGTGTTTTTTGCTAAGAGGTTGACAGCTATGGTGAGAACTGAATTCATTAAATGATAACCATTTAAGTTTCAGTCTTCCTCTCTTTCACAAAGCAGCTGATTTGGTGTAGTGGTATGTTGCTCTGACTGTTTTGCACAGGGACATTGGTAGTAAAATGTATGGTGGTAACACAGCATTTTTCTTTCACAAAGCAGCTGATTTGGCATAGTGGTATGTTGCTCTGCCTCTTTTGCACAGGCACCTTGGCAGTAAAATGTATGGTGGTAACACAGCATTTTATTCTAGCAACTTTCCAAGATTATACAAGCAATGTTTAATGTGTCCCTGGCTTTTTGGGCTTTTGACCCCCCCCCCCAATAAATTTGGCTTTTACAGATTTCTGGTGCTGCGAAGTTGAGATGTGGTTGAGTACGGAATAGATTTTACAAGGAGCTGAGAGCTGCAGGGGAAGAGAAGTTTAGTGCTGCTTATGCGAAGTCAGCTTGCATTGTTAATAGCACAACAGGATGTGTACTTGCTTTTGATGTAGAAGGTTGTTGGTTCTACTCCCACAATGGGTGAATGCTGCCGTACTGAAAAAGTTAAGATACTATGAGCCTGTTATCAGTTTGCCATCCATTTCCTATTGCAATATTACTAGCTTATCATTTTTTAATGTAATATAGGCAATTTATTCCTCAGGGGCATCAGACACTTTATTTTTCGATGAAACCATGAAATATAAAGGTGTTTGCTAGCAGCAACCTCTTCATTAGTTACAGATTTATTTAATGTGGAATTATTTAAATGACTTTTTTACTTCTTCAGAGGTTGTGCATATTTACTGATAATGGTGGACTGTAGAATTGTGCATATTTACTGATAATGGCGGACTGTAGAATTGTGCATATTTACTGATAATGGTGGACTGTAGAAGTTTGAGTAGACTTTTATGATGGAAATGTTCTGAACTGGGCAGTTTTGTCATTATGGGTGCATGCATTTTGTTTCATTGTTTACTGGAAAGATGTTCTGAATTGGGCAGTTTTGTCATTATTGATGCATGCATTTTGTTTCATTGTTTAGTTGAAAAATGTTCAAAACAATAGGAAGGTGTATCAAAGAGCATATGTATGATGTTCATCGTGCTTCACTGTTGCAGTCATTATTCTTGGGTTATCCTGCTGGCAGGCTACCCTCACTCGGCTAGAATTCCAAAGTCTAGGTCCGGCATCGGTTGCTGTCACCTCTTCCCTGACGTCAGTGCGCCAGGGGTATAAAAGATGCAGCCGACGCCATTTTCTTCTGTCTTTCTTGCCGCACAGTGCCCGAAGCAAAAGCAGTTCGCAAGTGCCGGTCGGCCGACTACTGAGATTTTCAAATCCGAATTTCAGAACCAAAGTCTTCATTAAAGCTAAGTACCCCGTTGCGGAAACTTTTTTCTTGCTCGAGACTGATGTCAGAAAAAGTTAACAATTGTATTTCTTGTGGGAAGGAATACAGTAAGAGTGAAAATCCTTATTATCCTGTATTCCTTGCCTAGGCCCTGATCACAACGTTGCTAGCTGTCGGTTTTGTGCTAGATTTAACCAACGCACTATTAAGCATCGGTTTGATTTTGCATTTCATTACTTTAGCTGAAGATTTAACTATATAATGCCTTCGGAACAGCCGACAACTGGAGTTTACAAATAACGCAAGGACAAGGAAAAGGATAGGCATCTGAGGTCCAAAAACAACGAGGCCTCTGCTAGGTCAGTCGCCGGTTCTCAGTGAGGCAGTTTTGCAGCCCCTGGCGCCCGCTACCTCAGAGCCACAGGCCGCTTCCGACTCCCACGTGGAGCCGACTGGGCCTCTGGATACTCAAGGTATTGGACACTCAGAAATCATTCCCTCAAATGGGTCTGGAGCTGCTGAGCAGGCACCGGCTTCTGAGGGTGTCTTCAGACCTACACAACTCTATATCAAGCCATCTTCAGCTTCAAAGACAAAGGCTAAAGCAGCTCTAAAGACAAAGAAACAAATACAGCATTCTCCTACTCAAGCCTCCATGCCTAAAAAACAGATGCTCAAAATGGCTGAAGACCTAATTACTTTGATCAGGGGCTCCCATCCCCCTCCTGATAAGAGGCCTAGGCAAGAGACAGAGTATGATTCTTCTGATCAGGTTTCTATTTCCTCTGATTCCTCTTCTGAACAGGATTACTCTATGCTTCCCTATGAGGATTCTGATGCTGAAGAATCCTTTCCTTCAGCCTCTCCTCCTGAGGATTATTCTTTTGGGGAAACCCTGCATACCATGAGGGAGCATTTCCACTGGGAGAGCCAAGATTATTCTGAATCTAAGAAAAAGCTCAGAGACTTTCTGCTACTTCATAAGCACAGACCCCTTGCTATTCCACCTGTTTTAGACATTGTAGATGATGTATTTTCAGAGTCCGGCCTGTCCCCTGACTCTTTACCCCCTGCACCTGCTAAGCCAGGCAGATACTACAGGGTTCCGGATTTCCATAAATTCCTATATAAAAACCCCGCTGCTGACTCAGAAACTATATCTCAGGGTCCCAAAGGGGTTAAAGCTTCCACTGCAAAAAACCCTGTCCCCTCTGATAGGGATTCTTGGGCTCTAGACAGATGGGGAAAAAAGGTCTACACTTCTGCTACCTTGGCTGTGAGGGCTTTAATTGTTTCATATGCTTAAATATCAGCAATATTTAATGTCACTGCTTAAATAGAAATTGTTGACAAATACTGAATGTTCAGAGAACAAGGAATTGCAGGATTTATTTCATGCAGCTAAACAAGTGGAAAAGCATACTTTGCAATGTGGTTATGATTCACTGGAGGCCTCTTGCAGGGCCGCTGTTACAGGTTCTGTTATTAGAAGGCATGCTTGGTTAAAGGAACAGAATCTGCCTGGTCATTTTAAAGCAAAATTATTAGATGCACCATTGCAGCATGATACTTTGTTTGGTACTAAAGCAGAAGAGGTGTTGAAAAAAATGGAGGACAAAGCAAAATCCATGCAGACAGTCAAGGATTTCTTACAGGTACAGCCACCCAGGTTTAGCAGGAACTGGCCTTCTAAAAATTGGTCCTTTCCAGTGTCAGACAGACCACAAAGAGGTAGATACAGGCATCCCAGAGGCAGATCTCAGCCCCAAGGCTCATACAGGCCTAAACAATGGGGTGCTTCTACCTCCAAAAGTGGAGAAGACAAATCACAATTGTACAGGAAACAGTCCCAATGACTTTCCTCTGCCAGATCCAAGCACTTTTCTTTTGTCAGCCCCCTTGGGGGGAAACTAGCACTTTTTTCATCGAATTGGCAAATGGTTACCCAAGACAAATGGGTCCTGAACATAGTGTCCCAAGGCTACAGGTTCCATTTTCACACTCTATCAAGGTCAAACGGTATGCCAGACCTGCCACACAATCAATGGGCAGAGGCACAAAAACAAATTACAGCCCTCATGGACATGAGGGCCATTCAGCAAGTACCACAACCAGAGCAGGGGCAAGGATTTTACTCCAGACTTTTCCTAGTAACCAGAAAGGACAGAACCTGGAGACCAATACTGGACCTGTCTATACTAAATACGTTTCTGGAAGTTCCAAAATTCAAGATGTTGACTCTACAGCAGCTACTACCCATGCTGGGCAAGAAGGCTTGGCTCATAACTTTGGATCTAAAAGAGGCATACCTGCATGTTCCAATCAGACAATCTTGCAGAAGATACCTCAGATTCATAGCTGGCTCAATGCACTACCAATTCTCTGCACTGCCCTTTGGCTTATCTACTGCGCCCAGGCTCTTCACAAAATGCCTGGCACCAGTAATTGCGTTTTGCAGACAAAGAGGAATTCAAATATATCCCTAGTTGGACGACTGCCTAATTCAAGCAGAGAGCAAAGACATTCTTCTAGAGCATCTGGCATTTGTAAAAAGATTACTAACTGGCCTAGGGTACACAGTAAATGAAAAGAAATCAAAACTAGTGCCCTCTCAAGAGATAATATTCCCGGGTGCAAGCTTAAACACAACTGCCCAGATGGCTCATCTCACGCCAGACAAACAAAAGCATCTGACTTCTCACTTCAAGAAATTGGCAACAAAAACCCACTTATCTGCAAGGAAAATCCTGCAGGCCCTGGGTTTCATGTCATCCTGCATTCTACTAATTCCATATGCCAGACTGCATATGATGAAACTACAATGGTATCTAAAAAGTGTTTGGACTCAGCATTGCCACAGCCTGGAGACAGTAATTGCACTCATTCCCTGCCTGCAACAGGAGTTTCGATGGTGGGCAGAAGCCTGTCACCACAACAAGGGTCTGCCATTCAGTTTACCCACAGCCAGACAGACACTGACAACGGATGCATCAGATTATGCCTGGGGGGCCCATATGGCAGAAAAATGTATTCAGGGCACATGGCCTGCAAACCAGAAGCATCTTCACATCAATCAAAAAGAGATGCTAGCTATTCAAAATGCCCTGACAGCTTTCAAGGACCTGCTTCATCCAGGACAACTATTGATAAAGACAGACAATACTACGGTCATGTGGTACATAAACAAGCAGGGAGGTACACATTCCTACCCCCCTCTGCAGACAAGCTTATGGGACACAGCATTGGCTTTTCAAGTTCACCTGCAAGCACAATTCCTGCCAGGAAAAACAAACACTCTGGCAGACGAACTAAGCAGAAACCTCATGGATCCCCACAAATGGAAACTGGATCCACAAGTCTTCAGCATGATAATAAGGAAATGGGGATGCCCAGACATAGATCTATTTGCCTCCCCTCACAACTGCTAATTGCAGAGATTTTGCACAAGGATTTATCACAAGCAAGCATGGAAAGTGGATGCCCTATCCTTCAGTTGGAAAAATCTAACAGTATATGCCTTTCCTTCACTGCCTGTCCTTCCCAGGGTACTCCTAATGGTCAGACAAGAGAAGCCAAAAATGATACTGATTGCACCAGACTGGCCACACCAGCACTGGTACCCAGTCCTAAAGAGCTTGTCTCAAGTTCCAGCATGGATATTGCCACAAACCTCTCACTTGCTGACCCAACAAAACAATCAGATCCTGCACAGCCAACTCAGGACCCTAAATCTGGCAGCATGGTGGATAATGTAGCCATTCAGAACACTCCTCTTTCAAAAGCTGTTATGGATGTTATCTTGGAGGCCAGGAGGCCCAGTACCAAAAAATTTTATGGAGAAAAATGGAAAAGATTCTGTGCTTGGAACCGGGAACAAGGCATTGACATGTGTGTACCAAATATCCCTCAGATTTTACAATACCTAACTGAGATGCTGAACAAAGGCCTTTCTTTCTCTTCAATTAAGATTCATGCCTCTGCCATTTCAGCACATTACAATATGTAACCACCTCTCTTTTCTCATCCTTTAATAAGGCAGTACCTCAGAGGGGCCAAAAACATTAGGCCTCCAAGGAGAGCACCAATTCCGGCCTGGGACCTCAATTATGTTTTGGAAAAACTCACACTGCCTCCTTTCAAGCCAGCATCAACAGCAGATATAAAATTCTTATCCTGGAAAACAGCTCTACTCCTAGCAATAATCTCTGCAAGGCGAGTCTCAGAGTTTCAAGCACTCATGGCTGTAGAACCTTTTATCGTTTTTCATCCAGACAGGGTTTCTCTGAGGAAAAACCCTATATTTATGCCTAAGGTGGTATCCAGTGTGGCCCTCAAGCAAACCATTCACTTGTCTACCTTTTATCCAAATCCACAGAACAAGGGTGAGAAAAATATGCATTCTTTGGACATACACAGGCAGTTACGCTTCTACTTGGCCAGAACTAAAGCTTTCAGAAAGACTGAGCAACTTTTAGTGTCATATGCTGCAGGATCACAAGGAAAGGCTATCTCAAAACAGACTATTTCTAAATGGATAGCCCATTGCATCCATTTCTGCTATTCTCAACATGGCAAAGCAGTGCCTAAGGGCAGTAGACCTCATTCCACCAGAGCAGCAGCCACTTCAGCAGCCTTCCTTAGAGGAGTACCAACCAAAGATATCTTAGAGGCTGCAACTTGGAGTTCAGTGCACACTTTCACAAAGCACTACCACTTAGCTCTTTACTCTAAATCCAGAGCAGGCTTTGCTACTGCAGTTCTGCAGGGCCTCATAGCCTCTCCTAATTCTATTTAGCCCAGCCACCCATCCTCAGCTTTGGTATTCAACCCAAGAGTAATGGCTGCAACAGTGAAACATGATGAACATAGTACAGTTGTGTACCAACCATAAATGTAGTTGTTTGAGTGTATTCACTGTTGCAGTCCAGGTTACTCACCCACCATCCCCCTTCTCTTTGCTGGGTCTTATCTGCACTTCTCTATCCTATACAACCTAATTGGTGTATTTGTTTGTAGATAAAGGACATGTTATTTTTGTGCATACAATTTTTATTGGCATATTTGTACAGCCTACGAATTTGGGGGCACCTGACATCTGGGGCAAGAAAAACTGAAGAAAATGGCGTCGGCTGCATCTTTTATACCCCTGGCACACTGACGTCAGGGAAGAGGCGACAGCAACTGACGCCGGACCTAGACTTTGGAATTCTAGCTGACTGAGGGTAGCCTGCCAGTAGGATAACCCAAGAGTAATGACTGCAACAGTGAATACACTTGAACATCTACATTTATGGTAGGTACACAAATGTACTTTTCATATGCAAGGGGCCTATGATTTGAAAACATCCCAGAATTAATCTTTATTTGCCACTGGTAAAATGTATTTTCTTTGAATGTGGGTTTCAATGCTGTTTCAATGAATGTGAGTTTCAAGGGCAGAGAAGTTTTAATGCTAAGTTTGTTTAGCAGATGTCTTAGTGTTTGTGCTGTAAAATGCAAAATAAAACTTTCAAATGAAGTCCAAATCATCATAGAAGTAAATCAGTATGCACATTAGTGTTTATGGTAAATGGAGTGAAATAGCCAAGTAATGGATCATTGGAATGGCTGCAGGGGGGTTGGGTGGGTGGGAGGCTCCATTCGACCATGATTTTGTGAGGGGGAAGGGCGGCAAAATTAAAGACAGCCCCAGCTGAACTATACCTCCCAACTTTCCAGATTTTCAAAGAATGAATAGATTTTTGCTTCTTATTTTTGGTTTGTTCCTCATAAAATGTATGGTTTTCTGGCAAATCATTTAGGAATTAAGTCACTAAATAATGACACACTGAGTTTCAGACTTCATAACCTTCAGAAAAATGCATGCTAAAGTAAGACCTGTTGTTCTATCAACTGTCTCAGTTTATACAAGAGTAATTTTTAGTACTGTTTATATGTTCCCCCAATATATTTGACTTGTCCAGATTTATTGCATTAACAGGTTGAGAGGTACATGCAAATAAATTGCTTTATAGAATTAGGCATAGCCAAACCTCTCAACTGTCCCTGATTGTGGCTCAAAATGTTGCTCTTCCCCCTAATAATCCCTCCACAAAATAGCAATTTTGGAAGAAAACATGGAGGGTTTACAATTAAGAAATAACTGTAATAATCAGAGTTATAGATTACTTTTATTTCAGAAATGCATGTAGATTATTTTATTTTGTCAGCTGCTCAAGTTAGCAGTACTAATATTAAAGTGTCCCTTCTTTGACAGGTTCCCAGATGTATTGTGTGGCTATTTTATATTTTTACATCACATTTTTGGTCCATTTTTCATAAAATTGTGTTTTTTTTGGCAAATTAGTGACAAATCATTAAAGACTGAAGTTAGAAAATAATGACAGATATTTGAGTTTCAGATTTCATACCATTCAGAAAATTCATACTAATGCAAGACCTATTCCATTATCGTTCTAAGTTTATAAGAGCAATATTTAAAAATTGTCCTTATTTTTGGGCCTTTGTTCCACTTCTTTGTATGGCTTTGTCCAGATTTCTTGCTCTGAGGTTGAGAGGTATGACAAATGTGTCAGGGCCATCACAGTCAGCCAAAGACATTTCAAATTGTGACATACTTGTTGCACCCTACTCCACCATGTAGTGACTCTGGATGTGTCGATGCAAGGCAAGGAGTAGTTATGCAGTGTAAATGTGCAGAGTATCCCCCCCATCTAAGGTAGAGACAAGTACTAGAGTGGCTTTTCATCTGTCCTTGATTTTTGCAGAATGGTCTGGTTTCTGTTATATTTTTTGTACTGTTGATTTATGCTTATTACTCAAAGTGCCTGTTGCTCTGTGTTTAAGTAGCTATACTTTAATGACCATCAGGTAAGCTTGGCTGAGATCATAAGATGCAAGTAAGCTTTAATAAGCATACTGTTAAAGAATTGCTAACATTGAAAGCCTTTCTGTTGTTGCCATGTAGAGAATACTTAACTAGATAATGTATAAGCCTTGGGTATTGAAATGCATATGACAGTATTTGTAAAAAAGGACAGTATTACATTATTTTAAGAAGCTGATTACATTTGGAGACTTCCAGTCATCTCTGCAGGCTTTACCCGTAAACTAAACAGAATGCCAATCGTGTGGTCCATAACCTGTACAGTAATCCTTTTAAGCAATGTATCTTGAGCTTATTACTTGTTTGCTTTTCATTTTTTACTTTGATCATGTTTTCCCCATGAAACAAGTAGATAGTTGTCAGGTAGCAAGTCTTTTTTTGGATAAGAAACATTTTTACAAGTGGGGGCATCAGAGATTTCTACTTTCAGCATGTTACTTGGTACTTTAATAAAGCTGAATATAAATTATAATTAGAAGTGCAGTGCAAGAAGTGGTTTGAGTTGAGTGCTGCTTGTTTTTCTTATACTTGATTTTGACTGGCATTCCATTAATGCATTTAAAAAGTAATTTATTTTTTCATGAGTCACAACCTTTTTGTTTCCCTCTAGATATTAAGTAAGCTGTCATGCAGCCAATGCATTGAATATTTTTATTCTTCTACACTTCATTTTGTCTTGATTTGACTCTCATAATGACGGTTTGGCACCCAGGGCAGTGTATTTAGTTAGTTTTTGTGGTTTTGAGCATAGCTCCTCCCCTTTCTAGTTGGCCGCATCCCTTCCCATTGACAAAACCCATTCAGCTGTCTCCTGCAGCCCCCCTTTGATTTGAAGTCACCAGCCGCCACTGGCTCACACTAATGTAATTTGGTAATATCACTGTTTGTTGGATAAGCCACTACTGTCCATCCATATTGTTTTGTACATATACATTCACAGATTTGAACCAAAGCCTATCTGGGCACACATGCTATAGAAGTCTTTATCAACTGCATGTGCCACAGGAGAATTCAAACTGTAAGCATTACAGAACACCTATTTGGCTATCAAGAAATCCCATTTACCTTGAAAGGGCTTTATTAGAACTAAAAAGGAGAGAAATAAATTGATGCATTGCCATATACATCATGTCACTACACTTGCATTATGTTATTCTCTGCTGGAGTTGAACAGCTGCCTATCTAAGCCCACAATCTGCAGAGCTGTGTATTAGCTACACACACCACAGGTGAAGTCTTAGAATATATGCAAAAGCATGATATCATTATTGTGGTACAAATCATTTGTTTGGGTTAAAAGAAATGGAGGAACCCTTTCCCACTGTACCTGTACACATTACAACTGTGGCGGATGTCATTCATCCTGAGCACTAGAGTCACACACACTCATGATTCTACAAAGTCTGAGACAAGGTATATTTGAAGATATGACATTATCAGAGTGCTGTAAGGCATATGTGTGGCTTTAAATTGACTGAAAAAGTGGTGTAAATTGTCTCATTGACTCAAAATCTTGAATGACAGTAGAGGTACCCAACCACAAGTATTGCATAATCCAGTTATACTTGTGGCAGTAGAAGCACACACATGCTGAATATTTGGAGAATGCCAGATTCAATATAATGCCTGACTAAGTCTACAAGCTATGGAACATTGTATCATTTCCTGACACTGCAGGAGAATGCTAACTAGAAGGGTGTCATGAATCACGTTTCACAAATGGGCTCATATTTTTTTTACAAAGCAGTTGTCTGGGCTAAAATGAACAGAAATTAGTGAAAGTTTCTTAAAGCAGTTGAACAAGAACTCTCGTTTCCAAATTTCCTTAACCTTATCAGGGGAGGTAATATCCTGGACCTAGTTCTCACAAACTTGGATCTGGCCTGTTCCCTTCACATTGTTTGTCTCTCATTTGTTAATTCTGATCATCAACTGGTTACCTTTACCCTTTGAACATCATCTCCTGTGGTTACCCACACCACTCTCTTTAGAGTCTTAAAAAAGCTAACCTTTTATAACTGCACAATGACATCACAAAATTCTCCAATGTTAACTGCAAAATATAACAGAAATATGTGGCCAGCTATGCCAAAGATCTTTATGCTGATGCTAATAAATGATATATAAGGCTGTCTCACTTGGGCAAAATACAGAGGCAAATTCAGTAACAAACTCTCATGATAGTAGATATAGATAAACTCTATGACAGAAGGAAGAAATTGTTTAGATTACCTTGTAAGGCTAGAACCTTTCATCACAATAAAAATATAAAATGCCTCACAGAAAAAGTTAAGGCAGTGATTAAGACTAGTAATGCTTCTTTTGAATGTAGCCTTCCTTCAGAGACAAAGGAAAATTATAAGTCATACTTCAACTGCATTAGAAAGCTAAGAACTTATCTATAATGACGCATCTTACCATATAAAGCATTGCTCATCTGCTGAATAAAGATCCTCTACCTACGAAGGCCTAAGTCCTTGTCTCATTTCACTTTTTTAAAGCGCCAACACATCAAAGGGATGCTTTATTTTGAGATCAACCTACAACCGGACCAAAACACCACTGCTTCTGGAAGAGAGGACCTTCAAGACATATTGCAAGATTTACACCCAAAGGCAGTAAGCTTTTCAATTCAACTTGCAAGTTAGCTCTCATACAGTTTAATTTCTCCTCAGCACCCACACAGCTGGACATTTACTTGGAGGACTAAGCAGCATTAATCCACCTAGGATTTTTCATAATATGGTAAAACTTTGCAGAATGGAAAATATGTTCTAAAGTTAAGGGATGGTATTGATTATTCATTTTAAATTAAAAATAAAAAAATCCTGACATGAAACACACCCATCCTTCAGTAATGATCTGTATGTTATTTAAAAAACAATGATTCGGGATTACTGATTGCCAATATCAAGGCAAGCATTATGGTCCTGGTAGGCAACTAAATAACAGTCAGAGTCAAACAACATAGTTGCACACTGCCTGAAAGTGGTTGCTTATTTTTTTTCTGGATAGTGTGGATGCAATTTAGCTGAGAAAGCAACTAATAGTTTTCTGAGAACTTTAGGGGAGCTACGAATGTTTTTGTTTGCACATGTGTGAAAAAAAATTGAGGATGTGAAAGAGGAAAAGGGAGAGAAAGAAGATTCTTGAAACTCAAGTGACCCCAACCTTTTATTTTATTTATTATTTATAGTTTATTTAATTATGTTAACTATATTAGTCCTGCTAGACTCTTGCCCTCTTTTCAGGAAAAACATAGGGTAGTACTCATGTTGATTGGAAGAAATTTGGTCAGGATATGATGGAAATTGCCCTGCTCTATTGGATAACTGCCATGGGATATTCTCCACCCATATGAGCTATCACCATCTCAGGTAGATGATGTCTTGGTTTCATGTCTCGAAAAGATAGCAAAATCAAGAGAGCAGTACACCCTTCTGACACATTGCAGTGCCAGTACTGGAAAATTAATCCAAAGACATGCTAGTAAATAGAACCCACAGTGTTCTGACCTTCCAGCATTAAAAACAACTGTGTTATCTGTTGAGTTACTGACATCATTTTCAGACCAGCAGTGCAGTCCATGGATCACAACTGCAAGAAGAATAAGTGAGTTTTCTTCTTTGTACTATTCAAATGATGCAATGTATACATATCAACTTATATCTGTCCTGAAATCAAGACACACATAAAGGAACAATTCTGTCTATAAACAATAAACAATGTAATTGCTTAAAAATGTATCCCATACTTCATCATAAGTTTGTTTCCTTAAAGGTTTGATAGTGTGATATCCAGCTGCCTATCTGCATATTTCCACTGCAGTACATTGATAAGTCCTGCTACAATTTTAAAAACTCTGTCTTACTTCTACACTGCTAGCACTACATTGTCTTCTAAGAATTACTTTGAGATGATCCCAGTGCTTGTTAAGATTTAATTTGTGCTCCAGAATTTGTTGAACTGTTTTGGAGAAATGGGTAGAAATTAAGGTATAAAACATTAAAGAAGCAGAAATGGTGGGAATCTATTGGATACTTACATGAGGGGGACAGCAAAAGTTCAGACTGGAAGGTGTCCTCTTTTTTTGAAAAACATTGGTTATGAAAGAAAAGTGCTTTTATAGATGCATGGGATGTAAAAAATGTGATGGTGGACTAGAACACTCTTTGACTGGGTACATTAAGCCATGTAATCAAATGGTGACAATATATACAAGCCCGCGGTTGCAATGTAGGTATAAATAATACATAAAATATTTGGAATAACTAGATAGTTCATAGTATGATGAAATGGTCAATCACAAGGGAGAATTATCAATGGGACAAAGCGTAATCCTTTTATATAAGGAACAAACCAATATGTATGCTACATTTGTATCTATCATAATAGAAAATTGGAACAACATGTCACACATTTCAATAGATTCATAGGTATATACTATGTTAACAACCACCAGGGCCTTTATAAGCTTAGCCATGCAGTCCTACCCATTGTGTTCCTATGTATCATGGGTGTTTATTAGGAGGGGTATGTTAGTTAGGAGGCTTCTAAAGGTTATGTGGAGAAGTATGTTAGTTTGGGCATTGCTGATTGCCTCTGTGTATCAGAAACTTGGGGGACAAACCTGTGGTGAATTTATAATTTCCAATCCATTGGTCATTAGATTCTCTGATACATATCTGTTTTGCCAACATGTCTTATTTATGTCACAAGCAAAATTTAAATCCTTGGATCTAGTGGTTCCAATGCTGTTCATTATGCAGATGTGCAAAAGGTTCATCAGAGCCATACCTGAGGATGCCTTGTGTGCCAGGCATAGATTGCCACTCAGTAACCTGTACAGGGCAGAGTATAGTGATAGTGCTTTAAAGTGATCCATATAGGACAATATGTTTATACTCTGGATTCTCCTGGTAAGGAACCTTTGTGGGCATTCCAACTGTTGTATATGCCTGGTCAGGTAAATGACAAAGGGGGCATTATACTCAATGATGGGTCTGATAAGGACCAAATAAAGTGACCCTATATCTTCCTTGGACCTAGATGCCATGCCCTCACTTAAAAATTGGGCAACATAGAATGATTTTCTTACTACCCTGGCACACATTCATCAAAGGCCATATTAATGACTACATATGTTCCCAGATCCCTGACTACCAGGTCAACTCTTAGGGCTGTCTAACTGATGGAGTATTGGTCTGGGTGGCGGTTTTCTGAAAAGGCACTATAATGCATTTCCAGGCATTGAGATTTTTTTCCATGACTTTGGGACCTGTCATTTGTCTGTGTTAGACCCTATCATAAGTAGTTTGTGTCATGCAGAGAACCTATGAGAGTTCCTAATTTGAAGTCATCAGTGACCTTTGTCAGCCAAAGGTCTTGACATTAGAAGTAGATGCCAAATAGAAGTGGTCCCAGCTTGGAGCCCAGAGGTACCCTGCTACTGACGGGTCTGTTAGTGGAGGTAGTATCACTAATCCTGACATCCTGGATCCTGTCTCTGAGCCATCTGGCAATCCAGTGAGTTACGTATGGGTTTATACCCAGTTTTGTGAGTTTGGCCACATACCCGAGTGGGATATTTTATCAAATACCTTAGCCAGGTCCAAGTTGATGGTATACATCATTTTCCCCCTCATCCATTGCCTTCTCAAAGAAGTCCACCAGGTTTGGTAGGCATGACCTTCCCTTGACAAAGACAGACTGGGCTGGGACCAGTATCTCAAAACTGCTTATGTCTTTGTTGATCATTTCCATGATAATTTGTTACTTGGCTTGCATACTAGACTAGTCAGACTGATAGGTCTGTAGTTTCCAGGGCTGGTTGATGGTCCACCCTTATGAAGTGGGATAAGAGATGCAGTTCTCCATTCTCATAGTACAAACCCTGTTTTAAGGCTAAACAGGAGGTTATGGTATAAGATATTGACATTCCACTATGCCAAAAATATTTCAGCTATGTTACAATTTTCAATATTTAAGATATTCCATGTTTGGCAGCATTCTTCTTTGAGACTATTCAAGCAGGGGTGGTCCACCATATTGACCTGCTGACTGTAGCAAGCCACAGAAACAGACTAAATACATATTATTTGGGGTTCTCCACCCACTAATAGTATGTGGGATATAGTAACTGGGGCCATATATTGGTCAGCCAGAAAGCAGTTACCAATCAAGGAGGGCAACAGTTTCTGGGTTATGGGATTACCACCCCCACTCCAACATATGATAGATAGGGATATATTCATATGGACAAGGATAGTTTGTCTTTTTTAAATGTTATTTGTAGAACATGGAAAACATCCCCAGTAATGTGGCCAAACAAATTTGTCCAAAACTTCTCCAGGAGCATGAAATGGAATCCATCTGGGGTTGATTAGCAAAAAAGGAGGAGTGATTGAAAATCTGCATTAACGCAGTACAACCACCAGCCTTTCTACATAAAAATAATTAAGACAGGTTGTCTCAGCATGTGACATAATCAATGAGACGGGATATTTTCTTAATAACCCTGTATAATAATCTTGAGATTAACACATGTAAAGAAGTTTTGTGGAATTTTCTAATAATCCCTTGACAACCATGGTTTGACTATTTGCAATACAGTGTCAATATATTTGTAATATTTATGATTTCCTTTGCAGCCAAAGCCATTGCTGAAAATGGTTCTGTGAAGGATTTATTTACATACCCTTTTAGCAGATAAATATAAATTCAAGGGTATTTGGTAAAGAAAAACAAATCACGCAAAATCAAAAAATCTATTTTATGTTTATGTGGGGGTAACCAAAACTCCAATGCAGTAAGAAAGAATGAAAGACAGAAGAGATAAACAGAAGCATTGTAACCGATGATGTGGTTGCTACACTTCTGCCTAAAGTTAAAGTCCTATTCAGCTGCAAACCATTTAGATTAATTTTGTGCAAGGAAATAGCATTCATCATAACAAACATTGTAGAAAATTATAACACCCTGCAAAAGTGATTTGCAGCTACATAGAGCTAACTGTGGCTTTTTCATTTTGCATTTAAAGGAGATGCCTTTGCACATAGAACACAATGAATGCATTCAGTCTGGAAACTTGAGTGCATTACAGCACACATTTGTGAGTATGATAAAACAGCAGATTGCTTTGTATATCCACTTGAAAAAAAGTCTGAACTCAAACTGGAGATGTAATTATTCAGACACATTTTTAAATAGGCCATGACTCTGCAACAAATTTGTAATCGGAATTTAAGTCTGATATTTTATCTTTCTTTTGGGAAAGCAAATTTGATTGCTGGTGCAGACTATGTTTTGAATTTTTTTGTTCTCAGGGTGATTTTTCTGCCTTGCTTATTCTTTATTCTAAGGCTTTTGTAAATGTTTTCTATATAATTCAATGTTAGCCTGCTGTGGGAATTACAATACAATTTTCTGTTTCCCAGAAATCATTTACACATCAGAGGTAGACGAGGCTTGTGATTACATGGTCACTATGTTTAGTGGGGGTTCAATTTACTATCAAAAATTGCTTCGAGATATTCAAATGGCTGAAAGTACTGCAGAGAAGACAACAACTATCTTGTTTATTGCAGTTATGATTGTTTCTTTTGGCTCAGGAATATAATAGTCTTAATTTTAATAATTGCTCAATATTAGCTTGTGTTCAGTAAAAATCTGTCACGTCATAGTCAATATGTTAAAGCAGAATATCTGATGGTTACTCTACCCTCTGCATCATCCCAGTGGAACAATCTGTGCTCTGTATAAACACCTTAAAATGCTATTTAATTAAATGCTGAAAATTAGGAGAGTAAAATTTATGAATAGAACTGTAAGAGGGTAAATTATTGCTAGCTTTTCACTACACTGATTGACCTTTGAAGCAGCATTTGAATTAAAGTACCACTTAAAAGAGTAATACTGGCAGTAAAATAAGCCAGCTAAAAGACAATGGTCAACAGCAGGAAAGGCCTTAATTAAGCCATAATGCTGCCAGTAGGTTACTCCAGGACTTTGTAGGCATAACCAGCAAAATCAAGAAACTATTAGGAAGTCTAATGTAGTATTGATGGTCTG
Source organism: Protopterus annectens (assembly GCF_019279795.1). Taxonomy (NCBI): domain Eukaryota; kingdom Metazoa; phylum Chordata; order Ceratodontiformes; family Protopteridae; genus Protopterus; species Protopterus annectens. The sequence goes on from NC_056735.1 coordinate 1,498,500,341, forward strand.
CAGAAAATGTGTTTCCAGGATTTTAAGTTGTATTTCTTCTGTAAATGGCCCTTTTAATTCCTTTATTAGCAGGCAGTGACCCTAACATTTCTAACATTTTGCATGTTTTCTAAGCAAGAAATTCTATATATTGCATGCAAAGTCAGCTTTTTATACAATATTATTATTTTTTTAAGAATGTGGGTTACAAATGGGCAGTGATTTAGTCACACTGATGTCGGCACAAGGCATCTACACTCTCTGCTGGCAGCTATGCCTAGTAGCAAGCCTGCATGAAAAAAAAAAAGCTTGAAGAGGCTCCTGCATGAAAAAAATAAACTTCGGGAGTCTACAGAGCTACAGCCCATCTCTGTTCTGTTTTTGTTTTAAGAATTGAGACCTCTGCACTTCTGAGTAGTCATAGGGCAGATGACATAGACTACAACTTAGTGCCCTGAGACGTGCAACAGTGCTAATAGATGCTCGTAATGAAGTGTGTGTCAGACAAGAACATGCTTTCCTGTATTGGAATAATTATTTCATGCATTTTGGGACCTGGTATGATCTACCTTATGAATAGCATTATTAAGCCAGCCAGATGGTGATGTATGACATCTGAAAGGTAACTCTCAGTTTCCATGAGAGGGAAGATTAGACACATTAGACACCGTAGCCTTTACAAGACTGAGGTTTATAGAAGGGGCAACTGTAGCTATTAAAAACATGCACCAAACAAGCACCATTTCTGGTAATTATAATATAAATATTCACTGTAGGCACGTCTTAAATTCTGAACACAGGTGTGGCATCTACTTAATAACCTGTTTCAGTGATTCAGTGTAAACAAACACACATTCACATCTTTATATAACATCATCTTTAGAAGAAGTAGAAATTCATTTTATAGTGTGAAGTAGATGACAAGGTGAATACTGCCTTTGTATTTTCTCCCTTTCTTCAAAGTTAAATCCCTTTACCATGTTTTACATTTACATTCTTTTAATAACCACAGAAGCAAAACAGTACTGAAGCTGTTCCTTATTACAATAACATTGGGGCATAAAGGATACAGCAGAGGAGGCTATAAAACACTCAATTGTTTGATAACTAGAGATTAGTCAGATATAACCAGGTCAAGCAGAAACAGCCATATGCCTTTTTTAGAAGCTCTAATTCAGACTGTATTACTTAGGAATATATTGCTGTGTTTGACAGAATAAAAAGGAAAGTAAATTGCTTACTTGGAGAGGAACAACAGATACCTTGGAAATTTTGTCAAAGTTATTTCTAAGAGCTTAGTGAAGATGTATGAGGTTACAACAATATCAAACAGGATAAGTATATAAATAAACTAAAAGCACAATCATGGAAGTAAAGACATTAAAATTCAATAACAGTTAAGCACTTATGTTCTGAATAAAATGGAATTCATCAAACAGCCACACATTGTCACAAGACCATAATATGCATTTAATTAAAAGTCAGATGACCATACAGCATTTAAAAATCACGATTCACATTTAAAAATAGTTATATTGCTCAACAACAATTTCCATTCATTAAAACAATTGACATTTGACAATCTGTTTTGTCCAGGAAATGTATTTGCATTTAATAGCAGCTTGAACCTAGCCTCCCTCATTTCCAGTTTATTTAAATAATGCCCTTCTGTCTATCCTTTTTCCTTGTGATTGACTACATAAAGCAAAAACAAAAACTTACTAAAATCACTACAATTTAAAGAATGGTTGTATAAGGCATTATCATTCTTTTTTGTCACATAAATATGGTCTAATAGGAGTATTCGTGTGCTGTTTTATTATTGTTATTATTATTATTATGATTACTATTATCATTATTATATATATCATACTGATACCATTGCTATAACAATGTAAAATGAACATCTGGAACACAGAGCTGTATATACAGTTCCTTCTGATTTGCAGGTGCAATATATGTTAGAACAGACATTTTTTAAATTCTGCAAATTTAAACTAGATCCTTCCAAAATATGCCTACACATATTACATTCACTATACTAAAAGTACCTTTTTGCTTATCAACTAAAGGTCTGCATGCAACTGACATAGACCTTTTCAGCAAACTCTTGATGATAGTTATCTGTTTATAAATAAATATAGTTGTTAAGCAAATATGGAGGTAAATTCTTGATTTCCAGTAAAAATGTTCCTATTTTTTAACAAAACTTCCCTAATACTACTGTAAATGATAATCATATCTAGCACAAATAATCTTTGTTGAATCAGTTGTCTCTTAGCTTTTGTAGATCTTGCAAATAAAATAGGTGAGGGACAACTTGCTATGACTGTTAGCAATGACATAATCAGCTGCTTTATTTAAAATGTCTAATGATTAGCCTGTTTTTATAAACACATTAACTGCTGCTTGTATTTCCTTTATAAATATACTGTTCTCTTTAATCAACCTAGTAACCATAACAAATTGTGCCATCAGCATACTTTTCTTCATAAAGTCTGGATGAGCACTTTTATTATGTAAATAATTATTAACAAAAGTACTTTTTTATAGATTTAACTCTTAAAAGTACAACCATCTAATATCTTCAAACCAATATTTAATATTTACATATGTTTCCACGTCATCTAATGTAAATATCAAAAAAGTTACACAATAGTTCAAAACATTCGTGTGACTCATTACAAATGAAAAAAAAAGGTCATCCACAAACCTTTTATAACATATTATATATTAGAATAAAGACAGTACAGCCTAAATTATTGTCTCCAACCAACATTATGCTATATTTAAATATACAGATGCAGACATTCCCCTGGATTTACAAAGCTCTGTGCAAGACTAAGGCTATTCTTGCACAGTGTGGTTCATGTCTGTTTAAGATAGCAGTGCGCCCTGCATATGCATGAAGGCACGCTGCTATTTAAACTAAATGGACATGAACCAGGAATGAGTGCAAGGGGCATGTGTCAGCAGTGGCAGCACCTGAAACACCCCCCCCTTTGCTCTGAAAGTGCCGTACGACACTTTCTGATACAGATGAGTGTCAGACTATATAATATTAGAGCCTGGCTCTAATATTATATAGTAAGTGAGTGTCCACAAACACTGAAATGTAAATAGCTAACATTTCAGTGTCCATGGACATTGAAAAAAAAAAACACCTATAGAAGGCAGCAGACTTCAAGTGCACACCCCCAAATGTATGCACTCTTGCCCTACATGCATGGAAGCAGTAGGACAAGAGGAAAGGAGTAAAAATTTAAAAAATGGAATAATAATATTTTTTTCATAAAATAAATCCAAAGTTTAAGCGCTGCGTAGCTTGTTTGTGCGGCACACCACTATGCTTAGCATGGCTGAAATCCTGAAAATGATAGACAAGTGCCACTGTCATAGAAAACCTCATCAAGCTGCTGTAGCATAGTGGTACTGCCATGGTATGACCTATAGAACATGCTTGGCTCAAATCCCCTCTCTGCCAAATTATTTAATAAACTTTTAAGGAATTTGAATGATAGATGTCAATCATATGTCTCATGTATAGCACAGTAGGGGTGGGAATATGTAAAATAAAAATGTAAAAAACAATTTATAATTTTAATGAAAAAAAGTAGATTTAAGCAATGCTTTGCAAGTGTAAGCATTGCTTTCCTGCATTCAGCTCTACTTAGCTGGTGTAAGCATTGCTAAGTGTATTTGCATGGAGCTAAGCATAGTGCAGCATATTAAAACTGGCTAATCATGAAAAAGTGCAGAAATATAGCCATAACCATTTGGGATTACACACAGCAGAAACAAAATGGCTGGTGTCAGAGAAGGTGTGCACTTCTGAGTGCAATGTTGGAGCATCCAGGATTCCAGGGTCATGATTGGGCTCCTAGTTAAAAAACATGACAGCAGGCTGCTGCAGGATCAGTACCAGGGCTCATAGTATAAAGCGGAGGCCTGGGACCAGCTTGCACATGATCTCACCAATTCCACTGGCATACCCCAGACTGGTGAGCAGGTACATCATCACCATAATGACCTGAAGTGGAGGAGGGGTGCACTCTTGGACCAGTGGATGCAAGAAGCCTGAGCGCAGGATGTCCCACCTGTCTGTAAGTATGCAGCCTTATGTATCTCTAAGTATGGAAAAAGTTCAATTTGTGACTGTGCAGGTGTGATTAATGTGTGATGCCCCCCATACAGCTGCTGCAGAGAGGTCCCAGAATGTGCAGGCTCATGCACAGTGACTAGCCCGGCGGCAGCGGGAGTATGGTGAGTATAGAATACTCCCTACTATTAGCAGTAAGAAATCAAAATTTTAGTAATGGTAGTCTTCTTTTTCTTCTTCTTCTTTCGGCTTTTCCCAGTTATGGGTCACCACAGCGGATCACCTGTCCGCTCATGACTGGCACTGCTTGTATATATAATTGTGCTGTAAAAGTCAGGAATAAATGCCTGTGTAAGGCTGCCAGTGTTACAATGGAGTATTCCCAGCAGCTGCTGAGTAAGACAGATATCAGTAGCAAACAGGGTACAATATGCAGGAGAGGAATATTAGAATATGTATGAGTGTGTCTGCGTGAACCTGCCAAGAAAGTGCCATGTCAGGGCTACTGTAACAGTTACAAATGAAAAGCATTCCCCTGTGCAGATCATGCAGGAATAGTAATTGTGAAGTTCTGAGTCGTACACAGATATGTATGTCAAAACTAATAAAGGTGATCCCAAACACTGGTGTGTGTCATCTCACTTGTACCTGATAAATAGAAATGTGTATGTCCTGCAGAATGCATTGACTGAGGTGAACTGATTTAGCACTGCTTGTCTGCATACTTTAGAATGGGCATGTCAAACAACTGAAAAAAAACAACAGTACATATTCCCACCAGAAGGTGTTTTGCTTGTTTGTCTGCCAGCATTGTCCTGTGTTAACCTTTCCATTTCAGCCATATGTAGCTGTGAATATACTGAGAAATGTATAAGGCTAACAGGTGCAGACCTAAAATCTACACTGTGTACTCAGATACCTAAATTGCAGTATGTAGTTGTAAAACAGTCAATGTGCAATCCAGCTAATGTGCACATGTTTCACAAACAGTGACACCAATATCTGTTGTGTATGCATAAACTGTGAAACAAATAATGCAACATGTGATAATAAAAGTACTGTGCACTAAACTATGTACTAGATAGAAATGTCACAAAAAAATGCAATGCTTCCATGGTAGCTCAGTCTGATAAGGACTAAGCCTGTAATTCAATTTTGCACACACAGTACGGTTCAAATCCAGGAACCGCCACTAACATCTAAGTCTGGTTCAACAGTTTTAAACTGCAATCTGAATAGAAAAAAATAATGTACAGTAACACATGCATCTTCCATACAGGGCACACAGGTAAAGCAATCTGAATAGAAATACTAGTATGATGTGTATAACTATGAAAGGTGTGCAATTTCTGTGTTGACCAGCCCTAGTCCTACAAATAGATGCAAGCTAGACATCCATACTCTGCAGTCTGGCAGAGACAAGCCCCTCAAGTGTCACACTGTCATGGATAGTATCCCCAGTTGACAAGAAACCTGCACACAGAGAATGTCCCAGTAGATGTATGTGAAAGACACAACACACACTCCAGGGCCTGCAACTAAAATGTGAATCTGTAATATGTGTAGAAACAGCAATGCAATGTCCACACAGTTCATCTGGACAGCACCACAGGTAAAGAAATCAGTATAGAAACAGGTCTGATGTGTATAACTAAAATAAGGGTACAATTGCTCTGTTGATATCTACAGCTGTTAGTGTGCTATAGCAGCCCCATGACTCAGCTAGAGTGTAAGTGTGGTCAGAATGTAGAGTAGTGAATAGTAGTGTACTGACAAATGTATTTGATAGCAGTTGTCAATTGAATTTGTTCCCTTCCCCCACCACTCAACTGATCCAACCATCACACTAATTCCAACATAGGTATGTTCCTAAACAAACCTCTACTATTGGGACCATTGTTCCATTTGGTTTATCATTGTTTAAACTGTGTGCATACTAATGTCCCCTTTTGAATAATCATCTTATTGCCTGCCTGCCTGCCTGACATACCACTAACTGGCATGCTTTTGCAACCCTGAATGCCATTCCATATATGCATGGGTTCTGTTTGCTATGGCACTGTTATAATTCCACTGTTTTGGGTTAATGAGAATATCCATGCATGCAATTTTGACTAATGTTGTAATGTGTTGTGTATGACTAACCAATAATCATTGTTGATTTCCACACCATAGCACATATGGGAAGGCAGATCCCAGCGGATCTGCCTCAACCACTCCACCTGGCCGAGGCACCAGGTCCCAGCACATCTGGGACACAACCCAGACCTCTCTCATCTGCTGGTCCTGCACCACCATCTGGTGGAACCGCTGCAGGTGATGGGGCTTGCCCACTCCTGAAGTGGGCATGGTGAGGACTTTGTCACCCTGGATGAGGTCAGTGGCATGGTGAGCAGTCTCCTCCAGACTGAGCTAAATGATGGCCTGCAGCAGGTGGAGGGCAGGCTGTCACAGTTAGAGGGGCAGACAGCCCCTCCAGCTTAGACCTCAACACAGCCACCTTTGGGGCTGTAAAGGTGTAGTGGTGACTGCCATTGGGTGGGGACAATCAGTGCCACTACTACCATCCTTGGGGCTCATGAGCCTCACATTCCCAACCACCCTCCTGGTCAAGGTGTCTACCCGCCATGTGTCATACACTGCCCCTGTCTGCTGTCTTGTCTGTCTGCAAATGCAACCTCTCCTACCAAACCTCCCTCACCACACTTACCAATAATCCTTCCTTAACATTCCACTCTCACCTTAAAAAAAAAAAAAGAAGGGCATCTGTCCCAGAAAAAAAAAAAACAAGTCCCATACATAGCTCTGCATTTTGCACAGAGACATGTACCCAGCACAAAATCTAGCCCTACCAATCATCCATATTGTATGATGCCCACACACCTCCCTGTAGGGTATGAGGCTCCAAATACTAAATTGCCCACATTCAAAGCCGCTATTGCTGCCAAAGAAATGCAGAGCTACGGTCATTTCCTACACCCGTCTTGCACATCCCTACTTGCATCTCCCCTTGTTTGTCCCCCTGCTTGCCCCAATTTCACCACTTTCCTATCTCTCTTTTCTTCTTTTCTTAATTTGAAATTAGCGTGGGTTTAAGTTGCCATAATCAGCCATAAGTGAAGTTAAGCTTATGTAAGCATCACTTAGCTGTGAGCAAACCCACTTACAACTGCTTTAAAGTGCCTTAATCACCCTCTTCCAGCAGCCCCTGCTCTGCCCAGCAACAAAATAAGCAGCTTTTGCAAGTCTCAAACCCAGGACCCTGCATACTATAGCTGAAGTGCTTTATCACTAAGCCATTTCAAATGCAAACAAGCATCATGTTTTCTCAAACATATCATCCAGCACAGTCATTTAACAGTAGAGGAAATGTGTGTGTGTGTGTTTACGTATATATATATATATATATATATATATATATATATATATATATATGTGTAGATGTATGCCACTAGCCCATCACTGTTCCCAATGTAAAATGTATGAAAATGTACAGACGTATACTTTAAGGTGTCTTACTACTGATATCCCTCACATGCTGTAACAGCCTAGGATATAAATGGTGCATACCCCTCCCTAATAGAATGACTTACAAGGGCATATAACACTGACCTCTTGTCTGTACAAGGACACACATGTTTTGTCCAGCTGTAGCCCACATATATATGGACCCTACCCCACAATATGTGTGGGAGTCCACAACATCACTGGAATGATGGCAGAAATGCCAGCACTACATAATGATAGGCCACTACTTAACCTCTTACTGCATGACATATGGACAAAGCCTGGTATATAGGTGGAGGACAGAGGCTGGAACAAAAGGCCATATTTGCAATATTGTTGTTATACACTGTGAAAGTTGCTGGTGTTACAGGATTGGTTGCAATATACCCTTATTCAGGAGTATGAAGCAAGAAACACAAATGGACGTAGCCATGTACTGGTAGCACTCAACAGACAGAATGCCACTGATATATCAGAGACAAGACCTGTGTGGTGAACAGACAAAACATAACAGTCAATCCTCTGGCCATCATGAGGATAGGCCCACAGTTGAGCGCTATGCAGACAGACTGCATTCCATGCTAAACTTGCATATACACACAAACCCTGAAAAACTAGCAGTATACAATGCATTTAACAGCACTACTCACACTGTCCGTAGGTCTGGAACCTTATACATATATGTAGTTGGCCTATGTCTGCAAGTCCTGTTGTAAGAGGTATTGACCTGCTGTCTGTAACACTGCTGCCCACACACAGGAAGGATGTCTTCCATACAGCAAAGGTAAAGGGACAATTCCCATATGATATAGTAATTTATAGTAGTGGGTTGCCATTACAGTGGTAATTGGAAATACTACACAGCTGGCTGCATGCAAGTAGCAAGTGTTGAACACTGACTGGTGCAGAGGCCATCATCTAATCATGTGCATCACCTACAAAATCCATGCTGCAATCTATTCAAAGCAGCTCAATCCCTGTAGTGGAGAGAGAGAGAGAGAGTGAGAGAGAGAGAAAACAAATAAACAAACAAACAAAAAGGGAAAAAAAATATCTAAACCAACAAAAACTACAAAACAACGCTACATAACTAAGGAGACACATAAAAGTGTACTCAGAAGAGAGGACAATACTACAACAGGTATGTGAAACATATATGCATGTAATTGAATGTAGTATTTGGTCTGTAATAATGGGATAGATGATATGGAAAGATTTATATGTGCCATCAGGAGTTGTTGTAATGATGTCCTGCTAAACAGCTGCTATGGACATAGTGTCTCACACTGTGGGCAGTGGGCCATACCTGTCAGCTGTGCAGATCTGCACTGAATGAAAAGATGTAAGCCATCATAGTGTGTGTTCTGTACCTCCAGACATGTATATTAATGTGGCAAATAGCTGGTGCTGGAAGTAATGAAGTTATGATAGACACATGAGTTTCAGACCTCACCACTTGCAGGACAGTCATGTTAATGTGTAAAGTATCATGCACAAACGCCATAGGTGTTTAATAGGCGTACCTGAAATCTGTCCCTATATATACCACCCTAATGTTATGCTGTGTCCACATGTGACACCTGTCTGCATTGTAGCAAGGCAGAACAGGGAGATGTGGAGGAAGGAGAGTTAGAGAGTGTGGACCTGAAGCTCGAAAATATATATACAACTCAAATTATATATCTAAACACATATGTATATATATATATATATATATATATATATATATATATATATATATATATATATTTATATATACAAACACACACACACATAAACACACACATATATATATATATATATATATATATATATATATATATATATATATATATATATATATATTTCCTCTACCCCTACTGTTGAATGACAGTGCTGCATGATATGTGTGACAGAACATCACACCTATCTATATACACACACACACACACACACACACACACACACACACACACACACACACACACACACACACACACACACACACACACACACACACACACACACACACACACACACACACACACACATATATATATATATATATATATATATATATATATATATATATATATATATATATATATATATATATATATATATATATATATATACAGTAGTAAGTGGGTGCAAAATGGACAGTTATGTCTGGTGTGAAATCCATGTTGGGAACACATTGCCCTTGTTTGTGAAGGTGGGTTTGGTATGTCGGGGAAGGATAGTAGGTATATTTGGGGAGGTAGGTTGGGTTGGAAGATAGACAAGACAGCATACAGGGGCAGTATATGACACATGTGGTGAGTAAACACCTTGGCTGGGGAGTGGTGTTTGGAATGTGGAAGCCCATGAGCTCCCATATGGAAACAATGGGACCAAGGACCTATGGGCAGTCACAACTGCACATTCACGGCCCTGAAGCTGCCTGGGCTGGGGGCTGAGCAGGAAGAGCATGCAGACCCTGTTATTGTGTACTGAGGGCCTCAAGGTGGTGTAGCACATCCCCTAAGTCTTTGTGGAGCTCCCTATGCACTAGACCTTGGACCTGACTTTGGGTGACAGGATCCTGTCTGTGTGTGCTCCTGGGGGGGGGGCAAACACCATCCCCTGAGGTGGTTCCACCTGAAGGTAGTCAAGGACCAGCAGATGATGAGGTCCTGGGGTGGATCTTAGATGTGATGTGGCCTGGTAACATGGCCAGATGAGGTGGGAATGATGGTTCTGCTGGGAACTGTCTTCCCAAACATGCTATTGTGTCACACTTATAAAACATATGTGGGTAGTAATTGTCCACACATTCCAGGATTATGTCTAACAGCATGCATAGATATCCCCATTAACACAAAACACTAGATTTGCAGCAGTGACATAGCAAACAGAACACATGCATATATGGAACCATAGTGGCCCTTACAATGGCATGCAGGTGGCATTGTTCATAACAGGCCACACCTATGATAGTGTTTCAACATGGAACATGACTACAAACACATTGCACAAATTGTTGTACAATACGATATACTTCCCAACAGTAGGTTTTCTGTAAACATACCCATTGAGTTGTGTGATCAGATTGTTGTTGCAGATATGGTGTAGGGGAGACAGAGATGTGTATTAACAACTATTATACCTTTGCAGTATGAGGTCCTCAGACCTTTTTTCCTCTTTAAGTTTTTCAGGCACCATGTCACGGGAGCAATTGCCGGTGTACTCCCCCCAGGAGAATGGGGGTCTCATAGAACACAGCAGCACTACCACACCCTGTTTGGACATACAGCCCATGATCTACAGGAGAGGACCGCCCTGTGGAATGATCTTGTCCACAGGGTACACAATGTTGGCCTGCATAACCAAAGTTATGAGCAGGTCCGACATTGGTGCATTGACCTACTTTGCCATGCCCGTCAGCATGCTGTTGTGGATAGGAGGGACCAGCTAGCTACAGTGGGGGGGGGTAATGCCATCCAGCCCCCCCTGACACATGCTGAGGAGCTCCTCGCCAGCCTCAGGGCACCTGCTTGGCTGCAAACACAAGATCCTGGGAGAGCATTGTGGAGGTAGGTGCTACCCAAACAATGGATGAGGAGCATGCAGGTAAGGCCATAGGGCACATCAGTCAATCACTGTTGCGTATCCATCTGCATCTGTAGAGTTTTATCATGCATGTGTGAGATAAAATATATATAGTCTGTTGCTGCATTGTAGTAATAAACAGATGTGCACAATCTGTAGTATTGTGGGTTTGTACTGTTTATCTACTGTAATGTTGCTCCCACCCTGCACCAATGCCAGAGGTGTGGCTACTGACATCACATCTCTCACACAACTATGTAGGTCCCTCTGGTATACCTCTGGGGCATAAGCCTGTATCTAGTGAGTATGATGTTTATTTAGGTTTGCCAATACACCGGCCATGTTATGGCCATGGTATTTTCCATGCACACATTTAACACACCTACCCATAGTGCATGCTGTACAGGTTCACTTATTGTTGCTGTTAACTGCACTGCATCACAGTTGTAGTTGTCACCATGGTGGCGTATCTGAAGGGTATGTAAGAGTCCTGCAATATAACTAATTATCTGTCATTGCAAGATGTGTGCACAAGGTTTCCATTCAGAAGCTCAAAATACTGAAATCTCAAATTTCAGTATTTCGAGCCCAAGAAGCCGAATCCACATAATAGCAAAAGCTTAGAAGCTCGAAATTCAAACCCTCGAATACCGGAGGGTTTGAATTTCACGCTTCTAAAGTTCCACTATGGTTATGTATTCAGGTAAGTGTATGTGTGTGTGTGTGTGTGTGTGTGTGTGTGTGTGTGTTAAGGGGCTTGGGTAGGGGCTGTGGTGTGTGTCAGTGTGTTTTGTTGCTGTAATGTGTGTGTGTGAGGAGAAAGTAGCTTGTGTGGTGGTGTTTTGGGTGTGTTTGTATGTAGTGCAACCTCGGAGTGAGAATATTTAAGTGGGGGGTGTGGGGGACTTGCCCCTCACAAGGGGGGTGCATGGGGGCTTGCCCCCCTGCTTTCATGTAGTAGAGTGATTGTGTGTGTTTGTGTGGTGGATGGTGTGTGTGTGTGTGTGTGTGTGTGTGTGTGTGTGTGTGTGTGTGTGTGTGTGTGTGTGTGTGTGTGTGTGTGTGTTTGTGTGTAGTAAAACCGCAAAATTCAAAACTTCCGGTATTCGAGGTATTGAATTTGATGACACATGTTGCAATCTGGTCATGTAGGCTGCCTAGTAACATGCCGCAACACTGCGGGAGTTGTAGGATTGTCTAGTAAGTACTGGCTCTGCAGTACCTGTGTCGACAATCACCTGGACTCTGCATAAGTGTGGCCCATGGGATAGGGTAATCAGATGGGAGAGTTGTTCCACAGGAAACAGCCAGGCTCTCTACAGGTAGCGTATGCATAACATCAAATGTCCCCCAAAGGCATGTGTTGCAATGTGTACTGGTGTACCAAGACCAAGTTGTAAGCCTACAGACAGTATCAATTAAGATACATGTATTGCATAACCAAAACCTCACCCCACCTTAGGCCCACTATCCCCATCTGTACCTTATTGGTGCCAGTGTACACCTGTATGTTTTCCATTCATTAGCAGGGACTAGGCCGGTACACATGGTGTTCAGAATTTGGGACACTGCAAAATGACACACATGTGTAGCCCATAGTTGTCAAGCATCTACAAAAAGGTTGAGGATGGGGAGGGGGTGTCATCCTGAAACACAACAGTGAACTGAAGCAAAGATCCAAAGCTCGTTAAGAATGGCTGTATCTGCACACAGTAAAGGTCATGAACTGTGGCAGACATAACCCTGACTCCACAGCAATAGTTATGGCACTGTGTGACCTCTAAGGGCTGTGCACATGAGTTGACCTTGCAATCATGTAGAGTTGGGGGGACATTTGTAGGGCAGAGTGACCAAATACTGGCAAATGCAGATGATCCATTCTAGTATATCCCTTCCAGGAATAGTGACTGCTGTAGTACACTTAACAGTTGGTGCAACAAACCATTATGATAAGGGTGTGCACACATATGCACCCACAAATTGTAGGCATCTCAATCAGCATCTGCACAACTAACACATTTGTTTGATACTGCATTTGGTTGCACAGGTCATATGTCACATATCAGGTTCGTGTAATGTTAGCATATGCAGTAATGTGGCCCCATGGCATATCAGGGAAGAGGGTGCCATTTCAGTAAGGGTGTGTACACTCCCCATAGCCACAGTAAGGTTTGAAGGTTGTCAGTGTAATTGTATTTTATTGGCCATACATGCGCCGCTGATGATGAGATCTGTAGATCAGACATCAGGCATTCACAAATTACATCTGTCCACATAACCCAGGTATGTGTCGGACAAACACATAGGGGCTGTGAGCAGCAGAGCAAACATAACTCACACACATATACACATTCAGCAATGGTGTGTACAACTGTGAGATATGGTGCACAGTACATGCCAGAGTGCTGAACAGATGCACAGCAATACTGTGTACATGGGTGCAGTGTTTTCCAGGGGAAGGGGCATCACCTACTAACACAACCCATGCATCAGAGAGATGTATAATGTTGGTAACAGGGACTATAGTTGCACTGCATGCTGTTGGGTGCCATATGTCATGCATATTGACAGATTGGTAATGAGAGGCCTGTGTGTAATATCTTAGTACAATCTCACCTGTAAGTGTGTGTGTGTGTGTGTGTGTGTGTGTGTGTGTGTGTGTGTGTGTGTGTACTGTTAAGCAATGACATAAAGGTCTTAAAGTGCTTTTCTTGTTTTCCCCTCACAGGTGGCAAGGTGGGTCAGGGTCCTTCCTGCAGGCAAACTGATGTTAGTGTCCATACAGACACTGATAATGATGATAATTGTGTTGAGGCACAGGTGTGGTTGTCAGGGGCTGAAGCTGCACAATCATTTGACATCCCACTGTTATCCACCCCATCCCCGCACACAGTCATATTGCCTATAAATACCCCATCACCAGTGGCCATAGATGAGGGACAGTTGGCAAGTGGTGGCATGGGACAAGACAGTGTGGTATCTATGGCACATGTGTCTGGAAACAGCAGCCATAGTCAGATATCTGGTGGGGTACCATGCAGCAGATGTGCAGGGGTGCTCATAGGAGGGCTGCTGGTCATTATGCCCCTGGCAGAGGTGCCACATCTGTTGCCACCAGAAGCATGTTTCAGCCCATCATGGAGGCACAGACATGTATGGAGCAGTATAACAGACAGGATCTGAGGTTGCAGAGGCTACTCATTCAGCTGTTAATTGACAACATCCATGATCTTGCAGGTGCCCATTGTTATTTTGCAGAGGTCATGGATAGTTGGTTGGGTGAGATGGTGGGAATTCTTGACCGCGGAATCTCTGTGCTTGAGCATATGGTGGAAGTAGTGCGAAGGCCACATGGACATAGGCCAGTAGCACAAACAGCTGGAGATCGATGTGGACATGCCAGAAGTCAGAGCCGCTCCCATAGTGGCAATACCAGCCCCAGCACTGCAGGGGGGATGTTCACACCACAACACAGCAGGCCACCTGCTCGTGGGCCTGGCTGGTCCCAAGAGGGACCTGGATCGAGTGGACATATGTCATCATCAGGGAAGAGTACCATATCATGGCTTGTACCTGGTCATGCCCGTGGAATCCCTGGCAGGCACAGTTCTTGTGTCCATGGCCAGAGAAGGTGAGCTGCACACCCTGCCAAGTATGGTCTGCAGCTGTCCAACAAACCCCTGTATAAGGTAGGCACATGGCAGAACTGTGTGCATGCATACACACACACATATCACCAACACAGCTAGGGCAACCCCATACTAAACACACCACATCACAACAGCCTAATTAATAATTAACCCCCCCCCACACACACACACACACACACACACACATGATGTCAAACGTATGGCTCAGCTGAGGTCTCTGGCAAACCAACACACCCTGTGCATATGATGATACCTGTGCCACATCCCTGTCATCCATAACTTTAATGCAGGGACAGGATAATATGGTTCTGATGCACAGGGTGACTGTACTACAGTGTACCAATGTAATGTTGTGTAACATGTTGTCAGCACTAAAGTCTAATGCTTACAAGTCAAGAAGTGTAGCTGTCCAACCATGATGCATTATAGCTGTTATTAAAACTGAGTGATTGTGGTCTCCATAATGTATTCCTTTTGTGTTGTAGGTGTCCATGTGTCAGCAGGATGTTGGTCTGTTGTTGTTTACTACAAGGGGTATCGCACTGTGGTGACACTTTGAGTGTGCCATATCCTGGGTACAGCTGAACATGTCACAGGTCTGTATAACAGTTAATGCATGTGCCACATGGCTGATACGTCTGGGGGTGTATACAGGTGAGTGCATGGGGGCTGATGTCAGCAGCCCTTCTACAGTGGACAATGGTAAGTGTACTGGGTGGTACACACCACATGTTTGTGTATAGCCCACACAGAGGCTTTGGTGTTGATGCAATACACAGAGAATACTGTACACATGGATGTATGTACTTGTGCAAGGAACCCATTTTAGCCTATGTAATTCCACCAAGAATAGGCACAACAACACATTAGGAAATAAGCAGTCTAGTAGATCAATGTTATTAACGATGGCACTGGCAGGTTATATGTCCCCTTCTCCAATGTAGTGCAATCCTCAACTTGATAAACATAGGTCTGCTGGTGTGGATGGCACAGCCCTACCCTTTGGAGGATGTGAGGTGCTGTAGAACAGCAGATAGTGTGATTGACAACTACTTAACCTGATAACATGAACTGTTCAGTATTACAGCCAGCTAAGCAGGGGAATACACTCAACAGTAACTGCAATGATGGTGGCTGTGTCCACAAGATCCACACCCAGCTATATATACCAACCCCAGTGTCGCTGTACATGTATAGAGTGGGGAAGAGGGCATTTACACATCAACTACTAGTTGTGATGGAATTAATTTCCACAGGATGATACCTGTGAAATGTTAGCATTTGCCAGGCAGTTCTCAGACAGATGGCCTCCTGGGACATGTATATTCTGCAAACTGAAGTAGATCCCTTCACATACACGCACATTCTTCCTTGACAACACTGGGACTAGAACCCCTACCTAGGTATGTAGTGCTACTGATGTGTGTGGCCTTAAATGCACACACCACACAGCTTTCAGGATGAGGTGTGTTCTAGGTTACATATTAAGTGAAGAACATCACCAGGCACTGTACAGTATGGTAATGGGGGATGTACTGGTTGTTTATGAACAATACATAGTGTGACATACTGTCATATACACATTGGCAAACACATAACAGCCATACATACATCTGAGAAACCTATCAGTGCTAACTACCTTGTCAGTGTGTCCATTCTGTTTCAGATAAGTTGCACACAGCACATGCATCACTGGGCTGGATAGTGTTATCAGTTATCTGTATGGTTGATGGTGACAGAGGTCCCCATACAGTGGAACATGGGACATGTACTGGGGGTACCATGGTATAAAGACAGTATACCCAGCACCCACACCCCACAGTGGATATTGTATGCACTGAAACCCATGCTAATACTCTGACATACCCACCATCACATATTGACCAGGACTGCAATACAACCCCTTGTCTATCTCAAGAGTGCTACTACAGGGATATGCATCTAATGCACATGCCAAAGGGATAGTAGGGTGATGCATTGTCATGGCTCTCCTATGGTCAGCAACATCACTATCCCTAATACTGTGTGGCAAGGTGTATTGTATTAGGAGAATGTGGCCTCATAATGCTGTAGCCTACAAACATACACACTTGCACACATGCACACACTTGCTAGAACTCAGGTTATCCCATGCCTATCAACCCATTTGTACAACAGTGTTTTGCTGGTAATGAAAGCTCCAGGTAGCTCATAGGGTGAAGAGTGTAACAAGGTACATGTAATGTCCAGTAGAGCAGAAGCCACATCTAACTATGGCAATGGGGGGGGGGGGCGGTGGGTGTGAAGGGCCTGAAGGTATTATCAACTACAGGTCTACAAACACACAAACACTGTTATTTTCAGTAATGCACACGTACAAATTTTTCAGTACTCGGGTCCATCAGTGCAGCTGTTCATAGGTGTGTACCAGGATATTGTCCATGGAGAGATAAGAAGTGTACGGGGATGTGTGTACAGTGGTATCATGCCACCTGCCATTTGCCAGCAGGCCATCTATCAACAGATACCACAGGGGGTGATCCTCAGTGTGAGAGTTACATGCAACATCCAATCATCTGGTTGCCTCTTGCAGAGGACCAATGAGGTGCTCCAGTTGACATGTATGCAACATGTATTACATAACATGGTCAGTTTCTGTCTTGGAGACCTGTACCCAAGCATGTTCTGTTGACTGTGATAGTGTAGTTGAGGTATCCATGGGATGTGGTGTATACAGGTTGTGGATTCCTAGCTGTGGCATTCATAACACAGCTGGGCAGACAGGTCATTGTCAGACAAGCATAGATTGCCTGTAAGCAGCCAAGGTGGAGTCCCGACATCTGCACATCTGTACAGAGAACAGACAGACATCAGCTACCCAACTGGTTATGCAGTAGGATGACTGTGTTGACAGATAGACATCTGACACTGATAAGTATGCCATTACTACATGACAGCAACCCTCAATGAAATGTCCTATACACACGGTAGTCTACAGCTAATATCCACATGTCAGATCAATATCCAGTAGGAAATACTTAATAACACACAGCTCACACACTAAGAACATGACAGTGAGGACTCAGAGTCCATCTTTGCATGCAGGGGTGTTTGGTGCCAGTACTGCAATCTGCAATCTACTCTTAATAGTGAAAGCACTGTCAGTAGTAGTAATGTAATAATACACTACATGTCAGTGCAACTGCATATACCCTGGGATACTATCCATGTATGTAACACATTCAAATGGAAAAGAGTGTTGTACAAACCATATAGGCTCAGGTGTCCCAGACAGTAGACTCACACCCCTTGCTACTGTAATGGCAGCACATAGACACATGTTATGTACATGGAATTAAATACATTATTAAAAATGTAATTTTCCTGTTATTTTGTTAGAGTGGAATGTGATCAGGCTGCTCATACCTGCTTTAACTACTATATATCCAACAGCCCTTATTCTGCCTAGCAACAAAATAAACAGCCCTTGAACACAGGACCTTGTACACTATAGTCACAGGACTTAACAACTAAGCCATCACAGTTGTGAAAACAGTTGATGTTTTTTCCAATATATCTGCCAGTACACATACTGAATATTAGTGAACAACTGTTTTAACCACTACAATGTTGTAGTACTTGTAAGTGATATTAGTGTTGAATCAAGTATGTAGTTGTATCTATATATACGCATATCAGGTAAATATAGAGTGATGCATCTGGGAAGGTATATGCAGCAGTCATGTGTACCACATAAGGTTATGGATATATATGTATATATATATATATATATATATATATATATATATATATATATATATATATATATATATACATATGTAGATATATGTATACTTTTACACACACATACACACACGCACACACACACACGCACAAACACACACATATATGTGTTTGTGCGTGTGTGTATTGCTATACATCTGTATATTGCTTTATATATATGGACATATATAGATCTGTATATGTGTATATATATATATATATATATATATGTGTATATATATGAAGATATATACATATATACCTGTATATATGTAAACATATACATATATATATATATATATATATATATGTGTGTGTATATATTTATATAGATATATCTATCTATATATATATATATATATATATATATATATATATATATATATATATATATATATATATATATATATATATATATATATATATATATATATATATATATATATATATGTATATATACATATATATATATATATATATATATATATATATATATATATATGGATTCCATTCATTTAGTCAAATTACACTTAGTCGAAAATTATACCAGGCATTGCACTTCACTGAAAGCTCACTTGACTGAAAGCTCATCACTTGGTCGAAGTTCATTTGATCGAAAATGGAATATAGCCCCTGCCCCACTGCAGTGCAACCCTGGAGTGAGAATATTAAATAAGGAGGGGTGTGGGGGGCACAGCCCCCCACAATGGGGGGTGTGGCGGGTGTAGACCCCCACATAATTTTAAAGTATTCACTATTATAAGAAGGTATATCCATTAGAAATGCATTGGTATACATATCTTTAGTAAAAACGAGTGGCATAATGTGGGGGGCTACGCCCCCACACACCCCTTATTTAATATTCTCACTCCAGGGTTGCACTGCAGTGGGGCAGGGGCTATATTCCATTTTTGACCAAATGAAATTCGACCAAGTGAGCTTTCAGTCAAGTGAGCTTTCAGTGAAGTGACATGCTTAGAATCATTTTCGACTAAGTGTAATTTGACCAAATGTATGGAATCCATACATATATATATATATATATATATATATATATATATATATATGTATTTATCCATATATGTATAACATATATCCATAACATGTAGTGGAGTCATACCCTAGCACCAATAGTCACAACATCTTAGTGCAAGAGGATGTCATGTACGTATTGCAGGTATACATGTTGACAGTAATTGTGTGTGGGAAATCACATCTGATATTGACATATACGCCATCAGTTACTGACACACATTATAAGATCATCATAGTACAGTACCACACATATCACAGTGATGATCCTGTGGAACACAGCAGAAATATTATCAATAAATGTGGACAGTCTGACACACTCGGGTCAGTCCAGAGGTATACACAGAACCCCTTAGTGCAAGACGTGTGGACCAAGCCTGACAAAGTGGATGTTTACAGCCATGTAAATGGGGATACCACAAAAATACTGGAATAGATAAGCTCACACAGTTTATGCATTCACACACACCTGCCTGTCCTGACATATAATAACCAGAGGAGCAGTGGTGACAAGCCCACATACTACCCACTAGTTAGTGACATACATCTGTACAGCATCCCACTGCTTTGTCAGAAATACACAACAGTTATGGTGGCCCAGCAACAGTACATGTGACAAATATCTAGACATAACATCACACTTGGTAAATACACTAAGCTGCTAGGCATGTCACAAAGCACTGTCCAGACTACAGGCAGACTGCCACAACACTGGCACCCATTTTATATTGGGGGAATACACATGTACCTGCAAATATAGCAGGCTCTACAGGCATGTAACAACACAGAGTAACAGACACCTGTTTGAAAGTGCATACCCACAACCAATCTGAACACAGCCACAGTCACATATGTTAAGCATACTCAATATTACAATATATGGACTGTATGAACAACACCATCCTCATATGCGCCACTCACACACTAACCCTACATATACTGGGCCAATACACAGTGTATTCCGATGCCTGACTGTGGTATGGGACATGTGTCGGTCTGGCCCTACAAACATGTATGCCGATAGGGTACAATACACTGCAGCAGCAAGCAATATCACATAGTACAGGACCAAGAACATTGACATCCACTACAGTCTGTACACAGGCCAAGGTACATATTCACATTACACACTCTGTCGACAATCCCCATAAGTACACAGATCTCACTACTATACACAACTACAACAGAATATCCAGGTTTTGTCCTCAGATATAAGGCCTACTATACATTACATGTCTAGCAGTCTGGTATCTGACTGGCTTGTTTTCAGGTATGATGTCAGTAAATAATGATGTACTGAACATATGCACCTCTTACTGCATGACATATGTACAAAGTTTGACAGAGTTGTGGCTGGAGGCACTAACACAGGGCCAATATTGGCATGTTGCTGTGATGTACCCATACATTTACTGGTGTAACAGGGTTTATTGTGACATATGTCTACTGAGGGATATGAAGTCAGTAACTCACATGGCTGGGACCATGCACTGACTGCAATTCTCAGAATATGCTACTGCATTTCTAAAGATAGGACATGTGTGAGTAAAACAACACATGTAAGACTCCAAACACTAGCCAGTCTGCAGATAGCCCTACAGGTGTGAGTTTCCCCAACCACATAACACTGTCATGACAGATATTAAATCATGTAGACCAGCCATATCCACACAAACCTTGTTAAACCAACATTACTTCAAATGTAGAAGAGCAAGACTTACATTCTGTCCTCATGTCTGGAACATCCCCCTCCTGTTTGTTGGCCTGTCTCCACAGTGTATGTTGTAAGAGGTATATCCAACTACCCTCTGTCATACTGTGTGTCAAACACCAACATGAAGTCCTGCTCACAGTGACTGAAAAGGGCCAACACCCAAATGATGTTCTTAGTTATAAGGAGTGTGTTTCCATACAATTGGCTATTGGAATGATACCACAGCTGTTCCACATGCAATCAGCTAGAGAGGGACTGCAATTCATGCACAGGCCATCAGCTGATCAGGAGCATCACTTACAAAACACAAGCTGCTGCTTAAGCAAAGCAGGTGTACTTTTCCACATCCACCAGAGAGGGAGTGAGAGACAAAGTAAGAAGGGAAGGGGTAGGATATTTTGAGTCACACACTTACCAGTACTGGGTTTCAAACCTCTGCCTGACTATGCATTGCTATTACATTTTTCTGCAGTTATTGCATGCACCACAGAGCTTACATGTTGGAGAGCTGTCCAAAGGTATCTTCAAAGTTGAGTGACATCAACAACAGTGATAAAGGAGGGATAAGGTAAGTGTAGTACATGTAGCTGTCCACAAAAGCAGGTGTCAAGGAAGACACAACCACACTCTCTCAGGGACTCACACACATTATCACAGTTGTCAGGGTAAGGATTAGAATTCATAACTAACTAGTTTGCTACACTACAGTATTACGCAGGTATCACATGCACCACAGAGGTTATCAGGCTGATATATGGGCATATGGTGCGTCAAAGTGACTGACATCAGAAGGCATGCTACAGTAGGGCAATGGGAGTTGTAGTGAGTGTGAATGGCTTCCAAATCATTAATATCCACACACAGACACACACACACACACACACACACACACACACACACACACACACACACACACACACACACACACACACACACACACACACACACACACACACACACACACACAGATTTGCCATTACTGACATGCATGGGTTCATTGCTTCACAGGTGTGTAGTAGTTGACTGTGCCAGAAGGCTATACAAGGCTAGGAAAAGGGTATACCTTAGCATCAAGCCACATGACAATGGTCTGTGGTGTGGCTCAGGGGTGTAGTCCCTGAATTGGCCCACACAGGTGGGTATTGTACTCACCATCCACTCATCTGGGTTACTATTGTGGGTGGCTAGTGCTGCGCAATGCTTGCCATGTATGTGTTCTATATTCCATAACATGGACAGTGTCTGGGTTGTGCACATGTCCCACAAGCATGTTCTTTGACATGTGGAAGTGTACCCGGGGTGTCTGGGGCATGTTGTGTGTAGAGATTATCATCTTATGTGGCATTCCTGACCTCATGTGGTGAGAACTGGCTATGGAACTGAAGTTGTGCCTCACATACATTGACAGCATGATACAGGTATTCATTGGTGTTAGTGGCATCTATCCACACAGGGCAAGTGTATAAGGCATGCTATTTCCTTTGTGGGTTACATTTGCAGACTCTACAGTTGTTGCAGGTGTCCAGTGGGAAACATAGCAAAGGACCAATTTAAGCAATTAGTTGCCTATTGTAGGGATGGAACAGGGTGCAATGTCCTCTGTAGTCCACTGCAATCCCACTGTGGTTACTATCTGTGGGCAATATGCAGGGAACTACCAATATAGTGGTTGATGCCTAGCCAAGTGTGTTTGTGTATGAGACATGGGTGGAGAGTGTTCTCTGAGTAATACAAGGGTTGCCTATATTGTTCACCAATCCATAATGTCACATGTAGGGGTATGGATTGTCTACACCAGCCTCTCTGCTGTTTGACATCTGTTGTCCTTGTAAGGTGGACAGTGTGACATATATATTAGGTCCTCAATATAAGAAATTTGCAAAACACACCCCACAATGGGTCCTGTTATTACACAACCACAGCTATCTCCACACAGGCTACTGATGACAAAGACACACACTTTTGACAGCATTGAGATTCGCACCCCCTACCTAGCTATGTATTGCTACTACAGTGTACCGCATTCATCGCATGTGCCACGGAGCTTACAGGACTAGCTCTATTCCAAAGGTGTATTTCAAGACGAATGACATCAGCAGGCTTGTCATAGTAGAGAAATGGAAAGTGTAGTGACTATGACTGGCCTCAAAAGCATTGATCCCTACAAACACACAGAGTCTCACAGTTTCCATGTCTGGATTAGAACTCATACCTAAATAGTATATCACACTATAGCATTACACAGTTATAGCACACACCACAATGCTTATAGGGCTACCCTTCTCCAAAGGTGTATTTCAAGGTGAATGACATCAACAGGATTGCCAAAGTAGGGCAATGGAAAGTGTAGTGACTGTAACTGGCCTCAAAAGCATTGCTCTCTATATATAGACACACACACACACACACACACACACACACACACACACACACACACACACACACACACACACACACAGAGTTTCACAGTTCACATATCTAGGATTAGACATCCTGTTTAACTAGTACATCACACTATAGCATTACACAGTTATAGCACACACCACAGAGCTTATTGGGCTAGCCCTTCTCCAAAGGTGTATTTTAAGGTGAATGACATCAGCAGGCTTGCCAAAGTAGGCAATGGATAGTGTAGTGACTGTGACTGGCCTCAAAAGCATTGATCCCTCCACAAACACACAGACTCACAATTGCCATGTCTGGGATTAGAACTCCTTCCTAAATAATACATCACACTATTGTATTGCAGTTATAGCACATGCCACAGAGCTTATAGGGTAGTCGTTCTCCAAATGTGTACTGCAAGATGAATGACATCAGCAGACTTGCCAAAGGAGAGCAATGGAAAGTGTAGTGACTGTGACTGGCCTCAAAAGCATTGATCCCTGCACACACACACACACACACACACACACACACACACACACACACACACACACACACACACACACACACACACACACACACACAGTCTCACAATTGCCATGTCTGGGATTAGAACTCCTCCCAAACTAGTACATCACACTATAACATTACAAAGTTATAGCACGAGCCACAGGGCTTATAGGACTAGCCCTTCTCCAAATGTGTATTTCAAGGTGAATGACAGCAGGCTTGCCAAAATAGGGCAATGGAAAGTGTAGAGACTATGACTGACAGCACTGATCCTTACACACACAAGCACACACCCACACAAAGAGTCTCACAATTGCCATGTATGGGATTCATACTCCTACCCCAACTAGTACATAACACTATAGCATTACGCAGTTATAGCATGCACCACAGAGCTTATAGGGCTAGCCCTTTTCCAAAGGTGTATTTCAAGGTGAATGACATCAGCAGGCTTGCCAAAGTAGGGCAATGGAAAGTGTAGCGACTATGACTGACCTCAAAAGCATTGATCCCTACACACACACACACACACACATGCACACAGTTTCAGAATTAGAACTCCTACCTAACTGGTACATCACACTATAGCATTACGCAGTTATAGCACACGTCACAGAGCTTACAGTGATAGCCCTTCACCAAAGGTGTATTTCAAGGTGAATGGCATCAGCAGGCTTGCCATAGTAGGGCAATGGAAAGTGTAGTGACTGTGACTGGCCTCAAAAGCATTGATCCCTACAAACACAGAGTCCCGCAGTTGCTATGTCTGGGATTAAAACTCCTACCTAACTAGTACATCGCACTATAGCATTACGCTGTTACATCATGCACCACAGAGCTTATAAGGATAGTTGTTCTCCAAAGGTGTATTTCAAGGTGAATGACAGCAGCAGGCTAGCTAAATTAGGGCAATGGGGAGTGCAGTGTGTGTGTGTGTGTGTGTGTGTGTGTGTGTGTGTGTGTGTGTGTGTGTGTGTGTGTGTGTGTGAATGAACCATAAACCATTTGTCTGGTAGCACACACACAACACTCAGTTACACACAAGTTTACATTTGACAGGACCATGTATATAACTGGTAGATGAATAATGACGTGTACTGTCATGTTACACAGTTATCACAAGCACCACAGACAGTATAGTGCTAAGGGCTACCAGAAGCAAATGTCTACAGTGATAGACATTTGCACATCATGTGGTATTGGCCAATTGGATACGTGCTGGGTGGAACAGGCCTCCTGATGGAAGCTCTATGTCACTGTCTGTCACTCTCATCCCCACATCCATTTATGTGTATGTTTGACCTATTATAGTGCATTGCCCTTGGATATATGTGTGTATTCCTATCAGATGTGTGTGCAAAGCATGACTGGCGTGCAATGTGGAGCATGTGCACAAACGTCTGCGATTGACAGATATGTATAGTCCATTGTTGTTGCCAGACATGGGCTTCATTTCTGTAAGCGTGGGAGCATGCCCAGTATGACCCTTAAGTATTTTGTTACCAGACATGGGCTTTATTTCGCAAAGTGTGGGAACATGCCCAATATGACCTTCTCTATTGAATGTGTGAATCAATTCCAGGCAGGATGTATTCCAGTGCAGAGATTTGTGTTCTATACCGACAGTTAGCAACCTGCAGGACATCTGTAGATAGGTTGACAATGTGGGATAACAATGGGCAAAGGATAGTGGGATACTGTAACTAATTGTGTCTGTGCTGCTTCTGCTACATGGTTTTGGTGTTAGAGATTATTCAGACGTATGTACTGTTTTACACTGTGATGTTTTATGTCATCAACTACTGACAGGTATATGTATTTGTTTGCAGTAATTTCCTGGGGAATACAAGATGAATGAAGCTGTGTTCAGTATTGTGGTCTGCAGCCTACATATTCTTGCACAATCATGCCATTCTGAAAGGGGAGCTGCAGACACTTGCTGCTGGGCACTGTGGTGGCTGAGGATCCCATGCTATCGATGTGGCAGAATGGCCATATCCTGCTGTGGCCATACCTCACAGCTGCATAGATTCACACAGGTTACCCAGAGGCAGGGTTCATATTTTTGGTCATTGCCCCTTCATATTGTGGTTTATGAGAAGGTTTGTAGCCACCCATTCCTGTGTTTGCAGGCAAGGATAGTATGTGCACACATCTGAGTTTCAGAATTCACACACTCCATGGTGTCCATGCTTCTACTCCCCCCTCTGTTTTTCTATCCTCTTCTGAACATTATGCAAATGATATCTGATAAGTATCCCTATAGTTATCACTTCATCCCACCAGTATTTAGGGGTTGGTCCACAGTTCATGCAATAGGACATGGTGGACATGCTACTGGGATTTGTCACCATGGCCTTGCATTTGTGTTCTGTGGAATGTGTTATGTCAATATTTGGGAGTCCATGAGATAACAGATTGAAAGATTGGCAGTACAGGTGAGACACAGGCCTTTGACAGAGGACTGTAGGGCATTTGGTAGTGATTCAGGCCCTCTGTAGCAGGCCAGTGCATTGTGTCACTCCTATAGTCCCAGGCTGCAAGCCACTGTATTTCCCTGGGGAGACAGGGTAGGTGTGCAAGGTGTTAATGGAAATAGTTTCTGTCCTAATTAATCCATTGGTGTGGATGCTGACTGGGTGCTGCTTACAACTAGGGACACACCTGCATGGGACACCTCTTCAGTAGGCTGCATTCTGTGGATATTCCCATACAGAGGTGGGGGACGTTTTGTACTCACTCCCAGCAGCAGGGATATGACCTGTGAGGTACCTGTGGCTGATGGTGGGGTGAGCTGAGTGCATGTGTGCAATGGAAGCTATTTGCAGCTGACTCACAGATATATTTGGGGCATTCCACTTATGCTGGCTTGTGTGGGAACATCAGCAGTTTCTCAGTACTACATACCTGTGCCTTTTGTGGTCTTCCAGTGTTTGGCCAGACTACATCAGTATTCCATACAACACAGCCAACTAATGTGCTGCTAACCTGTATGTACAAATCCAAAGGTGTGTCCATTTGACAGTAACATTTTATGCACTCTCTGTCTAGGGTACTTCCACCTTTGTACTGTTTGTATGCCTGGGCCCACATTCATGCCATATCCATCTTTCAGATGATGACAGATATTACATCTGAACAATTAGTATGGATTACTGCTGGATTGTGTCTTTCTGGGATGCATTGTGTTTGGCATTGCAGTTGTTGGACCTTGGCCCTGTCATCAACAGTACTGGCCATTGGCCACTGGGATACAACCCTCCATGCCCACATGCTGACCACTTTCACACAATATACAACACACAGCAACCTAACAAACAGACCCCTGCATATTGTACATGTGCAACAATCTATCCTGCTACTTTGGCCACCTCAGGTAATCTGTGCTCCACTGTTATTATACCCACACATACATGTTACTACATTTCTACATAGGATTGTGGGGGCCACACCTGACAACAGTAAACATTTGATATGACTGTGCTGGTATTTCAGGTACTCTGTTGGCTTCCACTTCATTCTATATTCTGACCTATCATGCAGACTAGAGGCATATAAGTGTAGTACAGTTCTTAGGTTTTATTGACCTGTATTTCAGTTGCAGACTTCTTACACTTCATAACTAACATCTCACTGCCTGACCAGTTGTAGTCTGTCTGTGTAGGTCTGGAGGGGGGCTTTTCTCCATTGCCATCACTCAGAGGCCTTAGCACAGCCTTTCTTTGTGTTTGTCTACACCTGTACTGCTGGCTGAGACTGTTGTCGGGTATGTGAGCCTCACTAACATGCATGAGTGTGTCCTATGGACACACATTTGGCCCACCACATGTCCTGCAGTGGGTTTTGTCACCTTGTCTAGTACTGCCTACTATGCTGACACCAGTATTTGTTATGGATTTGATGCTGCCAATATAGGTGTCTACTATCTGCTGCCATCCCATTCAGCCACCCAATTCCCTTGCATGCTCACATCCATACCATAGATACAAGTAGCAGAACATACTACTCCATGCAACAATTGATAGTGAGATTGACTTACCTTGTGGCTGTGCCAGTATTGAGGATGGTGCTGAAGGGCTGACTATGTCGGATGCACATAGTATACTCCCTATACATGGTTAAGCACAGGTAGTGTCATGTTTGGCATCCCTTTTACTGTATGTGTGAGTCAGAGAGAGGTGTCATTCCCTGGGTTCCTACCATGTCAGCGTATGTGCTATATGTTGCCTCTTTGCCAAGGCCTGGACATACTGGGCACACCTCCTTCTGCCTACAGGAGCAGGCTCAGGTTGTTCCTCCTCTGAGTCACTCTGTGCCTGTGCTGGCCTTGGCAATGGAGGGGGGATCTGTGGCCCTGCCCCATGCTGTTCCTGCAGGATCATATTGTGTAGCATGGCACATATAACAATTTGGGTACATGTAGCTGGTAAGTACTGCAAGACTGCACCAGATATGTCCAGGCACCGGAACAGTGACTTGAGCATCCCAACCACATGCTCTATTATGTTTCTGGTCTGTGCATGTGCCTCATTATGGAGTTCTTGTTCGGGTGTGTGTGTGCATTTCTGATGGGTGTCATCAGCCACGGCTCCAGTGCATAACCAGCATCCCCCACTAGTTGGCCATATGGGATGTCCCCATTGTCAAATCTCTGGTACAGCTGGGTAATATGCCAGATGTGGGAGTCATGATAGCTTCCAGGGCTGCCAGCACACACATTCATTATAATGCCCTGGGCATTGCACATGACCTGGCAGTTGATGGAGGGGAACTGCTTGCAGTTAATGTAGACTCTACCACACTCACTGGGTGGTGCTTTGATGTGTAAGTGCATGCAGTCTATAGCACCCACTACATCAGGGTATTCTGCTATTTGGTGGAAGGATACATATTGCTGGGCAACACCTCACGGGTCTTGAGGAAATATATGTGCTCACCGGTATGTGCTGACATGGCATCCAGGAACTGGTGGAGTACCCTGGATGCTGATGCCTGTGAGATCCTCATGATATCCCCAGTTGGCCTTTGGAAGGTAGCTGTGGCTAGTATTCTTAAGCCTACACATACTTTGGTATCCACTGGGATGGGTTCACCTCTGTTGTTTCTGTGCATGAGGCGTGGCCAGCACAGCTCAACAATTTGCTGCAGGAGGTCCCTGTCCACTCTATAGCGCTCCACTATCTCCAGCTCATATAGCCCCTGGTAGGTTACCCTGAGTCTTTACACTCTTATCCTTCTCCTCACTGTGGGTTGGTCATCAGCATTGTCATCCTCACCACCCTCAGCCTCTTCCACATGTTGATTTATGAGAGCAAAAGCAGCCCCTATCATTTTGTTGCTTTTGTTAGGTAAAATGTCCCCATTTGTGTACACCAGTGGTGTAGATTTTGTGGGAAAAACCAAAGGGAAAGGTGTTTCCATAGTTTATAGTAGTGTGCTGGGCTGGGCTGGGCTGCTGCCTGTGTAATTGGCTGGTTCTGATACATTTCACCTGCCAGCTATGCTAGTTCTTCTTGATTACCTTCCTACTGCTATTTTCCCTTCCCAATGCCTTCCTGTTTAAGCCCTGAAGCATGCCGTGCAAACCCATGCTCAGATGTGAATGGAGCTGCTATTTCCTGTTTTTTTTTTTTTTTTTTTAAACCTGGCAGATGCCGCACACACCTGTTTAGGCAATTTAAACACCATTTAGCAGAAACTGACCCTACCTGGACATGATCACACTCTGCATTCTTAGTGGAAGACAATACAGCCACTTAGCTAAGCACAAACATGGGCCACAGGACTCCAATAAGCTTACAGTGTACATGACACACCCCCTTATGAAGTCATCTAGCTCTTAGGCTTACACTGTGGTCTTAATGCACCTACATGGTTGGGTGCAAGCTAGCACTGTGGGAAATCTGTGATTCAGTATCATTGCCCTCACTTGCATATGACTGACTGCTAATGCATGGTTACAAATCCGATACTAAGCCGTCCCCCTTAGCAACCACTATTCCATGGTATTGTGTTATGCATGCCATTGGCTATTATGGCAGAATTATTATTTTGGTTTAAAAGCTTATTTCCAGTTTTTGTTTTAATTTCTGGGTCAATCTTATTTGCACACCACTGCCGTGCTCTTAAATGGCTAAAATCGGCCAACAAAACAAAAAGTAAATTTTTATAATTTTGAAATTATTTTTCATGCCTATGGCCATATATTTGGCCTTTGGCATGCCTAATCCTTCTAATACATGCATTTTTATGAGCTGTCACGCCTCCATTTTTGTAGTTTGCAGACATGTATTCAGCTACTGGCAGAATACTTTTCTGCAATCTACACTATTCCTGCACGGATGTTTGCCTGCTTCCTGGATCACTAATTCACCTTATTTGCATGTTTTTTACCAGCAAATAATGTAATTAGCATACAGGGACTGTGTCTGTGCAGGAATAGTGCAGGAGTGCTCATGCACATCCCGGGAGCTTATTCCTGGATTGCACAGCAGCCATATTGCCTGCAGCAGCTCTTGCACTATTCCTGCATGCTGTGCAGAGCTTGCTGAATCCTGGGAATTATGTTTATAACAACTCCTTGAATTTTTTTATTATGTTTGGAATCAAAATTAAAGAATATATTTTTCAATAAAATTTCCAGTAAAACATACCATGTAGTAATATTCATATAATCCATCTCAGTATATTGAAATGAAAAGAATCACACACATAGTGCAATCATTATCTCCAAGGTATAGAGGGAAAAAGAGAATTTATGGCCACAGTGAACAAAACTTCAATGGTCAGATTCAATAAAGACTACATGGTCCATTTATACCATGTGCACATTGTGCCATGGTAGTGCACTGTTTTGGATTCAATAAGTGGCTCTACATGGTGTGTAGAGCTGCACACTGCTGCACAAACAAGGTAAACACCATGGCATGCAAATTACAACATAAGCAGCTGAATTGTATGCTAATCAACCAATTGAAGATGAAGGAGCTATTCAACAAGCTATAAATCAACTGTGTAGACTCGGTGCTGGTTTCCCCTGTGAATTGCAAAACCTATTGGAATACAGCCATGGAAATGAGTCTACACAGAAGATCAAATGAGGTGTGAACTCATTAAAATTGCTGAATCCCAAATACTTGTCTCAGTGTAGCTGATGCAAATATAGTGCATGCACTCTCTCAGTATTTGTTTTGAATGGAATGCAACTGTGAGTGATTACTGGTAGGGAGAAGAAAAACACAGTAGCAATGCAGACTGCCCTACATCCAGTAGGTATGTCAGGTTAGACTTACAAACTGTTAGATGTAATTTTGTCAAGGTTGGAAAAGTAAGTAAGCAGCACATAATTCATGGGTTCTGTTCATTAACATCCAACCTCTTCTTCATTTGTTGGCAACTGCATATTATATTATTAACATTTAGTATCATCACACATTTTAAGGACAATGATACTGAATGTTACAGGCTGTAGGTCTCAGATTACTGGTCATATAAGAGAAGAATGACCAACAAGCACAGAGAGGTAAGACAGAGCTGCATATTTGCAAGCTATACTTATAACTGGTTGTGTGTTCACTCAGTACAATACATCCAAAATTAATAAATGTACAAATAACACTTGTGTGGTTTCATATTACTGTAGATAATGCTGCAGTTAGTTGCATGCGGAATGATTTCAGTTCCTTTCTGCAAAGCTGTTTGTGTGACAAAGAGGGATAAGGCACCCTTATTGTGTTCTGAAGATTAATTTGAGTGAAAGTTAAAATCCAGCCCTATGTAGAAATATCCAATGTGTACTAACATTTTGTAATGTGTATGTCATAGATTGCTTTAATAATTTCAACTTCTTTTCCCTTTTTTTTTTTGGGGGGGGGGCATTGTTTGTGTAATGTGCCACTTAGCAAAAACAGAGGAAAGGGAGAAAATGAATGTCAGATTTGGCTGTGCTCATCTCATTTACGCAAAGTGTAGCAGTGCACAAATTGGACTACTGGCCCACCTAGAAACTAGACAGAACACCTGCAAACAGGGACTCTCTAAAAGGGTAAAGGTCAAAAACAATACATTGTTGTAATATTTGTTTTCCATCATGCAACTTCCCTTAGTGGTGCTGCTTTGCAGCTAGCAAGATTCCCCGTCAGCTGCAGCCATCAAACACCTGCAAACAGGACTCAGACAGCCAATAATTAAAACTGGATGCATTCAATTAATTTTGTTGGACACCACGCAAACCTGCTAAGTGGCATTGCGTGGTGGTTAACATAGAGACCTAAAGAATGATTCGAAAATTAGACGTCATGTAACTAGTCTTGTGGTAGCAGGTAGACGTGTAGGGGTGGAGAACAGATGGTTTTGGATCATTGTACAGGGTGTGCAGCCTATTTTTACTGTTCTGACAGTGCACTTTATAGCAGTGACCTGAAAAATAGACAAGTGTTATTCTAACATTCTTGAGGGAGCAGGTGTAAGTGTAGGACAGAAACACACATGGTCCTGGATTCTAATACAGGATATTGCATACACTTTTACTGTCCTTTCACTTCCCATTGTATTCACTCTCACTTATAACACTTTAGATTGTGGACCTGATATGATTTATATGTATGAGGGATGAGACACCATTATTGTGTTTTCTTGTGCATGACTGAGGGTATACTGTCTGCTATATTTCTGTAAGTATAATTTTGCTATCTGGACTTGCATGGGCTTCACAATTACATCAGAAACATACACAACTGGACCTATATCCAGTAACTTTGTCAGGTCACACACATACATGTGTAACAGCTCAAACTGTCACCTGTATTTATGTATGATTCCAGACTATGCCTGAGCAGTGTTTCTTCTGTGGTAAAGATGGAAAATCAATGCTGTAAAAGAAAATGGTTTCTCCCTTATGCATAGGTTTGAATCTCACAGTGTATAAATCAGTTTTCCTGAGTGTATAAAGGCAAAAACAAATGTGTTATTACATTCATGCCCCAGTTCACGTCTGCAAATTTCACCTAACAGTTACCTTCCAATTTCCAATATATGTCTCCAGGTACATCAGTAGAAACCCCTCAAACTAAGGTCAACTGTCAGATTAACCTTTTAATTTCAATTATTTAATTCCTACCTGCTTGACACTGCTGCATTCTTCTTAACATCATGCAAAGGAAACTGGCATTGTTGCTCAGGTTTGAGCACTACCAGTAAACACAACAACTGGAATCGGTGGGAAAACATCAGCTTCATTTACTCAAGTTTGGCTAGTATACATAGCTGGCATTATAGAGGAAGGAGCTAAGTTTAGAGCACACAAGTGGGGCATCCAGGAGTCCGGGACATTTATTGAGCTACTGGTAAAGTGCCACAGCCAAAGGCTTTTGCATGGGGACTATTCTGGCTCCCAGTACAAGTCTGAGGTGTGGAATAGTTTGGCCCAAGCTGTATCCAGTGCCCCTGGTATCCCATGTACTGGAGAGCAGTGGAGGCATCATTTTAATGACCTACACAGGTATAAAAGGGATACTCTAAACCCTTGGTTGCATGAATTTCAGATTGCAGTCATTCCACAGCTGTGTAAGTATGACAATAGGAGAGTACTTGTAAGACTTAGAAAATAAATATCGGCAAGACTGGTATGCATAATGCTCTTCTCTTCTTTTCTCTTCTTTCCCCAGCTGCCACTATGTGTAAGTTCAATGTGCAAGCTCATGTTGTTTGATTGGAGAGATTGAGGGAAGCAAGTAGTATGTATGCAGCAGAAGGGAAGTGATATTGTAGCTTTAAAAAGTTAAAGATAGCTTTTTTGTCTTTTATAGAGTTGTATCAAATTGAGCATGTATATCCCAACTATAAAAGCAAGTATGTATGCATTAGTCTGTAGAACAAGCCAATTGTAGGAGACCAATTTTAGACTGTAGTCAGAGGTTGTGAGTTGAAACACCATGATTCACAATTATACAATGCTGTTGTTTCTTCAATAATATTTACATTAAATTAAACACTCTATACCAGTGTCACAAATGTCCTGCTGTAAACTGTAATCTGTATAATTGGAACACACATATGTGCAATATGTGTACATTTCAAGGATTACTTTCAGCAATCTGTAGTTTAGTGTGCATCTGTTAGGACATATAGTTAAATGTAATGCTTCAGTTGAAAGAGTTGTAAATGTTTTTACTGCATTGTATATTACATATGATGGTACTCATTTTATCTTTTTTTTTTCTCTTACCTCAACCTTTATCTCTCTTTTTTTAATTTCTATTATGTATCGCAAAATGTCTCTGTGTCATCCATGTGTACCACATCACTAAATGCTACACTGCACAGTGAGGTCGGCCAGCCCCAGTGGATCAGCCTGACCCTACTCCACCGGTCCAACACTGATGCCCAGCATGTCTGAGAGCCAACCTGGCAGCACTGCCTTTGCTGCCCCATACTCCACCAGAAGAGTAAGGAGACAGTGATGACTTCCAGTGGGTGAGGACTGGATTCTCACTGTCTCCAAACTTGACAGGCATGAGCCTCAGTTGTTCCCTCCGTCACCCCAATCATGGTGTCCTCCAACCTTTTGTGTCCCTCACTATGTCTCTTGTCTTGTTTGTTTGCATTTGCTTCCTCAGCTAACCAGCTTACCTGACCCACACATACCTATGTTCCTTATCCAGCTGTCTTCTCTTACTGAATTAAAAAAAAAATGGGCACCTCTCCCACAAAAAAAAATGTCCCATACATAGCTCTCCATTTTTCATACGTGTTTTCTTGAAACACTTCATTCAGTCCAATTGTCTGTATAAAATGATTACCTTGCTACCCCTCTCTCTGGAGGTGACAGTCCAAATTCAGCTAGTATTCTGCACATATAATCAGCTGTTACTGTTGAAGAAATGTATAGCTATGGTTCTTTTTTACCTCCCTCCTGCACACTCCTGTATTGCCTTCCCTTTTTTCTTCTCCCTGCTTGCTTCCCATTTCACCACTTTCCTATCTACCCCATTTTGACACCTGTAATCTGGTCAGAAAATAGAATCACACACATAAGTAGTAGAAAAACCAACTGAGTTTCTCGTCACCAAGAGACAGTGAGCACCGGTACAATGCTGAGGTTACCTCCATGAAATGCTGCTTAATCCCACTGCACTATACCAACACACAGCAACATGTGCACTATAAAGAATTCATGTCATTGCATTATCACTGTTTAGTTAAAAGTATTTAAAAGTACTGGATATACCTGGATTCTAACTCAGTATCATCTGGGCTCAAAAAGAAATGTGGCAATGCATTTACACTTGCTGCCACAGAGTCAGTTAAGAAGCAGGTGTGCTTCATAGACTCAATACTAACTCTCAGACTTTAGCAATGCATCTTGTATCTGTGCACTGCTTAACTATGTGCAAATAGGGAAAGTATTGGAAATGTGTATCTCACATGCACAAAATACGTTTCCAATCATTGTGCAAACCTGCTACTTGTCACGCTATGGAAAAGTAAATATTATTATGTATTCCAGCTGTTTACTGTACATTTCCTGTCTATGATATAAAATTACACATGGAAACAACAAATTCAAGGCCCTAACAATATGTTACATATATTCAATACAGCCATGTGTTGCCTCCCCCAAGCACTGCAACCCTGGTGTCTCAGTACCTTTTTCACTCATACATCACCTACACTACAGAAATTAATATCAAATATTGTGTGATGAGCAATGCACATGAATCTGTTAACATGCAGAAATAGAAATATTGACTCGTAAGCCTGAAAAGCCTTAACCGCAAGGCTAAAGAAGGAATCAGCATAGACTGTACCCACAGTGACATAGGTGACCCTCAACACACTTGACCAAAATAATTTTGGTTTGTTTAAGGGAAGATCTTGCTTATTAAACCTAGTGGACTTCTTTGATACTGACCCCAAAGACTGAGGGTTAACAGGACATGCCACCTATGTTGAGTTATCCAAGGTCTTTGATACTATCCCCTATTCAGGTATCATAGAGAAAATCTCCCATCTGGGGATTAACTCATACATTACTAACTGGATAGCCAACTAGCTCACCAACAGAACATGCATTGTCAAAGTTGGGGACTGCACCTCCACCACCAGACCACTTACCAGTGGAATACCACAAGGATCTGTGATGGGCCCTCCACTGTTTGGAAACTATTTCTCTGAAGTCCAGGCAAAGGTAAATGGCCTGTGGCTTACCAAGTTCGCAGATGAATGTCAACTGGATGCAGTTGTATAGAGTCTCCCTACTATGTTAACATATTACAGAAGGGCCTGACAGACAAATGATTGGTGCTAAACTCATGGACTGAAAATTACAGCAAAAAATGCCTCTTTATCCCCTTTGGCAATGAATTACCCTTGCTAATTATGATATACATAGCACCTCTCTAAGCTCAAAAATATTGTTGCGAGATTGGGAATGCATGTTGATAGCAATCTACACTTCAATCACTATGTGTCCATAGTGGTAAGACACACATTCTACACTGCACACCTCATAAATAAGGCTATTATTTTCAAGACCAATGATGTCATAGCTCTGCTGTACTCTACCCTTAAGAGACCACTAATTGAGTACAATGCTCCCTTCTGTCTGTACCTCACCAGACACCTGCAGCAACTGGAGAAAACACAGAGGTATATGACCAGGAGAATCCAGGGCCTCCAAAACATGACATACATGGAAAGACTAAAATACCTGTCAGGCTGCTGAGAGGTGACCTATGATTAGTCTACAGAGCAGTCTCAGACCCTGTCCTACTGGAAATGATGGATATCTGCAAGTCAAATATTACAGGAATTACTTGCTCCAGGGATCTCAACTTAACCTGTGACATAAGCAGAACATACTGGAGAGACATATCTCCCAGCGATTGTCACTACTCTGTAATAGGTTGTCACTGCATATGAAGCAATGCTTCTCAATGATCCTATTCAAGCATAACCTTGACAACTGTATGGGTGATTGTAAATTCAACCCTGGGATGGCACCTATGTCCCTCATGGACAGGACCAGTCGGTGCTGATTACAAAATCGCTCTGCTAAAAATGACCATCTAACTATGCTCAATAAGGGTACTTGAGTTTTTAAATGGCTGGGCTTGTAAACACCATAGGGCCATTAGGCTAGTAACCTCCTATGAACCTATGCAGGCCTCCCAACATCTTCTCTCTAACATGCCCTGCTGATGTCATCAATTATAAGTTGACCTTCAGTTTTGTAACAGTCAGCCTTGTGCTGTGGCATTTGCATAAAGTACTGAATGCTGTAGTCTGTGTACTTAGATAGGTACGGGTTCTGTTCTCACTACAGTCAACAGTGTGTGTGATTGCACTTGATTGACATTACAGAGAGCCTTTTACAACCAGCATTTGGGACACTGTTATTGCCATATTCTCGTCACCAAACACTGCTGATATCATCAGTTCTAAAGTGCTGTCTGAGACACTCTGAGTTTTTGCATTTATTTGTAGACAGCATGGCTTTGTGACTAATAATTTGTCTGTGTTAGCCCCTCTTGTAGTATATCAACATAGGTGGACTCAATGATTGCACCCAGTATACAAGAATTAGCAAACGAGGTAAGCCAAAGGCTGTATACTTTAGCCTGAACTGTCGAGAAATAGATTCCAACAGTAAAGGGCCAAGCATAGATCACTGAGGTACACTAGTGGTGACAGATCTACAGGTACAGATTAATTCACCAACATCCACAGTATTGGTTACACATCTAGTGACATGAGGTTTATCTTCAGCTGGGAGAGCTTCTCCTCAGCTGGGAGAGTTTCTTAATAATCCCTGCATGGGGGATTGTGTTCAAACCCTATGCCAGTTGAGGATAGCCAGTATGTACTGTCTTATCTACATCCAGGCCTGTCACACAGAATCAATGG
The DNA here is from genome assembly GCF_019279795.1 of Protopterus annectens. Taxonomy (NCBI): domain Eukaryota; kingdom Metazoa; phylum Chordata; order Ceratodontiformes; family Protopteridae; genus Protopterus; species Protopterus annectens. Next base: position 1,498,538,454 of record NC_056735.1, read on the forward strand.
GCTGTGGCAACATCACAGATCGCATATCACATAACTCATCATATACACCTTCCTGACATGGTTTAATACACACTTTAACAAACTTTCCACATGGAATATGCTGCTGTAGAAGGGTGTTTTCAACATGCATCCATGTGAGTTGGGGAGAGGTCAGCAACAGATGCATTCATGTATAGACACATCCTGACTCTCATCATCTGTGAGGTAGACCAAAATGTCATCATGGACCTTTTCTAAATGGATGCTAGTGATATCCCAGCTATGTGCAACAGACCTGTGCAAGTTGTTAATGCTACATCATGCCTGGTACATCTGTTAAATGTCCTCAAAGAGATCATTGAGGGCATACATGATAGCAACACTATCGGCCTTTTTTACTTCACAATGCCATGACATTTGAAACAAATCCACATTAAGGTATTCACTCAACACTGTCAGATGTGGCCATATACACCTATATCACATAGTGAGTAAAACAGTGTATCACATACATGGCATTTAAATATGTTGACATGTGTGAAGTGACCTATATTGCAGGTCCAGTGATCAGGTCCCTACATTAGGAATGTTTGCTAGGCCCTTTCCTGTACATTATTTAAGTGATGGACAACCCAGATGACATACACATCCTGTGTCCAAATAGCTGCCTGAAGGACTACAAATTGTGGGAAATTATTGACTGCAAGTGTGATATTAGTATAATACAGACAGTATCAACACACACCAAAAATTGCTGCCACAGCCATGACAACACCTGCAATGACAAGAAAACATGGGGGGATTTGTCACATAAGGAAAACAAACACACACCCCGAGTATAATGAAGATATCCACTCTATAATCAGACCAATAGGTATGTAACCCATGTCCTGGGGTAGATGGTAAGTGGAAGTTCCACCACCAGCATATGGCCACAGTGCTTGTTACTCCCTTGTATGTATTACAACTACTGAGTATGTGAAGAACATCCACATCAGAGGCTATAGTAACTTCATAGTTCAAAACCTTCATCACACCAATAACAGTGTACAATGCAACCTTCTTCATTTATGTCCCTACACATCTTCCAGTGTTGTGTAAGTGAAGTGTATCATCTTTCCCACAGTGAGCTGTCACACATCTTATTGGCCATAACTAGGTATTCTTTTTGTGGCAGAAACATTAATGTCTCATGGTGTGGAACCCCCATCACATTGTTACACCAGATGCATGTGTGTTACCTGTTCTGGAGATGCACACAGTACATACATAGGTGTTTGACAACATTAATAGTATGGATAACATTTGTGACAGTGTGGATTGCCTTATATGTATATATATATATATATATATATATTTATATATATATATATATATATATATATATATATATATATATATATATATATATATATATATATATATATATATATATATATATATATATATATATATATATATATATATATATATATATATATATATATATATATATATGCCTTGCACACCAGTCAGCTAGGCTGTATAGATTATAATGTCGAATACAGGTATAGCAGTGTCCCTCCTAATACCTCCAGCAGATGTTATGGTGCCAGGACAGTGTATGTGATTACCCTCATAGAGTGTGGATGTATCATAATAGTTGTACAAGTGTGTTTGTGCAGAATCATTTCTAATCACTCTAAATCATGTATGTTATATCAGAGGCATAGGATTACTGATGGTATTATTCTGATATTGTCCTTGGTTGTGCTTACTTCTTTTAATGTTGTCCATGAGCCTTTACTTGTTTCCCACTTGCTGGAGACCTCTGCTGAGATTACATTCATATTCAGGCGAATCAGTTTGTACAGCTGCACAATATGCACCCTACGTCAATTGCATGTAACATGCCTGATAGATGTCCTCTGCATTATTCATGTGAGGATGCTTATCTCTCACAGACATCCTCCCCATTGTTATATCACCTTGTGTGACAGTCACATAATACACATTTTTGCTGTTCAGTCCCTACTGTACCAAACTATGTGATTGGTGTTGCTTCTACAACCATCTCCATTGACATGCCCTCATCTGCTGTACATTAGGTTGTTTCACCTGTCCTCTTTCCCTGTGTTCATTCCTACAATTCAACTGTGTGTCCCTGTTCAATACACACACTTCCCTTGAGTATTTATTTTACATGACAGTCCAAGTACCCTTACAGATCATTTACACAGCTTCAGTACAGAATGCCAGGAATGGAATTTCACAGTAATTTACATTGTAGATACAGTGTTCTGTGCTGTGTTTGCGTCACATACTTAACTATTATACCTGTCAGCTGTCGAGATTTTCACAGAATGTCCAGTTTTTGCCTTATATATATTCCGGTGTGTTCCTTATCAAAGCTGAGGTTTTCTGCCATATCACTGGGATGATCTCAGAACTGATGTGACTGAATAATTACATACATTTGAGTTTCAGACTTTAAATCATTCAGAACATGTATCTTAACACAACCCCCTGGTTAGTCTAGTAGATTTCTAATAGCAAATATCTTAAATATGTCCCTATTTCTGGGTCATTTCCCCCCATTATGTTGACCTTTGTCCAGATAGCTTGCACTAAGAGATTGAGAGCTATCTTTTAAGTTCTGGTAATCAGTGTGGCATTCCACGCAAAATCGCAGACCTTCAGTGTTCATATTTAAACAGGATTGCTACCTGTGTTTGCTTACATGGTTTCCTGGTTGGCAGCAACCATGACCTATCCTGTGTGGGTGTGGACTCCTCAATCACTGACAGAGGAGTGGAAGAAGTGTCACTATGACAGCGGGATCTGGCACGGCCATGTCAGCTAACACCAGAGGATGTCATGGCTCTACAGACATGTGGATGCTGTCCCTCCCCATCAGATGTTCCATCAGCGACAGTATCCAATCCAGCATGTCACTCATCCTATCCAATGAGTCACCCACATGGTTGAAACAGTCATACAATAACAAATGATAACCCATTGCTGTTGTGTAATCATACTAACTTGGAAAGCACAGCAAGAACTGACGTATGTGCAATATACCAGCAGTAAATTTTAAAAACTGCATATGCATCAAAATTCCTTTTTCCATTACATATTGAAATACATTCAAAACATGAACACGTGAGCAGTTTGTAAAGAGGATAAACATAACTTATGAAGTAGTGCAGCACTTTGTAGGACAAACTCCCCCAAGCAACTAGCAGTAATCATCAATCTGTTTCCAGTCAGTCTCCACTCCTTCCACTTTCATAGCTACATCATTACCTTTATACAGTGCAGTTTCCACACTCCGAGCACTGTGAAGATACAAATGTGGTGTGAAATCATTAGCATTCCTGAATACCACAAATTCAAGGGGATGTAAACATAGTGTAAGTAGCTATACAATTGTATGCACATGCCCTAGGACTGTAGGGAGGAGCAATGACAATTAGTTGGTAATGGCTTGCAAGTGTTAATGATCAATCTGACTACAAGAAGAAGCAGTAATGAAGTGACTCTTCTCCAAAGTGTTTGAATCATGCAGAGTAGACTTAAAATGTGTAAGCACCTTGAGAGATATGAGAACAGTCTTAACAACACTGACATTCTAGTACTAAGAGCACACTGTCCATGCTCTGCTTAAAATTGTCTGAAATGCTGATTAGCTATATTAAACATTGAAACAAAGTTGCTAATAAATGGCAATGACATTGTGTTTCTGTAGTTAGGCTGAAAGGAGGGGAAGATGCTCATAACAGAAAGTGAAGCAATATCTGGCAGTGTTGGCAACCTGACATCAATATGTCGTGGGCAATTTATTAGCATAAAGTATTTGTCATTATTACATTCATCTAGACATGCTTGAGGAAATGAGAAGGAACATTTTCTGGTCCTATGTTGCTGACAAAGAAAGATAAGAAGCACAGCAGAGTATGTGCTGTTATTGCACTGACTTGAGGGTTCAGTTCCAGACAGTGTGCTGTCTGCCAGAGTTAATGCATATTTTCTGAGCATATGATCAGATTGGACCATGCACAGATCTAGGTAATTACATAATCCTGCCTTTTCATTATTATTCCCCAATATTTGTTAATATTGACAACTTTTTTGTGTGTTCCTCATTTGCATGGGTTTTGGCAAAGTGCACTGTTGACTGACAGCATTTTGAAGCAGTTTACGATAGTCTACTGTACAAGGTGCAAACATAAATTTCTTTTGGCATGCCATCAGTAGCACATTTTACAGTGGCACACTTTACACTTTGCTACAGCAGTCTGAAATGCAGTAAGAGAAGAAATTGAACATTACATCTGAATATCATTGTAGCACGTGGGGTAAATAAAATGCTTTTAAAGAAACACAAAAGAGGATGCAGGTTTGAATCCACCTTGAAGCCCGATGCTGCTTGGAATGTTTGCAGCAGATGTGAAAATGCAGACAATGTTTCATTTTTATGGAATATAAATTGATATACATATTTTTCACCCTGTGTAATTTCTGTACTGCTTAGCAGAGAGTAAACAGGACTTACAGGTTAAGGGAAGTGTGAAACATTTGATTTCTGTAATCTCTGTTAGCACAAACACTTTTGTCACCAATATGCAATTTTTACAATAAGTGACTGATGTGCACATACCATATACCTTATTCTGGGGCTAGAAGCCGTACATACAGTGACTTTGGCTCCTTAATAGAGCTGCAATGGGGTTCAAGTCCATGCAGTGTGAAGGGAATACAGAAATTATTACTCCTGATCTATGGCTTATTTTCATCAGAACTTCATATGTTTTTTTCCTACATTTTGCCTTGTGAGGCTGCTTGCTGCTGAGTGGTGCACAATCAAGCTTACCTGCTTAAGGAAAAGGTGAACATTTTTATTTGGGAAGCCTTCTGTACAAATAGGCTTAGCAGCAATGTGTGGACATCAGCACTTAGGACAATACTGAGTGGGGGAACATTCTCTTGCTGTGTAACTGTTTTTGTGGCACCAGGGATAAGTGCTCTGACCCTGGAGCTACAATGCAGGTGATCCAGCATTCAAATACAGATTACTCTTATTTATACAAAGTGTGTCAGAACACAATTTCTTACAACATGTGGATTAGGAAAGTAACACTACATATAAAGCACTATCATAATTATGTTTATGGTAAGAAATGCCTCACTAATGCTTTGATAATCTTTTTTTGGTAAATAGCAAATCTCATAAATGATCTGCTTATGAAATACAGTTGAATGTGTGTGTAATTGTTTAAGCAGGATAATTATGATAATGAATTAAAATGCACCTCCATATCTATAATGTGTAGAATACTTAAGTTAAAATCAGTTTCTCTCCTCACATAGACCAACTCTGTGTTTAGAGCAGTATGTATAGTGAAAGGTCTACTTGATATTATCAAAACCCCACTTACCCAAAACACCAAATGTCGAGAAGACATTGCCAAAACTTCTGTTCAATGAATGCTTGGATCACTGAACAGGAACTCTGGGAAATGAACCATTTGGCCACAATGGTGAACTTTTCCCCTCTCCCCACTGTAGTGTGATCTCACATTTGGTATATTTAGCTAGCAGGTGTGTAGGGGAGCAGCCCCACATAAGGGGGGACACGGGTGGGTTTGATTTGCTTTGTTTTTTGTGGAGCTGAGCCAGTGGCTCTTTTCCCAGAGTTCTTGTTCAGTGATCTAAGCATTAATTTAATAGGGTTTTGGCAATGTTGTCTCAACATTTAGTGTTTCTGGTAAGTGGGTTTTCGATTATATCAAGTAGACCTGTAGTGGTGTATGCATGTATCATTTCTCAACCTGTATTAATCATTTCATGAAAATCTTTCCATCTGACATACATCTACAAACAGTAAAACTGTCTCTTTCATGGGAATGCAGTTCACATGACTTCCAATAAGTCACAGACATACAGGCCTAGATGAAATATATCTCCATTCATACTGAATCCACTTGATCTGTAATGAAAATGGTCTAAAGGGATTTCTCCTGTAGGAATGACAGATAATTACCTTGCTTGAAATTTATGCATTATTTCATCCTTAGGTTTAATTCCAACATTAGTCAACTAACTTTTTGCAGTGTGTAATTCAGCAACTTATGTGCCATGTCATCCTATTTAACCTCCAAAACACCTCAGATAACAAGCAAAGCCATTGAGCCTGTCTGTGTTGACCATCTAAAAAAATGAGGATAGGTTGTGCATCAGACATGGCAAATATCACTGCCACATTTCCCACCTTCATTGCTGTTTGATAAAATACCTTCCTCTTTGTTAGCATAGGCCTTTCTGTGTTTTCCATCATGCAAATGCAGTTAGCATTGCTGTCTGTGTTTGCAAACTAGCTGTTAAATGTGAGATTTTAATTTTGTGCCAGTTTGGAATCAGAGTTGCTGCTTGATTCTGCAGGCATGGCTGGTGTGGAAGATGATAGTCCTAAGTTCAGAGCACAGAGGTGGGGTATTGAGGAGTCCTGGATTTTTCTGGCACTCCTCTAGATGTGTTACAGCTGTAGATAACTTCAGGGGACTATACTGGGTCTCAGTATTAGTGAAGCTTGGAACAGATTAGCCAAGGCTGTCTCCAGTGCAACTGGCATCTCTCACACTGGAGAGAATTGTTGTCAACACTATAGGGACCTAAAACTGTGCAAGAAGGACCTCCTTAGCTGATGAGAGGATGAGTTTAGAACTGCTGACATCCCTCAGCTGTGTAAGTATACAGACCCATCAGTATTAAATGATATAGAATGCAGGACATAACCAAGACTGTTATTCAATATGGTTTCATGTCACTTCTTCTTTGTTATACAGCTGCTGCAGACATAGCAGTGAGCCATGAGGTGCACCAAGAGTGGTTAATTTGCCTCAGAGAGGCACTGGGTACGTACACATCAGATTTTACTGTAAGCCTAATAAGTATCATAATTGTATGCAATATGGCAACATTTAAATAAATAGCTGTATTTATGATGTCATAGCAGTGCAATTAATTAATGGTACAACAGAGACCTTCTCATCATAACTTGATGTAGCAAAGGTGTATAGACTTGATAATCGTAACTGTTTCTTTTCTGTATTTATATAGTCATGTGATATGCCATGGATATAATTCTCTGTCTTTTTTGTCTTACCCACTCTTCTCTCTCTTAATTTTTTTATTATCATTTTGGGGGAGGGAAATTTTTATATGCCTTACAAATATTCTGTTGTTGTACATATGTTAATGGATGTTGTACATTTCTTCTTACAAAACCTGACATGCAGTGCAGAGAGGTAGACCAGCCACTGCGGATTGGCCCACCATCCATTCACAGGTTCACCCAGCACTTCACGGTCCAAAGCTTTTAGTGCTGCCTCCACAGTCCTAGCCCTACATGTCCCATCTGAAGCAGGTAGCTCTGCCCCAGCAGCTGGTGCACTGGCACCCCCTGGGAGTAGTATTTGTGGAAGTGGTGATTTTGTCACCTAGCAAGAGCTAACAGGTCTGGTAGATGGTATAATGGAAATAGGCCTTGGTACCTGAATTGGCTGTGTAGAAAAGGTGCATCATCACTTTGCCAGGGTGATGCTACATCAAGCTCTGACACATGAAACAGAGACAGGAGACAGTAATGACAGTTGTGAGGGTGAAGATTGCATTCTCCCTGTTCTCAGGCTTGATGTAGATGCACCTCTGATGTACCCTACCTATCCACAATTATGGTGACCTCTAATCTTTTGTGTCAATCACCATGCTTGTCGGTGTTGTTTGCCCTGTACATCTGTGCCTGTTTCATCACCTAAACTTCGTACCTGACTCTCACAATTGTAAGTGTCTTCCACAACATTTCTCTCTCCTTGAAAGAAAAAAAAGTAAAAGATGGGCACTTGTTCCACAAAATAAATATAAAGAAAGAAAGAAAGAAATAACAACCTACACATAGCTCTACACTTTACCTATGCGTCTTATTGACACACTTAATTTGATACAGTTGGCTGTACAACATTATTCTGTTATTGTCACTTACCATTGGTATGGTAACAGTCAAAATTCAACAAATTTTGGCTGCACTTCTACATTTATGTTGTGAAGAACTGGATAGCTATGGTTCTATCCCACTACTTTTCTGCAAATTCCTATATTCTTTCCCATGTCGTACCCCCTGCTTACCTTTCCCATTTCACCACTGTCCTATCAAATGCTCTTTCACTCATTTAATCTGGTCAAAAACAAAATCACACACAACACACATGGCCAAAAATGGTGCATAAGAAAGCTTTCACTTTTTTTCCATTAACATATGTGCGGGTGTTGACATCGCATAGCAATGTTGCGTGACTATGAATGGCTGCTCATGTCCTATGGCAAAACCTAGTCAGTTGTTGTTATCGCACACAGTGGTCTGATTCTTTTCACACAAAGATGCTTAAATGCGCTGCACTATCAGAATATAGAGAAAAGGCAGAGTAAAGAAAATCACTAGCGGCAGTTACTCTCACATTTCCTTGACTATAGGATATAGCCAAGTGCTGCATCCTCTCTCGGAGTGCGGATCTCAATCATTTGTCTGAAGATTAAATTTTGATCATAGCATTAAGCATTTGATTCCATATATATGTCATATTATTACTTAATGTGATGTACTTTTATTTATTTATTTATTTATTTATTTGACATTTGTTTACCGGGGTAGTCTGACTGGGTCTACAGAACCCATTTTCAGCAGAGGCCCAGGGAGAAAAGCTCCAAGCTTTATGATATGTTTTATGACACATATCTTACTTTTTATCCAGTTAATCACTTGCCAACACATCCATGACCATAAGGAAGATTTAGTAAACCACACTTACTCTAATCCTGTCTTCATCAGGATTTACATGTCCTGTAGCTTCTTGATCCCCAGAGCCATCAGTTACTGATACTGAGCATAACCGATGAATACTGAAAAATAAAACCAACATCTTCCATTGGCTGAATAGGTTATCACTGTCCATTCAAAGGTGTGATTTTGATATGTGTGCAATATGGTTTCCTGGGTGGGTTGTAGAGGTAATGATCAAGTCTGTAAACTTAATTTTTTTATCATAACAACAGTTCAAATCCAGCATTAGGTGAAACTTTTACTGTCTGTTTTCATAAGTCTCTTTCCTGTAAATGAGTTGACCATGTATCTGTCTAAGCCCTCCTGTGTGATCAGTGGTAATCCTGAACATTTGCGCAAGGTCTGGCAATGAGTACTATAACTATAGTATGTGATGCTAAATGGCACTTCATGTGTTATTGCAAAATGTGGTGAGTATTTCTCTTACACTTCATTACCGAGTTAACTTGTGATTTCCCTTAGAAAGTAGATATAAAATAAAGAAGCTATTGCAGACACAATTTGTCCAGGCAACATATGTATATATATATATATATATATATATATATATATATATATATATATATATATATATATATATATATATAAATATATATTGTTATTAGTATAATAATCACATTCTGACACTCTTTGTAAAATGATCTGCATACTGGAATCAAACCCTGTTTCAACCCCCCCCCCCCTTTTCATTTAGCTTAGAGAGTTTACACTTAGCACCACAGAGAAAGTTAGATTGATGGGTGGATTTTCTTCACTAAGTATTTCCAGAATGCTGATGGATGTGCATTACTGCTAAGCCTGTTTGTGCTGTAGAAGGCAAACCAAGTAATTTTTTTTTCACTTTTTCCTCCAGCAGAGAACTCTTTACTTGCATCCTACTGTCACGCAAATGAGGAAGGCAAGTGCTACACCTCAGTTTTGAACTGACCATTGGAGCTAACATGGAAAGGTATAATATAACATGTAAAGCACCACTGAACACCACCAAACACTGACCTTCACAGTCCCAGTTCAACACATCAAAGTATCATCAAGCGTGCACTAATATTTTGCAAACAATAAGTTTCTCAGCATTGCATTTTAGGAAGAGATTTGAAGCAAAAATAAATATTGTTACTGGATTATGTTACTTCATAACATGGCAGTTGTTTAATGTACTCATGAAATTCAGTGAACCATGTGGTTAACTGACTGCTTCATTACAGACAGTTGGGTCTCCACTGCTGCACTGATGTATACAAATGATATACAACCACACACAGCCTTGTCACACATAAGTCATCATGTTTTATCCCTCCTCCATTGGTACATTAAGTATTGCTTGGTATTGACAGTCCTCGTTGCCCATACATGAACACATACAAATAGTAATATCAGTTCAATTCATTAAGGTTTGAATATCATCATCGTAACATGATGATCTGCAAATGATTCATTGTCCATCCTGTGTTTCACAAGTTTGTATGTGTTTCTAATTTACACAACACAGCTACATGTCACTTTTAGTTCTGCAGTAGACATTAATGACAGTATATCGGTCAGTATATCGGACAGTATATGGGGGATCGCAGATATACCCCAGGGATTACTTCAGTGTCACTGCTTGACAGAGGCACAGCAAAATAATAGGCATAGTTTTATTCAAACTAAAGGGGTGGTGAAAGCCAAATAACTATGGGCTAGGCTTATAAATGCCCTTGGGCAGATAGCCTAGTATGAACCTATGAACCTATGAACCTATATCTAAGCCAGCAGTAAATATGGATTATTGATCATAACATTGCACTTACTTCATCATATCAATAAATATGGATTTCCACAAAACCTTCAACATTACAATATCTTCTCTGATGCAGAATGAGAAGCTAATCCTATTTACACTGCACTGCACTGTCAAAGTGTAAAAGTCAGACTTCTGTGGTGGTGCTTGCATTAACTACTATGTTCTTTAGACTGCTTAGCTAGATAGGCGGGGATGAGGGCTCTAATCTCACAGCAGATAACTTGTGTGTGTGTGTGTGTGTGTGTGTGTGTGTGTGTGTGTGTGTGTGTGTGTGTGTGTGTGTGTGTATGTGTGTGTGTCGAGTCGAGTTGTGTAAGTATGATCTTAACTACTGCTTGCCTCAATAAAGCAGTAAGCTGCTATTAATTTTACACTGCAGGGTGAGTCCAAACCATTGTCAGACCTTTCTCCCAATGTCATCTTCCCAGCAACACCAGATTGGCATCAGACTTCTGCAGTGGCCCTTGAGTTAAATGCTATATCTTCTAGATTGCATAGCGAGATAGGTAGAGGATTCTAATTTTTTAGAAGGCAACTTATGTGTGTGTATGGAACTTTGTGAATATGACCTTAATTACCATTGGTCTCAATAAAATTGCAGCCTGGGGTAACACTGCAAGGTGAGCCCATAGCAAGGTCAGACATTTCTACCAACATCATCTTCTCAGCAACACAACACTGATGTCCTCTTCTAAAAAGTGCACTCTTACAATAATAAAATCAGACATCTTTAGTGGTACTTGTATTAAGAATTTTGCCCTCTAGGCTGTATAATTAGATAAATAAGGGGTTCTACTCTCATGGCAGTCAACTTGTGTGTGAGACGGTAGGTCCATTACATCACTGGATTAATGTAAGAGTTGTACTTCTTTGATTTCCACTTGTAAGAAACATTTACATGGTCAGATCAATCCCACATTCCCTTTTCACTCTGTCCACAAGCACATACTGTCTGCACCACACTGATGAGGTCATCATTTCAATAATGGACTTGAACACAATTAATGCCAGACCTTGCCTGTGGCACCTGCATGTAATAAAAGTATGTATAGATTGTGTCAGTCAATTGGTAGGGAGCTTGAATACACCAGTGAGATTCTCCTGACAGTGTGTGTGTGTGTGTGTGTGTGTGTGTGTGTGTGTGTGTGTGTGTGTGTGTGTGTGTGTGTGTGTGTGTGTGTGTGTGTGAAAGTAAGTGGGGGAAGGAATGTTTTAGACCTCTTTGTATTAACAACATTTAGAATTCCACATAGCTATAGAAGTTGTTTTGTTACACACATCTCTTTTGTATGACACAGCTAATGCCATCCTTTCAAAGATGCAGTGTGGCTCACATGCAGACAGACTTCTTCTGCAGTGTGCATGTATAATGCACTTGCTTGTAGATTCTGTCAGTCAGCAGGTAGGGAGTTCAAACAGCACAGTGAGGCTCTCCAACTATTTGTGTGACTATAAATGAATGCAGGAGTATGTTACACCTCATAGTATTGACAACTTTTAGAATAAAAGCTGTAGAAGTCATTTTTGCACACACACACACACACACACACACACACACACACACACACACACACACACACACACACACACACACACACACGCACACACACACACACGCACACACACACACACACACACACACACACACACACACACACACACGCGCACACACACACACACACACACACACACACGCACACACAGACAAACAAACACACACACATCTCCTTTGTATGACACAGCTGATGCCATTCTTTCAGAGATACAGTGTGGCTCACATGCAGTCAAATTTCTGTTGTGGCGTCTGCATATAACACACTTGTGTGTAGATTATTTCAGTATATAGGTAGGAAGTTTGAATCCAAGAAACAATGTTGTCCCCTAGTGTGTGTTTCTTCCTCTTACTGTGCAGAACAGGCTGCAAATATACATACAGGAGGTATATCTATAGAGTGCACATACCTTGTGCAATAATTATTAAGCAGAAACATAAAGGTAACAGGGTGATGTCATCCACTGAAATGTGCAGTGCCACAGTCATCAAATAAATCTGTAGTTGGGCTTGTGTTTCAGCAAACCTTCATTAGCCTGTGATGTTAGCTATATAGTTCAAAATACCATCACTGCTTACAGTCACTGTACACGTTGTTAACAGTTTTGTCACCCACATGTGCCATGCTCATGTGTAGATATTGTTTCCTGTTATATGAGTTTATTCTACATTTCCTTTAGAAAGGCTATATTGAAGTCTGATGCTGTCATTTGAATAGCTTGTCATTCCATCACAGTTGTAGTGAAACACCTCCTCAGGACACAGGACATGAGATGATGCAATGTATGTTGTTGCCTAAGTAAGGCATGTGTTCCAATACAGAGTCATTTCCACAATGTACAAACTTGTTCTACTGTCACAATGACAACAGCAGGAGGCTACAGGTGTATTTGGGTGTACCTAGCATTAGGCAATATTGTCTGATATACAACAAGATTCTTCCTAAGTAATTACAGGGACACATATTTGTTAATTCATACACATAATTTAATACTGATGTAATTATTTCACATAACCACACATATGACATTTGGCAGTTATGCCATGTCACATTCTTTGATCCCATCATGCTACTGATTTTCTCAGTGTTTAGGCAAGTATTCCATACTGGCATTAAGTGACCATAAACATTTGTGTCCTTAACTGTTCTGCAGGAAAGACATCCCTCCTAATTATACTTTGTACATATAGAGTGGTGGAGGCTTCCTTCATTAATTTTAGCGGATACAAATTATGGGCAAATAAAGTACAGTTGATTAAATGACTTCAAAAATATGGAGTTCAACAACTGTGATAACAGTCCCACTGTGGCAAATGTGATCAATAGCTATATTATTATTTGGTGGAGTTGTACGGCTTGGTGTTCATTTATAGCATAGGGTTTCATTTTCTGTGATTGCACTGATGTCACACTACAACCATTATATCACATCAGTCTTATCCCTTGATATGTTGCACAAATGCATGTGAATGTAGCGTTGGGTTTCATGGTAGCAGACCTTTGTTCTGCCAATGTCATAATAAGAGTGTTTCTGCAGCACATGCATTAAGTCCTGTGGTGTGCACAAATGTGATCCAGTTCTTGGGTGGTATGTGCACAGACTTGCAAAGAAACCTTCCATGACCATGGAACATTGATATAGGACTAATCACAATTGCGCGTACTGAGCATACTCATTTATTTGCCATCAGTCTGACATGCTGATATGACATTCATTATCAGGGTTCCTTTCTTAATGAACACATTAATTGTTTGTGACAATACCCATTGCTACCTGCTGTGGTGGATGCCAACAGTGCACAGCTCTGGGGATAAATTGCATCATAATGTGGTTGCATCTGTACTTATCTGTTGGCACAATAACTGTGTCAGGTAGGAAAGCCTTACGCAAGGGTATTCCATATGTCACACTCTGTTTCACATTTGTAACACCCCACACACCTACATATGGGATGTATAACTATTAGAATATTGAAGTGCACAATTCCCTTCAAAGTGATCCTCTTCATACATGTGTTAGGCTTCTTTCTGTGGTGTACACAGTTAACACACAGGTCAACACTGATGGGATGGGTTTCATTCTTGCAAAAGAAGATTCTGGCTTCTGAGCCATTGTTATTTTCTAACATGTTATATTGAAGAAATGCACACCATTTAAATATTCCATAATGTATGTACTGTCCATGGGAATTGTTGTCTTAACTCAGCACGTTAATGGCAGTCATATGTCATGTACCCTTTTTTACAATGTTACTTTGTGTAACTGTCACATCTTGTAATATCCTGTCTGCTTTTATTTACATATATTTGCTCAGTAAGTGTGACCAACTTTAATTATTATGACACATGTATTGCAAAATGTTATTAATACAAAATTGTCTTTGTGACATAAGCATCTTTGCATCAGTTATCTAACAAGAATATTAACATTTATTATCCCCTCTTACATACTTCTGTAGACATCTCTTTGATTTTTGTGCACATTTTCCGTAGTACACTTTTCCTGTCTGGTAACCCATTTAGTTGCCATTGCCATTTCACATCCCCTCTTGCTTATTACTGTGTTCATTTGTTTGATTTATGTGCACAGCATGCTCAGTACATATTCCCTGCCTGTGTACAGCATGCATTTTTTGCCCTATGTAGTTCTTTGTGCTGTGCGTGTGAGCATTCTTAACAGTTTGCCTATAGGCAAGCCTGTTTGTTTACTGTGTGTGCTTGTGCTACTCAACCACATTTTTATGGACACCAAACACTGCTGCTAGCCATGAAAAGTTGTTTATATGTGTGTAAGCTTGATGAACAGCATGCATATGCAATTGCTGCTGCTGTTCATAGCGTTAACATGTGAACATTATGTAGGCTTTGCTAAAAGCCTACATGATTGCTCATGAATCCCACAGCATTTTACAGAGAATGAAAGTATGTAACTGTTGTTAAACTTTAGTGTTGTAGTATTGTCATTCCCACTATTGGCATCTGTTTTTAAGAAGTATGAAGTCATCTGCATGTGATGTTTTGTGGCCTATTGACTATTTTTATTGAAAAAGTATTAGGTGAGTTGTCATATGAGGATAATCTCCATTTCATGTCAAAATTGGTGTGAATGTTCAGTGTTTAGTGTAAAATGCAACAGACTCAATGCCTCAAAGAATATCCCTCAGAGCTCAGTCCTACTTACCACTGGCCATGTACTTCTGCTCCCAATCACCCGACTAGTAGAACCTTAAATACTGACAATGACATTGATTGTTTTACATCCAATGGAAGTGAGCTCCAGATCCTTCCTGCCTTTTATTTGAAGCTAATATGTATCATTTTAGAACTAGCAATAGGCAAATTAGCAAGATAATTATCATCCTTTTATCTCTAGCATTAGATTAAAAGTTGATACCAAAGGTTAATGCCAATAACTAATTTTTATAACATTTGAAAATGAAAATGACCTCTCCACTAAGTAACACCTAATGAACAGAGACTAAATTCAGGTTTTTATGCCATTCTTTATAACAGAGATGTGGCATACTGATTACCTGTCAAATATAAGTTGTCAAGCTTTTTATACAAATTAAAGTTATGTAAGCTAACATGACCACAGTACTTCAGATCAGGCCAAATCACTGACTTATATAATTAGATCAGAACCTTGCCTCTCATACTGCTAATGGAATAAAAATGTCTTTCATTACACCACAACAGTGGTATAAAACAGCCGTCATGTGATGCTCAGACCTCAAAAGGTTGTCAAAAGCAATTCCCAGGTATTAAATGTCCAAAAGAGTCTCCTGGAAACCAAAGGTACTTTTCAGCAGTTTATTGTTAACAAGTTAATAGCAGCTTTATTAGAATCACGAAAAAAAAAAGAAAATCTGACTCATAGTAAGCCATGTCTATTATTATACATAAAAATGTTGAAATAAACATTTATTCATCAACTAAAGGCAAGTTCCTTGCTGGACTATAATCCATTACTTTCTTAAACTTTAATCATTTTTCCCAGTATAACCAATAAACATACTTTTTCTATCTACAAGGTATATATAGCCTCACATTCCAATGCAATAAAGTGCTGCCTTCTGTTTCACAATGATGTCATTTAAAGACTCGTGTCCATTAAAATTCCTTATCCCATCTAGCTGACAGCTACCTTTCAATTGATTGACTGACACATCATCCAGTAAGCTCTCTTTCTCCATCTAGTTGGCGGTTCAAAGCCAGCCGCCATTCTTAAAACTTTCTGCACACTAAGAGAAGCTGTAGAGTCACATGACTTACACTACATGCTCACCCTGACAAACATGCTGCAAAAAAGAAAACAGCAACACTTCCCTGTCTCTCCTTTGTAGTTATGTACCATACAGCCTTCCTATTCATGCACTTTTTAGCAGTCACTATCCTATCAAAGCCTTATTCATAATCTTCTTCTTCTTCTTTCGGCTGCTCCCGTCAGGGGTCGCCACAGCAGATCAATTATTTCCATGTCTTCCTGTCCTCTGCATCTTGCTCTGTCACACCAACCACCTGCATGTCCTCTCTCACTACATCCATAAACCTTATCTTAGGCCTTCCTCTTTTCCTGTTACCTGGCAGCTTCATCCTTAGCATCTTTTTCCCAATATACTTTGCATCCCTCCTCAGCACATGTCCAAACCAACATAATCTTGCCTCTCTGGCTTTGTCTCCAAACCTTCCAATCTGGGCTGACCCTCTAATATACTTATTGCTAATCCTGTCCATCCTCGCCACACCCATTGCAAATCTTAACATCTTCAACTCTGCCACGTCAAGCTCTGACTCCTGCCTTTTTGTCAATGCCACTGTCTCCAACCCATATACCATAGCTGGTCTCACTACCCTCTTGTAGACCTTCCCTTTCACTCATACTGGTACTCGTCTGTCACAAATCACTCCTGACACTCTTCTCCACCCACTCCATCCAGCCTGTAATC
Organism: Protopterus annectens; assembly: GCF_019279795.1. NCBI lineage: Eukaryota > Metazoa > Chordata > Ceratodontiformes > Protopteridae > Protopterus > Protopterus annectens. The sequence continues at coordinate 1,498,555,593 of NC_056735.1, forward strand.
TCTTCTTCACCTCTCTTCCACACTCACCATTACTCTGAACTGTTGATCCCAAGTATTTAAACTCATCCACCTTCACTACCTCTACTCCCTGCATCCTCACCATTCCTCTGTCCTCCCTCTCGTTCACACACATATATTCTGTCTTAGTCCTGCTGACCTTCATTCCTCTTCTCTCTACCTGTTCCCTACTCTCACTACAGATCACAATGTCATCTGCAAACATCATAGTCCATGGGGACTCTTGTCTGATCTCATCTGTCAACGTGTCCATCACCATTACAAATAAGAAAGGGCTCAGAGCTGAACCTTTATATAATCCCACCTTCACCATAAATGCATCCATCACTCCCATTGCAGACCTCACTGCTGTCACACTACCCTCGTACATATCCTGTAGCACTCTTACATACTTGTCTGACACTCCCGACTTCCTCATACAATACCACAACTTCTCTCTAGGCACCCTGTCATATGCTTTCTCTAAATCCACAAAGATACAATGCAACTGCTTCTGACATTCTCTGTACTTCTCCATCAACACTCTCAAAGCAAACATCACATCTGTAGTGCTTTTTACTGGCATAAAACCATACTGCTGATCACTAATCATCACCTCTCTTCTTAACCTAGATTCCACTAATCTTTCCCATAACTTCATGCTGTGACTGATTAATTTAATCCCGCTGTAGTTACTACAGCTCTGCACATCACCCTTATTCTTAAAACTCGGTGCCAAAACACTTTTTCTCCATTCCTCAGGCATCCTCTCACTTTTCAAGATTTCATTAAACAATCTAGTTAAAAACTCCACTGCCATTTCACCTAAACACCTCCATGCTTCCACAGGTATGTCATCTGGACCAACAGCCTTTCTGTTCTTCATCCTCTTCATAGCTATCCTTACTTCCTCCTTGCTAATCCACTGCACTTCATGATTCACTATCCGCACATCATCCAACCTTCTCTCCCTCTCATTCTCTTCAATCATCAGCCCCTCAAAATACTCTTTCCATCTGCTCAACACACTCTCCTTGCTTTTGAGTATGTTTCCCTCATTATCCTTTATCACCCTTACCTGCTGCACATCTTTACTAGCTTGGTCCCTCTGTCTAGCCAATCGGTACATGTCCTTTTCTCCATCCTTAGTGTCCAACCTTTTATACAACTCTTCATACACCTTATCCTTAGCCTTCGCCGCCTCTCTCTTTGCCATGCACCTCATCTCTTTATACTCTTGACTACTTTCTTCATCTTTCTGACAATCCCACTTCTTCTTCGCCAACCTCTTTCTCTGTATACTCTCCTGTACTTCTTCATTCCACCACCAGGTCTCCCTGTCCTCCTTCCTCTTTCCAGATGTCACACCAAACGCCTTTCTAGCCATCTCTCTTACTAGCTCTACTGTAGTTACTCAGCTATTCGGTAACTCTTGACTGCCACCCAGTGCCTGTCTTAACTCTTCCCTGAACATCACCTCACAATTACCATTTTTCAATTTCCACCACTTGATCCTCGGTGCTGCCCTCACACTCATCCTCCTCTTTTTGATCACCAATGTCATCCTACAAACCACCATCCTATGTTGCCTAACTACACTTTCCCTGCCACCACTTTACAGTCTCCAATCTCCTTCAGACTGGCCCTTCTACATAAGATATAATCCACCTGTGTGCATCTTCCTCCACTCTTGTATGTCACCCTATGCTCCTCCCTCTTGTTAAAATATGTATTCAACACAGCCATGTCCATCCTTTTCGCAAGATCCACTACCATCTGATCTTCTGCATTCCTTTGTTTAACACCATACCTACCCATCACTTCCTCATCCCCTCTGTTCCCTTCACCAACATGCCCATTGAAATCTGCTCCAATCACCAGTCTCTCACCCTTGGGTACAATCATTACCACTTCATCCAACTCACTCCAAAATTTTTCTTTCTCATCCATCGCACACCCAACTTGTGGGGCATATGCACTAACAACATTCATCATTACATCATCAATTTCCAGCTTCATAAACATCACTCTATCCGACACTCTTTTCACCTCCAAAACATTCTTAGCATACTGTTCCTTCAGGATAATGCCTATGCCATTTCTCCTCCCATCCACACCATGATAAAACAATTTGAAACCACCTCTGATACACCTAGCCTTGCTCCCCTTCCATATGGTCTCTTGCACATACAATATACCAACCTTCCTTTTGTCCATCATATCAGCTAGCTCTCTCCCTATACCAGTCATACTGCCAACATTCAAAGTTCCGACCCTCACTATCACAATCCTAGCCTTTACCTGCCTTCGGCCATGCCTTCCACCTCTTCTCCTCCTTCAGCCAACAGTAGCCCAATTTCCACCAGCACCCTGTTGGTCAACAGTACTGGTGGCGGTTGTTGTTTACCCAGGCCTTGACTGATCTGGTATGTATATGTGTACTTTTGCCTGCTTGTATGATTTGGCAAAATTTTACACCGGATGCCCTTCCTGACGCAACCCTCCCCATTTATCCGGGCTTGGGTCTGGCGCAAAGAAATGCACTGGCTTGTGCATTCCCAGTGGCTGGGTTCTTATTCATAATGTAGCTTAATAATGATGCTTCTAACATAAGCTCTTTTGAGATTACAGCCTAACAATATTACTTCTGTCAAAGCCCTCTTCATCCAAAAAATGCCCCATTCATCTTGCAGACTAATAATACAATTATACTTTCCTGTTCTAATTTCATACAAGCAGCCTAAAGTCTAAAATAGGTACATAGAAGCAAGAGAAGTGCAGTGGCAATTAAAATTGGATGCGGGTAGTTACCCTAGATTAAATGAACATTTATCAATAACTAGTATATTGAAGCTCTTAAGTCATATCATATTACATAGATGTTACAACTTTGTGATGTTACAGTAGTATAGGTTGTGCATGAACTATTTTAGATATATACCAGGTTTGCCTTTTTTGTGACAATTCATTTATTAGTGGTAGGAGTGTTTTTAAATATATCATATATTTATACAATATTATCAGGTTTGTCATGGTATTTATGTAATAAATATAATTCCTTTACACATATATCTTTTTGTGTATATGTTTATAATGAATTTCCTTTATATTATAATTGTGGTGTATTGTAATAGAATGTTTTTCAAATTTATAGATTTTTAACTATTTTATCAGACCTCCTAGTTAATTTATAGCAGCTATGCTCTTGATTGGGTAGCACAGGTCATATGGTTATGCCAAGATGGTTATTTAAACTGATTTTCTTGTTTTTATGTTGTTTCATAAAGCCCTAGTATTAAGGAGATGAAAACACTTAACATTTTAAGTTTCTTTTCAAAACAAACTGTGTGCTCTGCTGTTGTAACCCAAGATACTTTTTTGTTTAGTTCATTTGGCAAAAGGTTATGCATGAGGATTATCATCCTCTTGCATTTCTAATAACGTTAATATTATCTAAGATGCTACCACATGATACATGACCCAAGGTGCATGTAAAATTAGAGGAATGTAAAATATTTCATTGGGGCATGAGGGAAGAGAAATCAATATTAGAGAAGTTTAAGAAATGTGCTTTTTACTGACAACAGTCATTCCTGGAGTCCAACCAAAATATCAAATGCAGATGGCTAACAACTAAGGGAATAAAGTAACAGCAATTGGTAAACGAAAGATAATTTTTTAAAACAAAATGCATCTTTATTGAATTATCACTTATGACATAGACAATCTTACATTTATATAAATGAAAACAAACCATATTGACATTTTCAGTTGCGAATATTACACATCACTTACAGTCTTCTATACAGTCATTAATTTATCATTACATAGCTCATTAAATTCCTTTCTTCCCTTAAACCTTATTCCTCCTCTAAAACATTATTCTGTGTGTATTTCCCCACAATTCCCTTTTTTCTGTGTAACTTGCTCCTACCCATTTCTAAAGATCTCACTGCCAGTTATCTATGTTACTATATTCATTCTTTCTAATACTGTTTGTTTAGAATTTGACTTCAATTTCCTAGTAACTGCTTTTTTGACAGCCACCGGAATTGAACTTAAAAGGCCTTACTATGTCTAGGCAATTCTGATTATGTATCACAACTCAAAAAAAATGATTTCCTTAGTTACACCAATTTGCTTGCCAGTACTTCCAACAGAGTAGTCTACAGGGAATTTTTAAAGTCTGCCAACTCATTGCACTCCCAAAAAACTATGTTCTTAATTATCTCTTTCTGTCCCATCACAACTACAGTATTTACAATCTATCTGTGGAAAAATTCTTTGGAGTCTACTTTGGGTAGAAACATTTCCAAACAAAAATCCTAAATCTTCTAGACTTTGTTGCATATTTGGAAGCCATACATAAATCCTCCCTTTGGGTGGCCACGGTGGTGTAGCGGTTAGCACTGCCACCTCACAGGAAAAGGTTCTCTGGTTCGATCCTCGGTTGGGGTGCCTTCTGTGCGGAGTCTGCATGACCTCCCTGTGGTCGCATGGGTTTCCTCTGGGTGCTCCAGTTTCCTCCCACATCCCAAAGACATGCTGTAGGTGGACTGGACACAATAAATTGGCCCTAGCTGTGATTGCGTGCATGTGTGTGCCTTCTGTGGAGCCACCTCGACACTGTAAAGCTCCACTGCCAATCATGAGCAGACAGGTGATCTGCTGTGGTAACCATAACCGGGAAAAGCCAAAAGAAGAAGAAGAAGAAGACATATATCCTCCATTTGTTTCTTTGTGAACTGCTTATCATATCTGTCACTGAAACAACTCATGTCATGTTTGAGTGAAAAAAAGTGTGATCAGTAATGTTAAAATAAGTTAGCAGCAAAAACTAATGGGAAAAGTAATGAGTGCCTAGTAAGAGAAAAAGCCACAGAGAATTCTGGCTGAATATGCTAGCCTTAGACAGTTGTAGAAATAAGTGCATATGTGTGTGTGAATGTATGTGAAGGAAAGAATTAGGTGAAATATTACCTCTGGAAAAATATAAGTGGATCATCATTGTAAAACAGAAAGTGTAATGACAGATTATGGTAAATACAGAGACTAAAGATATAGCGGAATCAATAAACTCTGGAAAAGGTTTCTAGAGATATTGACCAGAATAATTTACTGGAAAGTTGTGCAGTGCAGAGAGGCAGAAAAAAGAAGCAAACACAGACAAAAGTCTAGTCAAGGTGTCAGACTGCAGTGGAAGATGCTGTTCACCCATCTGACAAGTTGCATGTATTTTCACTTCCTTTCTTTCATTGTTAAAGCAATTTTCATGCATAATAAAACATAACTCTAGCTTTCAACAGCACTCTCCAATGGCAAACATCATTGTAAATTCCACTTACAAAAGATCCTACAGCATTTCATTAACATTCACTCCAAACTGCCGCTTCATTGGATATTGCTTTAACTTTGCTCTTCATGTGGTCAGATTCATTCAGTTTCTGGCTGCAGTCATGGACATGAGATCCTCATCTGTAAGCAATATGGTCAGCTAAAATCATTATCGATGCGATCTACAATCTTGATAAATGCTCTATAACTTAATTACTTCAGCTTAACTAAGTTTATCAATAAAACTATGGATAGAGAAACTCATCATAGTAAGTTTAGTTGCCACTTGTTTTTCATGGTTATCACTGTTTTCAGTTACTTGCTGTTCCTTTTTTAAAAGCAATTTGACCATTATCTGTTGTGCGGTTTGAATCCATTTCTTAAGTCTGTCATAAGTTAATGGGTTCATAGGTTCATAGGCGATGACTAGGATAATGGTTCGAGCCCTTATAGGCCTAGAAAGTTTTACCCAGATTTTACCCAATTTTCTATCCCTGGGGAAAGATAACAAGGGACAGTAAGCAGGGTTTTGACTATTTTTACAGACTGCCTCAGTCCATAAGGGACATGTGCACCACCCCAAGAATGAATTTGCAGTTTCCCATCCATTGGTCCAGATTGCACTTAAAGATGGTTGGGGAAGGGCTCTGCATCACATGAATAGGAAGCCTATTCTAGAGGAGGGGCAATCTCTGGGACACATATATATTGCCACTATAATCTATTTATGTCAAGGATCAGATTTAGAGCTTTGGAATGGGAAATCTTCATGGAATTAGTTTTACAAATATGCAACATTTCATCAGAGCTGGGTCAGAGACTGCCTTGTAGGTCAGGCAAAGATCACCCCTCAGACATTGGTAGAAACATAATATTGTGAACCCCTCAGAAATTAGTAGGAAACTGAATACAGTGATAGGGCTTTTAATCAGTCTGCATATGACATGTTGGTTATACCCTGTATTTTTTTAGTGAGAAACCTCTGAGGACACTCTAACTGTTGCAGGTGCCTAGCGAGGTACATTGTACTCGATTATTGATCTGATGAGGGGCTAGTACAATTGTACTATGACTTCCTTAGATCTGGATGCCATGTTCTTACTTATAAGCTGAGCCACATAGAAGGAATTCTTCACCACCATTGGCACATGGTGGTCAAAGTTCAGATTATTATCTATCTGAGTACTCAGATCTCTCACCACTGGGTTCACTCTTGGGGGTTGCTATCAATGTTGTAATTTGCTGGGTATTTGATTTCCCAAAGGGTATTATTATGCACTTCTTTGCATTTAGTTTGAGGCCATGGTTCCGACACCGGTTATTTGTCTGCATCAGACCTTTCTGTAGGATATCAATGTCAATGATTGACCCAACTTGCAGTCATCAGCAAATTTGGCCAGCAAAAGGCCGTCTACATTTGTCTTGACATCTGAGAAGTATATCCCAAAGTGGTGGGGATCCAGCACTGAACTTTGTATTACTCCACTGGTGACTGGCCTCTTGCTGGATGTGGATTCCCCCACTCTCACAACATGTGCCCTATCCATGAGCCATTTGGCTATCCATCAGATGATGTAGAGGCATATGCCCAATTTTGTGACTTTGTTTATAATACCCAGGTGAAGTATTGTGTCAATGCCTTGGCCAAGTCAAGGTAGGTGGTATGCATTGTTTACCCTTATTCATGGCCTTGGCGGCCTTCTCAAAGAAGTCCCCTAGACTGAGCTGCTGCTGAGGTAAGGACCTGCCCTTGACAAAGCCAAACTGGATTGAGTCTAGAAGCTGGAGATTTCCTATGTCATTATTAATCAGATCCATGATTATCCTTTCCATAGCCTGATATATTAGGCTGGTCAAACTTATGGGTTGGTAGTTTCCTGGGTCAACTGATGGTACCCCCTTGTACAGAGGGATGACTGTTACTGTTCTCCACTGTACTGGGACAAAGCCTGTCTGAAGACTGTGGTTAAATAGAGATCTGAGTGGGTCTGCTAGGTCATGTTTCAAGACACTCTGGAATTCCATCAGGGCCCATTGTTGCTGTGTTTCTAGCTTTAGAGAGTGCAGTGAAGACATGTTCTTTTGTGAGAAAAGGCAACAGAAAAGTAGGCATTATTTCATGTGGAGATACCAGAGGTGATGAGGGTGTGAAATCTGAGCTGAATTTATTTCTCCAGCAGGTTTGCTATTTATTTTTGTTGAGTATAGGTAGTGCCATCTACAGCCAGCTCATCACATTTTTGAGTGTTTCCTTTAAGATTTCAGACATAACTAAAAATGCTTTGTGGTTGTCCTTTGCTTGGGAGGCTATTTTAGTATCTTATTTAGCTTTTGAAGACTTGACTAGTTCCCTGATTTACCTGTTGAGACTAATGAGGAATTTTATTTTCTATTGTGCACCCTCCGACTTACTTCTAGAAAGGAACTTCTTTCTTCTGTTTCATAGTCTATTTGGGTCTATGTCTCCTTGTCAAAAAAACTATTAGTCAAACACCTTTTGGCCAACCTCTGTTTGTCAATGCCTCAGTCCATCGAATGTTTGTTTAAGTAAATTTTTTCCTAGGAAAAAATGCTTGGCCATCATCAGGAATTTGCCTTTTTCCCCACTGTAGTGTGATCTTGGAGTTGGTATATTTATTTGGGGGGGTTACATTTTGTTAATTTTGTGATGCTCATTAGGTTGGCCAAGTGTTTTTTTCTCTTAGGAAAAAAATTGCTTAAATTAACGTTTGACAGATTGAGGCTTCAGCAAACTGAGTTTGACAAAAAGGTGTTCAACAAATAGTTTTTTTTGACAAAGTGAAATAGAGCCGTGTATTTATACCAGGGTGGCTTGTTTTTCCCAGCTTGTCCTGGGTTTAGTTTGGTCAGGTACTGCCATTTTTATGCAGTTGTTTAAGTGGTTGCACAAGGAATTTATGTATATTTCTGCATAGGCCTCCATGTTTTGGGGTTAGGGCGAGCTTTAAAATTACCTATGCTATCACTTAATAGAAGGTAATTTGCCTTGGAAAATTTCTTTTAAGGTTTTAGGGTTTGATGGGTGTTCTACTGTTACATTTATTTCAAAGCAGACTTATTTATGATCTGATCTTACCAATGAGGACATTATGGGGGGGTACAACACCCCCATGTCTGTGAGTACTATGTCAAGTATATCTGAGCCTCTACTGGGAGTGCAGGCCAGCTGTTCCATAGAATTTGCATTGACAAAGTCCAGAAATCTCTGAGCCTTGTTAGTGGTCGCATATTTTTCCCATTTTATGGAGTGGTAGTTAAATTCACCCATGAGTAGTGTGTGAGGCTGAATGTAAGTGATTCTAGAAACATCAAGTATGTGGAGTGGTTTTCATGGTTCATGGTTGGAACCTGTAGCTAGCAATGAAATGGTGAGGGATTTTGCCTATGGACAGATGGACATGGAGTAGCTCAAGCAAGTCATCCTGCTTGACCAATCTAGAGGTGTAATTGTTTTTTTATGTAAATGGAAACACCTCCTCCTTTCATTTTTTTCCTTTCAGAGGATGGTCTGAATGTGTGATAGACATTTTGTAGCCAAGCACTGCTGGGTTGCTTTCCCCAGCCTTGAACCACATCTCTGTAACTGCACATGCATCAGTATTTTCCATGGAGAAGAAAGCTCCCAGGGAGTGCAGTTTCTTGCTAAGACTCCTAGCATTGGGCAGTAGTACTTTCAACTTGGCATTTGAAGAATTTGTTACATTGGTAGGTCTGTTTGTTTGACACTGCCTAAAAAGACACTATGAGGGTGACTAATGCCTTGTCCAGTATTCAAAAGCCTAGCAGCAAGAGGTACAGACCATTACTAGCAAATCAGCATGGTCTATCAATCATGTCATCCTAGGCTAGCAAATACTGGATCCCCTTGGAATGGTACTAGTAGCTAAGCCAATTACTGAAGTCAATAGCATTCTGTTTGTATTGTGGTATCACTCTTGGTGAGGGTAGAATGCTACTCAATGTGAGGCTCACACCAGCCTGTGACATATATTCAGAAAGGACCATCATGTCTTTCTTCATATAGTCCAGTGAGGTACATCTCAGGTCATTCACACCCACATGGACCATGATTGAGTCATACTGGTACTTGTGGTTGAGTGACTTGAGTGCTTCCATGATCTGGCAAATCCTGGCCCCTAACAGGCAACTGTCTGTAACCCTTTCTTTATCCAACCTGGTGAGAGGGGGCATCCATGTGTCTCACAATGGAGCCTCCTATGAAGAAGATGATTGCATGTGTGGGTTTTTGCCTTAGGGGCTTGCTTGTGGAGAAACTGTGATGCGTAGTTTTATGTGTAGTGGTTGATGTTCACTTGGATTTGTTTGCATTTGTTTTCTGATGGCAGCATATGGGATGTCTCTAAGGTTTTGTTAAGTTACTTGTGAGTATGTCTGCATATGTGGGTTTATGTGTCATGACCTTATTTTGTGAGGGAAATGATGTTTGTGTGTGTGTGTGTGTGTGTGTGTGTGTGTGTGTGTGTGTGTGTGTGTGTGTGTGTGTGTGTGTGTGTGTGTGTGTGTGTGTGTGTGTGTGTGTGTGTGTGTGTGAGTGTGTGTCTGTGTGTGTGTGTGTGTGTGTGTGTGTGTGTGTGTGTGTGTGTGTGTGTGTGTGTGTGTGTGTGTGTGTGTGTGTGTGCGTTGACACCCTGTTTGTCTTTCAATCTGTCAGTATGTGAGAGTCGTGTCTCAATTGTCATAGTATAACTACACCTCTCACTTATTCTGCTAGTTTGTTTCAGGATTAAGTGGCTGTCAGTATACATGAGACAATTGCTACAGTGCCTCAGGATGCACATATCCACCAAGCTGGCCATAGAGATAGCAGAAAGGGCCTATCCATGGTTTCAGGTTTTTTTACTATGGGTTTAACCTGGGAGAAGAGTGACTAGATTTAACTGGACTGGGATGATAGCACATGGATGAAGAATGGGTGCTGTACTCAGTGTGAACTGTAGCTATCCAGCAAGGTGATGCTGCTCTGTGTGCAAATCAGATGCTCGTAGAACACTAGGTGTCTGGGGAAGGTTGCATAGATAGTTATTTGAATGGAAATTTTAACTTGATAGTATTTGCATCTGTACAGGGCACTGCTAACAGCTGCTGCAAGGACAGCAGCCTAGTGCAAATACAGGGCTTATATAGAATCAGACAAACACGTTTTACAACAGCAAGGCCTATAGACCAATCAGGAAAACACACAATAAGCTGTACAGCAGCCCCTAACTCAGATAGGTTTGCTACAGCACACTTCTGCCATAAGAGTGCTGTCAGAAAATCCTATAAATGTAAAAATGATGGTTTTAGAGCTCAAGGGCAGGGAAGCCTCACAATCTAAATACTACTGTCCTGTAAAACTAGCAGATGCAATGTAATTAAGTACTGTAGCAGCAGCAGTGGAAACAGTTCAGTTTTGAAATTCCACTAAAGTGTGAGAAATGTAACAATTAATACAGGATTCTTATGAAATGCAGCAAAAATAACCAGCAGATGTGCAAAATGATTGCTATTTTCATTCTCTTAGCAGGGGATGTTTTCTGATGCAGCAGATTTCTGTAACTCTGAGGTGAAGTAACCAAACCAAGAACAGCTGCAAGGAATCCCACACAAACACAGGGCTTATATGGAATCAGAAAACATTAAAGCAATTTTGCTAATATTACTTGCTTTCCTTCATGTCTTATAGCCAAAATTATCCTCCTCATACTTTTCTGTATTAACCTGGGAACAAATATTGATTTTACACACATATTGGTAATTACTTTTGTCAAAAATATGCAACATTAACATGATACATAATTCAGTACAGTAGTCATATCTAGCAACAGCTTGAATAATAAATACATACATTTTTAATATTAATTCTTAATATTGTGCTGTTTTACAGAAATAAGATCCTAAAAGCAGATTGATATTTTAGTAGATTTTGCCTTTCAGGTTTCATTTTCAACATTATAAGTAATCAGACATATTCTACCAATAAAGGACAGGCTCCTCTCAATATGCTCATGTCTGATCTTCAGCTTACTTAATGATTTTCAAACCTACTACTTCCTTAGGAAAATTTTGTATACCTGCAATAGAATTCCACTGGGGGGAACTAAATGTATGTATTTTCCTTGAATTGTTATCTGCATTTGCTACAGAGTGCTTTATTTGATCTTGTACGTCCTTTCCCTAAAATACTTAACCAGCTTGGAACTTGTTATATACCAAGAAAAACTGAAACATTTAGGCCTTGTTTCTATTGCAATTTACCAAGAACACAAACATCAAATTTCTATTGGCTTGTCTTACTCTGCAAACTGATAACTTAAATTCTAGACATGCGAACTGTAATCCTCACTCAACTTTATCCTTTAATGTTTAGAGATCATGTTTTATCTTATGTAGTCATTTCAGTAAACACTACCCACTGAGAAGTGGGTCTACATTAGATCACCAAACGCTTAAAAAAGTGAATGGTGATTAATCGACCCTATGTAAGTGAAAGCTTACAATGTCGAACTGTCAGAACAGCGATTTTTTTTTCCAAGGGAAAAAAAATCGATGTTCCAACAAAAATTACATAAAGTGGAGGGCTTCACCCCCACACCCCCCAATGTGGGGGGCTGCACCCTCCACCCCCCTACTTAAATATACCAACTCCAAGACCACACTACAGTGCTGAAAACAGCAAAGTAATAAAGCGACCAAGCAAATTCTTTCCCAGGGAAAGAATTTGCTTAAAAGCCGCTTCGATATTTTGCCGTTTCAGTCTTTTAAGTTTGACTTAGACGCATTCGAAAGAATGCATCTTTGGTCTTCTAATAGGAACCCTGAGACGTGATATCATTTCATTAGATAATTTAAAACTTTCTTTAATGGCAATTCTTGCTTCTTTTACAGCTTATCAAAACTAGTTATATAAAACTTTATCTCAAAATTTCTTAAGATGCAAAGTGAAAAATCTATACTTAAAACATATGGAATGCAAGTCTCCTATATGTCTGTAGACTGGATAACCATCATTAAGGATAAAGCATGTTAATGTAAGTTACAAAACATTACTCCAACATTTGATCTGATTTGGAAAACTGCATTTTCAGTGTGCCAAAATCTATCAAATACAATTTTTCAGATGTCTTTAACAGATTAAATGGCAAAAAAATCAATTTTCTTACATGGGCTTCTTTAGCCAGCTTTTCATGGCTTCTGGTTTTGAATTTATATCATTGTGGGCATGTAAAGCCCACCTAATGCAAACCAAATAATACGTGACAAATAGACCTATAACTCCCACCCACTCATACCAAATAATATGTGACTAGTGGAGAAATAGCCTTTCAGTCTACACTGCTGCAAGCCCAGAAAATGCACAGGGTTGCTCTAGGTAATAGCCAACATCTGTCAAACATAAATAAGTTTAACAACTGCCGATATCACCCACCATACACTGAACCCATTGCCTTCTGGTGCAATTTTTCTAAAACTAAGTAAAACTTGCCCAATATAACTTTGCACACAAACATGCATGCATACTGTTTTCCAGAAAGAAGGATACATGATACCTCTACAGTAGTAATACTGTCTTAACAAATTCACTGTAGTCAAATACAAAACGGGAAGGTAACGGACTTAGTTAATAATCAACCCAGAAAATCCAAAACTAGGTGCTCCGAGGAAGTAGGATACCTATTTCGCACGGAATAATTTTATTAAATACTTTAAACAAGCTAAAACACTTTAAACAGACTAAAAAGGTTTTTAATATGTTTGAAGTGTTTTAGCTTGTTTGAAGTGTTTAATAAAATCGGTATCCTGCTTCCTCAGAAATCCTAGTTTTGGATTTTCTGGGCCAAATTCACAGTAATATTTTAATTATACATATGCCATGGTGAACATAACAACATTAATTACTTCTTGCCCTTTAAATAAGTCATCCTTTAATTATTTGTATGGTAGCATTCAGGTTTGAACTGTATATCTTTAGTAGATGGATTCAAAATAATTAACAGTATTGGGACAATATTCTAAACTCATATTAATAAATAAATACACCATCAGCCACAGGCATTTAAAGTTGAATAATAAAACTCTTTACTTGAAATAAATAAAATAAACCATTTCACTTTAAATGTAAGCATGCAATCAGACTAATTTTGTACAAGAAACCTAAAAGAACTTCAGAGCAGACAGACGACGTATAGCAAGCTATTAAATACTTTCTAGTCTGGACTTTTTTTAGATGAAGCTGTTCTGTGCCTTCATGAGTAAATATAAACTGTAAAAGTCATATTGATAGCTCTGAAAAATATTAAGTAGTACTATTTCATGTCTTTTGCGATGCCTGGTCAATAAAAGATTCATATAGCCCTCCTTTGTATACATTTTATGCCAAAATGACTTGAAAAAATATAATTGACTACTGTCTCAGAAGTGCACTATAGTACTCTACTGGAATTACTTGATGGTATAGCACTTCTTCCTCTGGTCCTACATTAAGACTCCTATTATATAGACTCCCAGTGGCCCTGACAGTCAGAAGATTCCTGGGATACCTCCCTCAAGTACAGTAAGGTGGGACCTGAGAACTGTGGATGTTTCATCTCTCTCTTTGTAATCTTTTCCGGTTACCTTTTCAATGGAAGGCTACAATTCTACAATAACTATATGTCAGATTTAGATATTTTTGTTGCTAAACATCTCTTCTCCTGAAATAACTCCTTTCAGAGACAGTCCAGCACCATTTACCAGCCATAGTGCAGATTATTGCATAACTCCTGACCTCTAACCTGATTCTTATAACCTTAAGCAAACTACTGATTGCTTCCTCTATTACCATAAGGTCTCCCAACATTTCAGTAGTAGTAACTTGACATTTTTTACTTGCCTGATGAAGAAAATGGTTAGTTCTGCAATGAAATCTCAATGTTCTTTGCATTTGTCTAGATTCTCTAGATTTTTCCTTTAAATTTAGAGTATGTATGTAACATTCAATTAACCAGTGTTAAATTTTAACATAGTTACAGTAATCCAATGTACTTATTTTTGTTAATGCATGCAATGTCTTACCCAAAAGAACAGGGGTTAAAAGTCTGTCCTACTGCCCATGGTCAGTTTAGTGCATCTTCCTGTCATGCTAGCAATGCTTTTCTCTTTCCTCAGCTTCATGCTCATGCTTCTGTTCTTCCTCTGATTCTTCCTGCTGTCTCATTATCTCTTTTACATCACTTTGCAACTGTTTCATATCTTGCTTCAGTCTCTTAATGCAAGATGCACTAGGAGGCCAGCAAGGGATGCACAGAGCTATTTTGTTGTATGCTGCATGCTCACCGCCACTACCAGGCCCATCCCAGTTTCAGTGGACTGAGTTTTAGCTGCAACCAAGGAAACTGCCATGCCATCAAATCATACTGGCAAATAAAATTTCCTTTGCTTTGCACTTCTTATTAGCTGTGATACTGATATTTCCTCATACCACACATTGCCCATTTTTGCCTGCTTTCCAATTACACTAAATAAAAAATGAATGGAGTGCAAGATATTCTACATTATATCCTCCTGCCAATGCCAAAAATATATGGTGAACTTGTATATAAATTTCATCCTCTGTCACAGAATAATACGTGATGAATGTGTACATCATTCCAACCTGCGATCAAAAACTAATATGGGATGAGCAAGGGTATAGTCTCTTGAACCATACCACCACAAACTAATTAGTACATGACGGGGTCATTTGTCTTTTGGCCATTTGGCAAACTATCACAGTTATCTCTGACAATAACCAACACCTGTCACATCCCAACAAGACATACAGTGTACAGCTGTAGATCAGATGTTCAGTCCTTGGCACCACAAAATGTCATCACCTTAGACTGAGTTCAGTGCCATCTTTCAGTTTTTGCCAGATGTTTAGAATTTCTTATACTATGACAGGAACAGACCTTATTCTTATGTAGATACAGTTAAAATAAATAAAATCACTATTGTTTCAGTCGTTGATGTTTGCCAATTGTGACGACTGGGGAGAGATGGGTGAAGGCTGCCAGCCTGGTCAAATAGAATTTGATACATAATTCTATCAACTGTATAAATAAATGTAAAATACAGGCTTGTGTTTTTAAATGTAAGAAAACACTGTAAAATGTGAACTTCAAGATTGTTGCAACATTGCCATTTGATGTAAGGAAAACCAAGCCAAGTATTTCAAATGTGTCTTTTTAAGTTGAAAAGATCTTATGAATTTCTTTAATGTTTTAGAATTCAGCTCCACTGCGGCTGGATGAAGGTTTCATGCCCATTGTTTTAAGGCTAAAGTTTATGGCCAGAATTTAGATGTGGAAGGTGCTTTATTGCTCTAGTTTCTGTTAGAATGTACATGTGACATGTCTTCTATTGTTGTTCAAAGGGAACCTTGACGACTGGATGGGAGAAAGGAAATTCACCCCGGGGAACATGTCAGTCGACCTGCTAGACGGGGGTCCAGGGAAGTAAATAGTGTGGGAAGAAATAGCCAGGGAGTTGTTATGGCTAGGCTTGTATAGGGCCTAGGGCTGATAGCCTAGTACCAACCTATGAACCTATGAACTTATGTAAGTTTCTGTGCAGGTGTTAGATTGCTAAATAATGCAGTTTGTTTGCCTGGGAAAACCTAAGTGTCAAAAATTATGTAATTTGGGGAGAGACCTAGCAAACATGTTTGTTAGTAATGTTTAAATACTATTTCTCAGAAGAGACTAGAAAGCATTTTGACTTTGGACATCCGACTTATCAGCACTCTGCCTTGTGCTCGCGTGTAAGTTTCAGCAATGTGATTTCTTGTAGAAATAGTTAAAGCTAGTAAAGATTAATTAGGTATTTTTCTTTGAAATCAGACCTGTCCTACTGTATTATTTTAAGTTTCTGTGTGAGCTCTGTACTCTTAGATATCTCTGTGGTGTAGTAGATTTGTCTTGTGTTTTAATTATTTATTATTAAATGTTTTTAAAACCTTCTACCTGTGGCTGATTTGTGTAGAGATAAGCTCTAGAGTACATTGCATATTCATAGAGGTTATTGTAATAGGCCAATCTAAAGTAAGCCTTGACTATTAGTCATGCTACCATTGGATATTAATATTGCACAGTAACAAATGGACACCCTTTTAAGGGCCTTTTAGTAGCTGATATTATTAACTGGGTGGTGGCAGTAATTACTACCGTATAGTCTGGGTTAAGGGTCACAGTTGGAGAATCTGTGTCAGCCTTTCCCAGGAGTGTCTGTGAAGTTGTATAGATACTTATCTCTAAGTGTGTGTGTGTTGTGTCAGCTACTTGGCAAGGACATGAAGCACTGGTTGGACAGAGAGGGTACTGGAGGTTTTAGCTTGCCCAGTTAGGCTGAGACCTGGACTCTATAGCTGTGCCAGTGGGGAGTCTTACTGGGGACCTGGTGAGCAAGGGAGCAACCAGCCCCAGACTGACTGTGATCTCCGTGTGCACTTAAAGGAAATTGTACTTTACTGTGTGTGTTAGTTATCCTTTTCTCTTCTAGGAGACAACCTCCCTGGTGTTAGTGGTGAGGATTGAGGCTCCTTGATTGCTGGGCCAGGGCACGGTCGTCACACCAATAATTATTTCACAACACTTGCATTGTACCTCAAATGTCCTTCCTTTGAGTTCATGTGGCATTATCTATATTGGTAGCATGTATAAATGCACTTGAAAAGGCATTTTTTTTAGCCCAGTTACTCCAACTACTAATAGAATTATCTTACACATTTTTGTAGTTTCTGCTTCGATATCTTGGTATTTTATAAATGTATATTTTTAAGTATCCAGGGAACTGTGCTTCCTGGGTTGTCTTTCCAACACTAATTGAAACTTAAAACTATTTTGCACACAAATTCAAACATTTTCCAGAAGGTGAATTAAATAACTCTCCAGTACCAATACCTTCCTCCAATGTTCACAGTAAAGATCCCACCATCCGAACTACCCTTGATAAACTAAGAGCATAGATTGCTGTTTAACCTTTAAATAAGGCAGCCTGTGTATATTATAATGGTAATGTTTAGCTCTACACACTCTTTGATGGGTAGGCACTAGACAATTAATAGTAGCAGTTCACTGAACAAAGCTGTTACGCTCATAAATAAATCACTAGTTATAACTATTTAAAATGAAATAGCATAGGTTTTAGTAAACATTATAAGGCACTTCACTTGAAAAGTATTTATTTGTTTCTATTTATTAACCAGGGTAAAGCACCAATTCATTTGAACCTACTTCAGACTTAGCATTGGAATTCTGTCTTGTTATATAATTACACAGAGTCATGCAGAAAGCAAACGGGTTGAAAAAATCAAACCCTGGACTACAGGAATCAAACAGCTCCTTAATCACTTAAAGCATTAATGTTATGTGATAAATGCCAGTAAATATACAAACAGAAATAATAGTTTGCAATAAATTTAGAGTAAAACACTGAATAGACAGATGACATACAGCAAACTCTATCAGCAAGTTTAGACCATAACTAATCTTAGCTTAAGACACATAGCGTGTCCTTGCTGAGATTAGCTTTCAAGATCAAACTAGAACCTACAAAGTTTTCAAGATCAGAACAGAAATTACAAAGTTCTTTTTGGCAGCTCACTTTGTACATTCTCCAGCTGGTTTGCAGTTGCATACTTTTGAATGAGGAGTTCCAAATAAAGTCATACCCTTTATGCTAGAGTCAAATCTTCAAAGGGAACTGGTCTTCAAGTACTTCAGACGTATGCACGTCAGAGCTGGTTATACTTTGAAACTGTAGTATTTTTCCCCAGTAGTAAATGTGCATTATTTCTTCTACAGTTCACATACCTCTTTTAAATATTAAAGAATTACTAAAGTGTCATATTCAATGCAACTTTTTTCTTAAATCCTTTAAAAAAGTGCATATATTTTAATTAATTTAATGTAACTTTTGTGTAACTTAGTTCACATCTGCTGCATTTCCAATCTGAAAAAGCAGTTACTTTTTCCATACATAAAGCATTTTTTTTTTACATTGCAATCTCTAAAACTGGAGCTAGGCTACATTTCACTGCTGTCTGTGCACAGTCGGAGATTTTATAATAGCTATTACCAATATCGTCACCTATGTTTACCAATAAGACATAGCCTTTTTTCCTTGTCACTGACTGTGTTTACCTATTAAAAAGTACGTTGATATTACCACTCACCTGTATTTTTTTTCATTATTAGTAGTGTCAAGGTAACAGAGCATTTTCCTAATGCTGAAACATTTAACATTTCTATTCATTCTTGAATATAACATTTTTGCATCACCTGCTATTATTTTAATTACAAAAGTATAAAGTTTAACATATCAGTACATGATCTTAACAGAGTTATGTGAATAATGTTAATCTATAGGCGACAATGTGAAACAAATAGTAGATTGTGTTAAATGAAATAGTGCAGTGAGTGGTAATGCACAGCGAGTGGGTGATTCAGAGACATGTATGACTACATAATTACAAACAAAACGAGTATTGCTATGTTAAAAACCATGACACATACAACTGATGAAATTAAATGTGGCTCACTTCAGAAACATATGAAATGAGTGAAATAAACCATGGTGATCAGCCTATCTAAACACAATTGTTTTCCAGTGAACAGGTGTACTGCTCATGGTCAGATGCTAAGAGTAGCATCTGATTATCTGGTCACCATGTGTTAATGACTTCTTTGGACACCAATGTCTGTAATGTTTCGTGGCTGCGCCCTCTGCATTGCAGAAGTACTTGTTACTGGATGATATAACATCTTTGCCATGATCTGGACACAACTAACCACCACCTGCAGATGGAAACATCATATAGTGCAAATAGACATGCCATCTCCAGAGAGAATTAAGTTGGGTACATGGACTGTCTGTCCCAGTGGTCATGAAGGTTTGCGTAGGATTAAGAATTCTTACTATCGGAGCCTTTCAGCATCTGACATTGGACCCATTAGGAGGTCCACAGGTGTTGGTCTCATGAATTCTATACCAGTTCCTTGACAGGATGCTATAATGTGTGGAGCAGCACATTTGGTTTTTATGGTCAGCAGAGGAGACAGACACCACTATGCAGGCATTCTATGACATAACAAAGATCTCAGGAGGCATTGTCTGCACCGACATTGCTGTCAAGGCCCCACCTGTTACACATGGTGTCAAGTACATCAGTCAGAAGAGCTTACACTCCATTAACTGTTAGGTGGTATGCAGAGCTAAGAGTATTGTTTACAATGTGTATGTATCAAGTAGCGTACGGCACCAGGACAAACCCAGTCAACACAAGGACGTATCAAAAAATGTTCAAGTTGGTTACAACACCAAAAGCCAGATACCTCCTCGTTATTAGTTTGTAAACGCAATTTTAATGTTAGAAACGTTTTCGCTTCCTACACGGAAGAAGCTTCATCAGCTGATGAAGCTTCTTCCGTGTAGGAAGCGAAAACGTTTCTAACATTAAAATTGCGTTTACAAACTAATAACGAGGAGGTATCTGGCTTTTGGTGTTGTAACCAACTTGAACATTTTTTGATACGTCCTTGTGTTGACTGGGTTTGTCCTGGTGCCGTACGCTACTTGTTTTTGACTGTCAGCTTCTTTCCTTGGTTACCACAATGTGTATGTATGCCATACATTCAGTTCCTATGATTTTCACGTCTGGCACATCTGTGAACTACACCAGGATTTCATCATGGATGACTTTCATCAAGATCTATTTAATTGGTTGGTGGATACATTGCCTTCCATAGAAGCTATGACAGTCCCAACTCTTGAATATAGATAGCACACTACTTATAATGGTGACTTTAGCTATGTAGTGCAAGTGATGCAGTATAAGTCTTGGAGCAATAGCTTCTGACTCCCATGCACACCCCCAGACAGTAGTAGGGATGGTGCACAGCACATTACTGTCACAGCCACATAACATTATTTAACATGTTCAGGCTGCTAAAAACCTGTTTGTACTGCATGGCTGAGTCTGGTAATATAGTGCAGTATACTGCAGAGACCTGCAACAAGCTATCTGTGTTCTGCATCATGCTAGATAACACGGTCCTGTGAAAGCTGTTGCAACAAGGGTAGGTCATATCACTGGCTGATATTCATGTAGCAGCAAGGGAGGTTGAAATGGGTGAGGAGCCATTAGAGGAACCCAGCTGCCGTGGGCTTTCTTACAAAATAGAGGTGTACGCAAACCATCGATTCACTGGCAAAGAGGTAGTGCCTGGTCCACAACTGTCGACAATGACACGAGAAGCACAGAATAAAACTGATGCCTACATTAACACTCTCAGGATGTGCATTACAGTGCATTGACTTACCATGATATGTGCCAGATATTAGCATACTCACACAAACCATAAGGGTAAGCAGGGAAGAGTAATCATCATTTGCGCAGATGGAAGGGCGCAGTGACAGAGAAAAGCAATACTAGTTTAGTTGGAAGGGTCATGGCTGGAGGTAACAGTAACTGAGCACGTATCTAGGAGGTTGCAGGCATCATGTGTCACTTATTTTTTTCTGATGGCATACAGCCCATAAGTTGAAAGCTGGTTGGGTGCACCATGTGGCCCTGCAATGTCAGGCCTGGAGACAGTGTCTGCAAAGGATAGCATAGCATGCAGGGTGCTTGCTTGGAAAATGTCACTGTGATCCCTGCTATGGTGTTCTGTCAGGATGTTAGGGTACTTCTTCTTTGGGAGCATTTACATTGCATATTCTATTTATTCTTGAAAGATGGGCTACTCTTTAGCAATATGGAAAATAAGGCAATAGGCAAACATCTTACTAAAGTTATAAATGATGTTTAGATGGATCAATTTGAGGAATGAATTAAAAGGATTTTCTGGTAAAAAAGGTCGAATAAACATGTTAAGGATTAATGCCAGGAGTTTATATAATAAAACAGCTGAATTTAATACAGGTCTAATGACTGATTATGGTTGAGTGCTTTGTTCTGAAACTTGTCCCTGCAGTATCAATTTGCCATTAAATTTCCAAGGATATGCAGTACGCTATAACTTTAGGAGTGACAGATCAAGTGAAGGAATGTCTTTATATGTGATGGATGAGGTTGCATCTACCAATAATGGTGATGAATTTAACAGTGAAATAGTGGCAGTTTCCATTCAGATGAGTAATTTGAAAGGTACAATAACTTCTTTGCATTGAGTCCACCTCCAATTGTGTGTTGGACTTGATAATGTTTGTTTCAGAATTATGTCATTATTCTGAAAAAAATTCCTACTTGCAGTGTGCGGCTTAAATGCTCTGACATAGTCTATGAACTTTGTGCATCTAACAGCACAAGAATAGCTCATGGGTAAAAGATTTGCCATAATAATACAAGCAGAACAAAATACTAAAAAATGTAAAAGCAAAACAAAGCACAATGAGCATGTAAAAGTTAACCAAATCACAATTTATTCAGTTAAGCACTTTCATCCCACTGATGTGGCTTCTTCAGACCATAATATCAAAAATACACTCTATGTTTCATTTATATAACAATTTAAATTTAAAGCAGCCAATAAAACTTGTACTCACAGTTCATCATACTCAATTGCCTTCCTTTTAAACACCCCCCCTCCATGATGACATAATCACATCAACTTGTCTTTAAAGTTGCATCAACTCATTTATGAATGTATCATGATAAATAAATATAAACATTCCATCATAACATAAAAACATCAGTTGTTACTTCCTAAAATCATCTAGGTAACTCCTTAGCTTTTAATACTGGTTTGATGGACACAGCTTCATTAAGCCCAGAACTCTTGTCAGCCCTCAGCCCCAGTATCCACCGAAGCTCAGCCCCTTCTGTTTTATTCTCCATATTATCCAACCTTACTGTTTCCCTTATGACCTCAATCACCCTAAATTTATAATCATGTTCTAACGCAGTGTTAAGAACATATTTGGCTATGGCATTACTCATGTTTCTATTCCTCACACTATATAAGAACTCTCTAATCCATTCCTTCAGTGAACGGTCCGTTTTCCCTATATAAAATTATTGACAACACAGGCAACAGGCCAAATAAACTATATGCTTAGTACCACAATCAGCCGTCACATTAAACTTGTATACCTTGCCTGTATCTGGATGCTTAATTTACAAGAGTCCATATCGATGTGCTCACAATACCTACATTTCCCACAGGGTTAGGTTCCAAAATTTCCTATCCTATTATTCTTTTGTTTATCTGGATAACATAACATTCACTTCATCGACTGACAGTTCTTATAACAATAACTGGGCTTAATCCTACCACCTTTCCTATCCCCTCATCTGTTAACAAAATAGGCCAATTCCTCTCAATTACTTGCTTAATGCTATTTCTGTTACTGGCGTAATAAATTGTATACCTCACTCCACCATCTTCTTCTCTTCTCATAGTGGCTACATCTCCACTCGCCTCTTCCTTCTTGTCTCATAAAGTATGGCTTTGCCCTCCCTCCCCTTAGTCCTTCCACTTGTCTTAATATCTCCTTTGTTTCATTTTCTTTATAACCTCTTCTTCCAAAATTATCTTTCAACTCTTCCATTCCCCTCCTATAGCCTTCCTTCATATGATGTAACTGGGATATCCTCATCCCTTGCTCTTTAACTACATTCCTAAACACCTGTCTAGGGTGCATACTATTCCTGTGGAGAATGGCATTTCTCTGACATTCCTTTCTATATAAACTCGTAGTAATGGTTGAATACAGCTGCTTAGTAACCAGGGTATCTAAAAACTCTACTGATATTTTGGAGAACTTCATAGTGAACCTAAGGAAATCTGATGTAGTATGTAAAAACTCCACAAATGCTTGTAGCTATTCTATTGTGCCTTCCCAAATCAGAAACATGTCATCCACGAAATGACGATAAAACATGACATGTTGTTTATAGATCTCATTAGGGAATACCTTTTCAATCTCCCATTGTGCTACCACAGAATTCACATAGCTATCAGCACAACTCATTCCCATGGCTACCCCATGTCTCTGCAGGTAATACTGACCTTCAAACACAAAAACTTTGTTGTCTAATACTACATTTCTAAAACTAAATAACAATACTATTAGTCTACTATCATATCCACTATGGTTCACTAGATGTCTCCTCATATACACTACACCCTGTTCATTCAGTATAACCGTGAAGAAGGAGACTACATCTAATGTTACTAATAATGTTAAATCACTCACCCTGCCTAAGCTTGTATATATATATATATATATATATATTATATATATATATATATATATATATATATATATATATATATATATATTATATATATATATATATATATATATATATATATATATATATATATACAGATCTTGGAGAAATTGTTTGTATAGAAATAGTCTAGGAACTTTGTGCATCTAGTTGTGAGATATTTAAGACATTACTAGAACAATAATGCAAAACAAAAACCCTTGAACCCTTCTGATGCCTTTCTGAACAATGCCCCCTCCCGTTTGATCCTCTCAAATGATGAAGAATGAATAGGGCAAATGGACTACAGAGCAAGATAATAGACAGCAAGGGCAAATAGTGCAAAAAAGTTATTAGAACAATGCATGTTACATAATCTCACATGACCTGAGGTAGACATACCCCCCAGATTTACTAAACTTCCATGCAGGCCTAGCTTAATCCTATATGGAAGTGCCCATTTAGGAGCAGGACGGCAGCGCACCATGCATATTAATAAGATGTGCTGCCTAAGCTTCTAGGCTTGCATGGAGCATGTACGAATGCAGAGGGTGTGTCTGAGATCAGAGCTCTCATAATAAACACTCCTCTGCAATGTAGAACAGCAGAAAGTGGTAAGTAATGAGCAAGACCACTCATAGGTGTCCTCATATCCCCACCAACAGTCCCCCATGTGTAGAACAGCAACAGTACATATAAATTAAATGAAGAAACCCTTTTATATATTTTTTTAAAAATCTGAGTACAGCTAACTGCATGTGCGCAGGTGTGCCCATCTCTTAGCTACAGTTAAAGCAGATTAAAAGGCTGAAGAGGATAACAAGGAAGATATATGCAAATGAAGCAGCACAGCAATAGTTTAGTGGGCAAAGCATTCACCTAACGAGCAGGCATTCCCGGTTCGAGTCCCACTGCAACACAGTTTATTTTACATGGCAAAGCACATTATTACCAACATTTGTGTTGCAAAACCCACTAAATAACATATATTTATGAACTGGAGCACTGCAGGAAATGCACATGTGAAGTGTCAGTGTCATAATTAATAAGGCACTAGTAAGCAGGTCTAAGCACAAATAAGCAGTAGTAAGCATATGTAAGCATTAGTAAGCATGTTTAAGTGTGTTTGCATGCGGGTAAGCACTGCCTACAGAGATTAAGCAATTTAGAGGCTAACTGAGTATAAGAAACTGCAGCCAGAAGTTAGCAGTGCTTACCTCCACGCAAACTCACGCAAACCCGCTTACAACCGCTTTAAAGAGCCTTATTCACTCTGTATCCAACGGCCTGTGTTCTGCCCAGCAACAAAATAAACAGCCTCTGCAAGGCTCAAATCCAGGAAACTGCACACCATACAAAAAGTAATTTACCACTAAGCCATACCTGATATGCATAAATCTGATGTTTTCAGAAACATAACATCCGCCCAGTCATGCAACAGTACAGAGAATGTATACCAACATCTAGATGTATGTGTGTGTGTAAATATATTACTATCCAAACAGATACAACATATCTATATATTAAAAAAAAAAATATATATATATATATATATATATATATATATATATATATATATATATAAATATATATGAACATATATAACTATATATATGAACATATATACATGCAAATGCCTACGTCTACACATACATATGTCAACACCACTATGTCTGCATATACACAGCAAGTTGCATATATGCACACAGATATATATCTCTGTAGGTATATAAGGATATAATTATAAATATGTAAGCAAATATATATACCTATATAGGTATATATGGCCATACATATGTAGATAGCAATGGCAGATTAAAAGAAACATATATGTCCACATGCACCGTTAATGGGGTTGAGAGGCCCCAAACAATATATGTCTTGTATGAATTTCATACCCCCCCCCTCCCACAGCCAAACACATCCGCCCTGCAATACACTACCAAGTGTTGCAGATCCCATAACCAGGACCTGACACGACATAGGCACATGATGTTAACAGTACTACATCTCACCTGTATGATGTCAGGCTGGTGTTCATAACATATCATGCAGTACAATGTGGCTTGCATGGGATATGCAAAATGTGGAAGCTATCAACATCTCCAGGGTACATATACACAGTCACATATATGCAGATACAGATATACATATATATATATATATATATATATATATATATATATATATATATATATACATGTGGCTACACATACACATGCAGAGATGTGTACAGTAAGATACTTATGTAGTAGGTGCACACAATGTGGTAAACCCACTATGCCTACAGTTAACACCCTAACAACTGGACACTGGATGACCCTCCCATACAAATGAAATTCGTTGCCTGCAGCATATACCCACAGAGAGGTCATAGGATAAACACCACACACAGGTTTGCAGAAATGGAATACCTGTATTTGTGTACTATTACAGAAATACATGCCATGTCATATAGCTGGTCAGACACTGACATCCATATCAACAGAGTAATGCAACTGTGAAACATTTATACTAATACAGTAGTTTGGAAAGGTCTACAACTGTTGCTGTCCAGGCCAAGCCCTTCAATGGTACATTAGTAAAGACAGACTGGACCACAGGATACCACACAATCAACAGTAAGTGATGCAGGTGTATAGTCCAGCAGCCTCTATCTACACTTTGTACACAATAGCTAGGTGGTAAAGACTTCAGTTGACCAAATGGGATGCAACAGTTACATAACAAGGCATAACTGACACCATCACAGGCACACTGACAAACAGAACAGTCTGTATGGCAGGAGGCAGTAGGCCTGCAGAAACCCACTTTAAGTAGGTAATGTTAAGATAGGTGACATATGGTACTGTACATCCAGATACCTTAAGGCAGCTCTCCCCTGATACCCCACATGTTGTAACAGCCTAGGTATGTATGGTGCACCCCCCTACACTCAATAATACAGGGCCATATACCACTGTTACATACACTGGCCTCTGGAGTGCATATGGGCACACATGTATTGTGTAGATGAAGCCCACTCATATATGGCCCCAGCCCCACCATATGTGTGGGCATTACAACAGCAGTGGACTGCTGGCAGGCATGGCAGCATGGTATATGTATATGTGAATATGTATGTCTATCTATACATGTGTAGACATATACTGCTCTGTGTATGTATATATCTGGGTGTGTATATGCATATCCATGTACATATACATACCCATCTACATATGTCGATATGTACATGTGTAATTATCTATATAGATATCTGGATAATCGTATGTACATATATATTCACCGTATGTCCTGAACATGTGGTGTACCCCTACCTTAGCCTCTATAGTCCCACCTTCATAGAGCAATGGGATATCAGGCATGTATAGCAGGTATATCAACAGACTATTGCTACTGTAATAGGGATTGTCTTCACAGAAATGGTGTGTGTGTGGGAGGTCACATCTGCTTTTCACATGTGCACCATTGGCTACTGATAGACATCCTAAGGACATCATAGTACAGTACTGCTCCAAGCACATAATGCTCCAGTGGACTACAGAAGAGATATTGGCCAATAGATGTGGACATTCTGACACACTCTGTACAGTCCAGAGGTATACACAAAATCCCTTAGTGCAGAACATGTGGACCAAGCCTGACAATATGGATGTTAAGAGCCATGTAGATGGGTATTACACATAACGATTGGTGTACATTCGCCCCCATAGGTTATGGATTCACACATCTCTGTCTGTCCTGACACATAATAACTGTTGGTACAGAGGTTCCATGGTCACATACTACCCACTAGATATTGACATACATCTGTACAGCATCCCACCACTCTGTCTGACATACATGACTGTTAAGGGAGGCCTGGTAGCAGTACATCTGGAAAGTATCTGGACATGTCACCTCACTGGGTAAGTACACTAAGCTGCTAGGCATGTAACAAAGCACTGTGCAGGCTACAGGCAGACTGGCTCAACACTGGCCTACATCTCCTATGGGGGAATGCACATGTACCTGCATATATAACAAGCTCTACAGGCATGCCACAGCACAGGTTAAGAAACACTTGTGTGAAAGTGCATAACCACAACCAATGTGAACACTGTCACAGCCACATATGGTAAGCTAGCATAATATTACAGTATATGGACTATCTGTTCAACACCATCCTCATATGTGCCACTAACACACTAACCCTACATATACTGGGCCACTACACAGTGTGGTCTGATGCCCGTCTGTGGTATGGGACATGTGTGTGTATGGCCCTACAAACATGTAAGCCAATATGGTAACATACAGTGGAGCAGCATGTAACATCAGATAGGACGGGACCTAGGGCAATGACATCTACCACAGTATGTACACAGGCCAAGGTACATATTAACAATGCACACACTGTCAGCATTCACCATAGGTACACAGACCTCAGTACTGTACAAACAACCACAGAATGTCCAGGTCATGTCATCAAATATAACCCCTACTGTACATAACATGTATAACAGTCTGATATCTCACTGGCTTGTTATCAGATATGATGACACTAATGATGATGTACAGCACATATGCACATCTTAATGCACAACATATGTACAGAGGTTGATAGAGTTGTAGATGGAAGCAGCACATACACAGGGCCAATATTGACATTTTGCTGTGATAACCTCATACATTTACTGTTGTAACAGTGTATGTTGCAACATACGTCCTATGAGGGATATGAGGTTGGTAACTGTCACGGCTTTCACCATCTATAGACTGCAATCTTCACACTACCTTCTGCAGTTCACAGACAGATGCTCTGTGGGTAACATATGAAACCAAAGTCACAACACAATGCCCAATCTGCAGATAACCCTATAGATGGGGATTCCTCATAAACCTAGAACTGACATGGCAGGTATTAAAACATGTAGGACAGCCATATCTACAGACACACTGTTAAACCAACATTACTCCAAATGCTGTATAGCAGCATTTACAGTCTGTAGTCAGGTCAGGCACATCCCCCTCCTGTGTGTTGCCCTGTTTCCACAGCGTATGTTGTTAGAGGTAAATCCCCAATCCATCTGAGATGCTGTTTGCCAAATAACAGATCTTTTTCCTGCTCACAGTGAATGAAAAGGCCCAACACCAACATGATGTTCCTGGATATTGGAGTGTGTTTCCATGCAATTGGCTATGGGAATGTTACCACAGCTGTCCACATGCAATCAGCTAGAGGAGGGCTGCAATTCATGCAGAGGCCATCAGCTGATCATGAGCATCACTTAAAATGCACATGCTGCTGCCTAAGAAAAGCAGGTGTAGGTCTCCACATCCACCAGTGAGGGAGTGAGAAAGGCAGACAGAGGAATTGAGAAGTCAGGAAGGGGTGGGAGAGGAAAACCTAAGCATGTTTGTGTCACACACCTACCAGCACAGGGTATCAAACCCCTGAAGACTATGTAGTGCTATCACAGTCTTATTCAGTTATTGGATGCATCACATAGGTTACCTGTTGTGGAGTCCTCAGAATATATATGTGATGGTGAGTGACATCTGCAACAGGGATATGGTAGCTAAGGTAGGTGAAGTACACCTGCCTGTCTGCATGAACAAGTGCAAGCATCAGCACAGCCACTCTCTCACAGGGATGCACACACATTAGCACACTTGGCAGGGCCAGGGATACAGCTCATCACTAGTGAGATTGCCACAACACATTACTGTGCAGGTATCACATTCACCACACGGGTCATACTGAGGTTAATGGGCAAAAGGTATAGGGGGGTGTCTGGCAACAGACAGCATGCTTCAGTATGCCACTGATGGTTGTAGTGAGTGTCGATGTGAGCATATGCATCGTACAACACACAAACAGACACACAGGGTGCCAGTACTGACATGCATGGGTGCATTTATGCATGGGTGTGTGGTGGTCGACTGTGCCAGACGGCTATATAAGGCTTGGTGATGGGTATACCTTGGCATCAGGCCATATGACAATGGTCTGCATTGTGGCTCAGGGCTGTGGTTTCTGCATTTACCCACACAGGTGGGTATTGTAGCCACCATCCAGTCACCTGGGTGACTATTGTGTGTAGCCAATGCTGTGCATCGCTTGCCATGTATGTTTTCCATTGTCCATGACATGGACAGTGTCTGGGATGTGCACACTTCCCACATGCATGTACAGTGACATGTGGAACTGTACCTGGGGTGTCGGGCCCATGTTGTGTGCACATATTATCATTAGATGTGCCAGTCTTGGCCACCTGTGGCAGGGACTGGTAATGGACAGCAGGTTACACCTGCACCTACTTCGATAGCATGCTAATGACATTTCCTGGTGTAAGTGGCATCTGTTCATACAGGGCATGTTTTCAGGCTTGGTATGTCCTTTATGGGTCACATGTGATGGCACCACAGGTGTTGCAGGTGTCCAGTGGGGAACATGGGGAAGGTGAACTGTCTGCATGTATGTGTCTATTGGACAGATGGACAGGGTGCCATGCCCTCTGTAGGCCAATGCATTCACCCCTTAGTTACTATCAGTCACCAATAAGCAGTGTACTACACACATATTGACTGTTGCCTCTGCATGTGCGAATGTGTGCGTGTGTGTGTGTGTGTGTGTGTGTGTGTGTGTGTGTGTGTGTGTGTGTTTGTGAGATATGGGTTGAGAGTGTGCTCTGGGTAATACTGGGGTTGCTAACTGTGATGGCCTGGCCTTGATGTCACATGTATGGGTATAGATTTGCACCCCAGCCTATTGGCTATTTCATATCTGTTATCCCTGTACAGTGGACATTGTGATATATACTAGGGCCATCATATAAGAAATTTGCAAAACCCGCTCCACATTGAGCCCATGTGTCACACACTCACACCCACCTCCACACAGCAGGCGAGTTACAAACACACACACACCTGTCATGTCTGGGAGTAAAACCCCTACCTAACTAGTTTATTACATGACAGCACTACATAGTTATAGCACGCACCACTTACATTACTGGAGTAATCTTTCCCCAAAGGTGTATATCACATTGGCTGACATCAGCAGGATAGCCAATGTAGGGCATTTGACATGTACTGAGTGTGACTAGCTTAAAATGCATTGCTCCCTACACAGACATTGGAACACACACAAAACATCCATAACCAAAATGTGTGGGTATAGAACCCCTAACAGACGTCTATATCACACTACAGCACAGACCTGTTATAGGATGCACCATGGGGATTATTGGCGAACTCCTTCCCCAAAGGTGTATATCACATTGGCTGACATCAGCAGGCTTGCCAAAGTAGGGCATTTGACATGTACTGAGTGTGACTAGCATAAAATGCATTGCTTCCTACACAGACATTGGGACACACATGAAATATCCACAACTGACTTGTGTGGGTATAGAACCCCTAACAGAGGTCTATACCACACTAAAGCATGCACCACAGGGATTACTGGAGAACTCCTTCCCCCATATGCGTATTTCACATTGGCTGACATCAGCAGGATTGCCAAAGTAGGGCATTTGACATGTACTGAGTGTGACTATTCTAAAATGCATTGCTCCCTACACAGACATTGAAACACACACAGTTGACTTGTGTGGCTATAAAACCCCTAACAGAGGTATATATCACACTACAGCATGGCGCTGTTATTGGACGCACCATGGGGATTACTGGATAGCATCTTTCCCAAAGGTGTATTTCACAATGAATGACATCAGCAGGATTGGAAAAGTACTGGATTTGAAATGTACTGAGTGTGACTAGCCTCTAATGCATTGCTCCCTACACAGACATTGAAACACACACAAAACATTCAGAACTGCTATGGGTGGGAATAGAACCATATCGGAGCTCTAAATCACACTACAGTAGTACACAGTTATGGCACACACAGCAGACATTACTGGGCTACAACCTTTCCAGAGGTGTATTTCTGGGTGGATGACATCAGCAGCCTTGACAAAGTTGATCATTTGACTTGTATGGAGTGCGACTACCCTAAAAAGCATTGCTTCCTACATAGGCAAAGTCTGGGGTTAGCACACCTACCTAACTGCTTTGTCACACTACAGCAGTACACAGTTACAGGACATGCTAGGGAGATTACTGGGCTGCAAATTTCCCAGAGGTGCATTTCTAGGTGGGTGACATCAGCAGCCTTAACAAAGTAGAGCATTTAAATTGTAGGGGATGTGACTACCCTAAAAAGGCTTTACTTTCTACACAGACACACACACAGTTGCCAAGGCTGGGGTTAGAACTCCTACCTTACTACTTTATCACACTACAGCAGTACACAATTACAGGATGTGCTATGGAGATTACTGGGATCCAGTCTTCCCAGAGGTGTATTTCTAGGTGGATGACATCAGTGGCCTTACCAAAGTAGAGCATTTCAATTGAAGGAATGTGATTACCCTAAAAAACATTGCTCTTTACGTAGACAGGCACACACAAACACCACACTGGCTAAGGCTGGGGTTAGAACTCCTATCTAACTAGTTTATCACACTACAGTAGTATGCAGTTATGGAATGCACCACAGAGATTACTGGGATACAGCTCTCCCAATGTTGAATTTCACAGTGGATGATCTCAGCAGGCTTGTCATAGTGGGCCTATGGGGAGGGAAATTGTGTGCATGGGCCATAACTCATTAATCTAGATGTTAACACATCACATGTAGGCACAAGCTGGGTCATATTTCACAGGTACATGTATACAGCTGCTAGATGACTACTTTCTTGAACAATCATGTTGCACAGCTGGCATGTGCACCACATACTCTGTAATGCTGACAGATACGGGTGGGTAGTATCTACAGTGAGTGACATCTGACCCTCATTTGGTTGTGGCTCTTTGCCTGTGTTCTTAGTGGGACAGGCCTGGATGGCTCCTTGTCACAGTCACCCTCTTCCACACATCTATGTATGTCTACCTTTGGCTTATTATAGTGTGTTGTCCTTACATATATGCCTGTATTCCTATCCACTGTGTGTGCAAAGCATGAGTGGTGCATACTGAGGAGTGTCTGCACTAACATCTGTGGCTGCCAGATATGTCTGGTCCACTGGTGTTTGCAGACATGGCCTTAAGTGTGTGTGAATGCCCAGTATGACCTTTCAGTATATTGTTGACTAACATTGCCTTCATTTCTCAAAGTGTGTGGGCATGCCCAGTATGGCTGTCTGTATTGAATGTGTGGATCGAGTCCAGATCGTTTGTACTGCAGTGCCAACCTTTGTATTGTACACCTAAAGGTAACATGCTGTCTCTGCAGGGTATCCATTGATCATTTGGCATGGACTGTTACTACATTTCTGCATTTCTACGTAGGATGGGGGGGGCACACCTGACTATTTCTACATTTCTACACAGGATTGGGGGGCACACCTGACTGTTACTACATTTCTACGTAGGATGGGGGGGCACACCTGACTATTTCTACATTTCTACACAGGATTAGTGGGGGGGGTCACACCTGACTGTTACTATATTTCTATGTAGGATGGGGGCACACCTGACTATTTCTACATTTCTGAACAGGACTGGGGGGGGCACACCTGACTGTTACTGCATTTCTACGTAGGATGGGGGGGCACATCTGACTATTTCTACATTTCTACACAGGACTGGAGGGCACACCTGACTGTGACTACATTTCTATATAGGATAGGGGGGCACACCTGACACTTGTACACATTTGTTAGGACTGTACTGGTATGTTGGGTACTCCATTTCAGTCTGTTGTCTTACCTATCGTGCTGAGTAGAGGCATACCAGTGTGCTACAGATCTTAGCTTATAATTACCTACATATTAGTTTCTGACTTCCTACCCTTCAGAACTGACATCCCACTGCCTGACCTGCTGTAGTCTGTCTATGTAGGCCTGGAGGGGAGATTACTCATAGGACTCATTCAGAGGCCATAGCATCACCTTTGTTTGTGTTTTTCTACACCTGTCCTTCTGGCTGTGACTGTTGTTGGGTATGTGACCCCCTCCTGACTGGCATGTGAGAGTCACTTACCTTGTGGGTGTCCCAGTATTGAGGGTGGTGCTGTAGGGCTGCCTATGTTGGATGCACATAGTACACTCCCTACACATGGTTAGGCACAGGTAGTGTAATGTTTGGCATCCCTTTTACTATATGTGAGAGTCAGAGAGAGGTGTTATTCCCTGGGTCCCTCCTGTGTCAGTGTATGTGCTATGCGTTGCCTCTTTGACAAGGCCAGGGCATACTGGGCACACCTCCTTCTGCCTACTGGGAAAGGGTCAGGTTGTTCCTCCTCTGAGTCACTCTGTGCCTGTGCAGGCCTTGGCAATGGTGGGGAGCTGTGTGGCCCTGCCCCGTGCTGTTCCTGCTGCAACTGTTTCTGCAGGATCATATTGTGTAGCATGGCACATACAGGGACAATTTGGGTACATGTAGCTGGTGAGTACTGCAAGGCTTCAAGGGATGTGTCCAGGCACCAGAACCATGACTTGAGCATCCCAAACACATGCTCCACTATAATTCTGGTCTATGCGTGTGCCTTATTATGGAGTTCTTGTTCGGGTGTGTGTGCATTTCTGATGGGTGTCATCAGCCACGGCTCCAGTGCATATCCAGCATCCTCCACTAGGTGACCGTGAGGGATGTCCCCATTGGCAAATCTCTGGTATAACTGCGTCAGATCCCAGATGTGGGAATCATGATAGTTTCCAGGGCAGCCAGCACACACATTCATTATTATGCCCTGGGCATCGCACACAACCTGGCAGTTGATGGAGGAGAAGCCCTTGCGGTTGATGTAGACCATTCCTGCTCACTAGGTGGTGCTTTGAAGCATATATGTATACAGTATATAGCACCCACTACCTCAGGGTATTTTGCTATTTGGTAGAACAGTTCCATATTGCTGGCCAATGCCTCACAGGTGATGGGGAAATATACGTGCTCACAGACATGTGCTGACATGGCATCCAGGAACTGGTGGAGTACCCTGGATGCTGAAGCCTGTGAAATCCCCATCATATCCCCAATTGGCCTTTTGAAGGTACCTGTAGCTAGTGTTCTTAGGCCTACACATACCTTGGTATCCACTGGGATGGGTTCCCCTCTTTTAGTTCTGTGTGTCAGGTGTAGCCGGCACAGCTCAACAATTTGCTGTAGGAGATCCCCATCCACTCTATAGCGCTCCACTATTTCCAGCTCATGTAGCCCCTGGTAGGTTACCCTGGGTCTGTACACTCTTCTCTGTCTCCTCACTGTGGGTTGGTGGACAGCATTCATATCCTCACCACCCTTAGCCTCTTCCACAAGTTGTTGTATGATAGCTATTGCAGCCCCTATCATTTTGCTGTACTGAGTGTTAAAAGTTCCCTGCTTGTTTACACCGGTGGTGTAGAGTGTGGAAAAAAAAACAGAGGGGAAGGTGTTTGCATAGTTAGTAGTGTTCTGGGCTGGGCTGGTCTGCTGCCTGTGCAATTGGCTGATTCTGATACATTTCACCTGCCAGCTAAGCTAGTTCTCCTTGATTACCTTCCTACTGCTGTTTTCCCTTCCCATCACCTTCCTGTAGCCTGTGTGCGTGCCACACAGAGTGCTCAAATG
Organism: Protopterus annectens; assembly: GCF_019279795.1. Lineage (NCBI taxonomy): Eukaryota > Metazoa > Chordata > Ceratodontiformes > Protopteridae > Protopterus > Protopterus annectens. The sequence goes on from NC_056735.1 coordinate 1,498,590,775, forward strand.
TACGCACTACTACTATTTCCTGGTTTAACCTCTTTTTTCTTCCTGTAAAACCTGGCGTGTGGCCCGCACACCCCCTTAGGCTTTGTACAGAGTGCTAAGCAGGTTTAGGCACACACTCTAGCTTAGCTGTGCTAAGCTAGAAGTAATCCCGAGCCACAGGGCTCCAATGCGCTTACAGTATGCCTGACACCCTCCCCATGATGTCACCTAACTCCTAGGCTTGCACCAAGCTATTCCTACTCTTACACTCTTGGGACCTGACTCACATGCTGCGGAAAACTAGGATTCACTATCCTTCCCCTCATTTGCATAGGATTGCCTGCTAATGCATAGTTACATGTCTCACACTGAGCATCCCCCCTTAGCAACCACTACTCACTGGCCAGGTTGTCTTCTGCCTGCCATTGACTTGCATGGCAGAATAGTGATTTTAGTTAGACTGCTTATTTTAGGTTTATTTTATTATTTTCCCCCCAATCCCGTTTGCGCACCGCTACCCTACGCTTAAACAGCCACGATTGGCTAAAAAAAAATAAAAGTTGATTTTTGTATTTTTTTTTTTGTTTGCAGTGCCAGTGGCCTTATGCTTGGCCATTGGCATGCTCACTACATGATATGCAGCCTTTATTTGCAGCTGTCACATCTCCATTTTGGATTTTGCAGAAATGTACTCGGTTACAAACTGAGTATATTTCTGCAGATAGCACTAGTCCTGCACGGACTGTTGCAAGCTTTCTGGATTGCAAAATCACCTCATTTGCATAGATGTCTCTTGCAAATGGGGTGGTTTGCATACTGGGGCTTAGTCCGTGCAGGATTAATGCAGGAGCGCTTGTGCACACCCCTGCTTGCTGTTCCTGGATTGCATGGCAGACATATTGCCTACTTGAGCTTCTGACCGATCTTGCACTCTGTTCAAGCTTTTGAGAATCCGGGGATACTCTTGTTGTGGTGTTTGCCAGGAATATTTGTAAAGTACTGGGTAGCGTTACAATTCCAGCACTAAGTAACTGACTGCTTGGAGTTTTCCTGGAATGTTTATTATAACAAGAACTCTACTAAACCAGTCATCAAACTATCAGAGAATTTTATTTGGGTGACTACATCTCAGTTGATGAATAAATTGTGAAGTGGCATTGGGAATATATAATGAATGGTAAAATCATTTTGGAGCACTGGAAAAATTTTATGAGCTTACTGAATATCTCATAAATTGTTATGTTCCAGTTCCAGTTTATAAGCAGAAGAATAATAGGCATAAGAATGGGAACATGTCTCTTTTCAGTGGTCTTACCATTCACAAAATGTTACAACATAAAGATATATTTCTTTTATTTTGGAAAGAAAAGTTTTCAAGTAATTTGAACAAAATAAACATCAGGACATTAGCAATGAGTTAAAAAATAATTAGAAAAATCATGGAACTACTTGAAATTGGCTAAGAACGCAAAAGATAATGACAATGCTTTTTTCACACTCATATTCAAGAACTATGTGGCACTAATTTCAAGGAATCTAAGATGTATTAGAAGGCCTGCTGACAAATATATAAATACTGTTGCTATACATGTCGCATGATCATTTTTTTTCTATCCCCCTTCCTTGAGCTCGTTTATCAGTTCATATGTTTGTGGGTAAGCACTCAGCTAGTTGTCCTTGCAGGCAATTTTAAGCCTAGCCAATTTCCCTTTTGGTGCTTGAACTAGCCTATCCCATTTACTGTTAGATTGGCCTTACCCATCCCATGGTCAGTAATGATATATCACCCTTAGTGCAAACAACTGCCATCAGTGTTATTGATTTTTCTATTGAACAAGTGAAATGCCCAAGTACTACAAGAGACAGGGTGCCTAATGCAGTTAATGCAATTAAAAAAAACAGCAGTGGGTCAAGATGATCTTGAGTACCTTTTGCCAAAGGCTTTGCTAAAGTTAATTCCTTATTTGAGGCAATTATTTCACTTAAGTTTAAGTTGTGTTTACATTCTGGAACAATGGAAGATGATGTTTTTTATACCGATCCTCAAAGACGGGAAGACTGGTGAGATTTACTACTATCGACCTATTAGTCTGGCCAGTATGCTATGTAAAGCATTTGTAAAAAAAAAAAAAAACATTATTCTTTTAGTTTTCTAACTCTTCCAGTCAGCAGATTGATATTACTCAGCATGTGTTTATCTCTGATAGATCAAAGATCATGCTCAAGTAATATGATAAATCGTTACACAAATTCTGTTGACTAATATGGGTTAGGTTCCGATTGATGTTATACATTTTGATCTTACCTTGCCTTTTGATACCATGCCTCACTGCAGAATCTTGAAAGTTATGTGGGCATTGAACAATAACAAATACATAATAACCAGGACTGCATACCCGTTATCTGCTAGTCTATAGTAATTGAGGACTGGGGACACTTTCTTTAATGAAAGTATTGTTATTGTCATAGTCCCTCGGGTTCCATATTGGAACTCTTATTATTTAGTCTGTTTATGACTACAAGCCATGGCATGATGTATAGCCCATATCACTGTGCCTGCATTGCTGAATGTCATACAGTCCCAGCAATGTTTGTTCTCAGCAGCTCTGACATGTTCCGATTAGTGCCTGTCTGTGCATGAATCACAGACCTGTACATCTGGTGACTGATGTCAAAGATAATGTCCAGGTCAAGGAATATTATGGACTGATGGCGACAGTGACCTCCTACACTCCTCTTCCTGATGCCATGCATGCAAGCCATAAAGTTAACATAGTCCTCTGATATCATCTGCAATGTTGCTAACTGTCTCTCAGATGTGTCAGGCATGGATAGGATGAGCTATGTTGAACAGAAGTAATGCCAAAAGTTTATCCTGGACCTAGACAGTCCTCTCAGTTCTAGCCAACGGGTGTGTACCCACATTGTTTTTTTTTTTCATAATGGCAACACTGCATCCTCAGACTGTGCTGTGTACACTTTCCCAGTGTGATCATCTTCCAGACACTTACTGACATCAGTTATATGAGGACCCATTGTGCTAAATATGTACTTGGTGGAAACTGCAAATACTTACGGATAACATACCTCTGATAATAGCATGACATATTTATACCACTCATCACCATAAAAAACACAGACTGTTACATGCCTCTACTCTACATAGTGTATGGACACATACATCCCAAGTGGTGTAGGTTGACTCAGCATAAGAAATCCCTGCTGGGGAATTATGATGGCTTCTGTTTTAAGTGGATGTCTGCCATGAGCTTGCAAGGGCAGTGTGTTATGACATGGGCATTTGTTACTCTGGCAAGCGGTGCTAATTTACATATAGTGTTCTGAAGAGGTAACACAAATACAGTCTCCTTCAGTGGGAAGAAGAGGTTGTGCTGAAAGTACTCCAATATTACTGTAAGCAGTCCAGTTTCACAGTGTGCTCTAGAGTAGACCTGGCACTTGTAGTTGCAGAAGTTTTCTGATGTCGGGCATATGGTGTGCTCATTACTATTTTTTTATATTTTCTAATACCACAGGAAATTGATCAAAACTAGACAGAGTGCTAGAGGATGCAGGCCAGTCTCCATAGACAGTGGTCTATGTATACTATATAGGTAGCATTACAATATTACTGTAATTAAGCTACTAACAGCATCATGAGCAGTTGTATTTTGAGAGCTTATCTTTTTACTATTAACCATTGCTAAGTTGTTCATTTTCTTTGTGAAAGTTTTTTTTTCTTCTGCTTACCATAGTACTGTTTTAACTGCACCACATATACCTGTAGTAATTTATTTATTATTATTTATTTATTATTATTTTACATTTGTTGACTGGGTTAGTCCGACTGGATACATGTCCATTTTCAGAGGAGGCCCGGGGAGAAAAACTCCAAGCATACAAACAGATAAGTCATTAAAAGACAGGCTTAAGTTACAGTTTCTGTTCAGTATTTATCTGTGTTATCATCTGTTGTATATTCAGTAATATATTGTCACTTTTATTCATTGTTTTGCTGATATGTTTTTCCCCTTTCTAGTCCTGCTTTAATAAATGGTACCACAAACATACACGCAAGCACGCACGCACACACACACACACACATATATATATATATATATATATATATATATATATATATATATATATAAATATGTATATATATATATATATATATATATATATATATATATATATATATATATATATGGGTCCACTTCTTAATTTCGAAAGATCAGAATCTCGAGATTCATAATATCGAACCCAGAATTTTGAGCTTCTAAACTTTCAAGAAATAAAGGAAAACAAAAAATGACAACTGCTAAAACCATGTTATTGCAGGAGGGCAACCCTCTGCACCTCCCACACCCCCTGCAACTTAAATATACTAACTCCAAGATCACATTACAGTGAACAGAACGGTAATATTCCCATTCTGCACTGTATAGTACTGTGCATTACCATTCTCTTCACTGTACAGCAATCTCAGAATTAGTATATTTAGGTTGCAGGGGGTGTAGTAGGGGCTGGGGGCTTGCCTCCCTGCCAAAACATACTTTTAGCAGTTGTCATGTTTTTTTTTTTTTAATTTCTTAATTTCGAGATTTCAAAACTTCTAGATTCTAGGTTCGTTATTATGAATCTCTAGATTCTGATCTTTTGAAATTAAGATTCATATGGTCGAGTGCACATTGCTCGACCATACATTTTACCGACCTTTCTCTGTCAATCTTGTAACACTGAATGGTTGGAATGTCATAAAAACACTGAATTCGACATTTCCAACTGCTCAATATCCTAAAATGAGTGCTAACATGGGTCAAAAAGGAGATGGGATTTTGCAATTCACAACACTTGCAATCACATTTTTGAGATGTCGCCCTATTTTCGGCCATACCCACTCGACCATTCACCGGTCGACCATATGCATGTACACTATATATATATATATATATATATATATATATATATTCATATGTAAAGCCATTTCTATAGATGACCTATATTTTTCTTCATTTGTCCAAATTTTTGTTATGTTACTTTGCTGTTTTGTTTATTTCCTTTTTGTTTGCCTGCTCCAAAATTTGCTGTGGGGAATTGCATAGGTGAGACAACAGCTCCTATGCTTTAAAGTGGCTATAATGCCAATCAATGGGTCTGCATTAGTCCTCAGCCCTACCTCCCTGCAGAATGACAAAGGTCATACTGTGGAAGGTGACATAGAAGGCTCACTGACGAATACCATTGCTGCTTCTACATTGGGGGTTGTTATAATGGTTAAGGCATTTACTTCACAGAGACCAGGTACAGAGTTTAATTCTCACCTTTCAGGGGAAATTAGATAGGCTTAAAATGACCCAGAAGGGCAACTGGCCTGCTACCTACCTATTAGCTACTTACCTATGAGCCACAATGATGAGTGACATAGGCTTCTCATTAGACAGTAAAGTGAAGTGCATGCTTGGGTCATCCAGCATGAGATTTGGAAGATGATGAGGACCAAGGTGAAGTGATGACTTAAAGCCCACATTGGCACCCTGTAGCATCTACTCATTAGCCCTTAGAGTCAAGTAGCTGGCTGGCACTGTCCATTAGGTCACCAGAGGAGGAACTCACTTATGTTATCAGCCATCAAGATGACTGAATTATTGGTTGGTTTCACTCTGAGCTGTCTTGGCAGGCCTTGCTCACCCCACTTCCTTTTCCCATCACATTGCTTACCTTCCCTGTGTGTCATTTCCTATCACTTGTTTATGGTCCAGCCCTACCTATCACTCATTGTCCATCTCCTGACAAACTGCATCTCTCCACTGCTACCCCCCTTTTGCCATTACCTCCACTGTAATTTTTTGTCTGCATTATATCTTTCATAGTATGTCCCTTCTGCACTCTCTGTACCCTTCTTCACACTCACACCTTTCCATCATACCTTCACCTCTAACTTTCTTTAAAAAAGGCACTTGTCTCACAAAGAAAACATATTTAATTTCATTTACATTTATATAATAAAATCAGTTGCCACTTTGCTGTGGCGGTCCCAGTTGTGTCTATTTAGCAGCTATTGGGTGCTTCCATGTGCATGTGAGTGCACATACCTTTAGGTATACTATATGTATGTCAGTATTGCAGGGTCATGTGACTATTCAGTGGTATGGTGACTGCTATTTTCACAAATCTGAGGTTAAATTATGCAGCACTGTCCCTAGAATGACCACACTATGTTGGTACTTATGCTTATGTAATCTCCGTCAGCTCATTTCATAATGTCTCCAATGCGTTGCTTATCACAGCAATGTCATTTTATGTTTCTTTCTGAATACCCCTTAGGCCTAGAGCAATGAACAGGTTTGATGGAATTTACTGTTATGTTTTTATCGTTTTATTTAAACTTGTGGACTGAATTAGAGCACTAATCACAGAAGATCAGTTTCTGTCTCAGTCTGGGAGAAAATAGTAAAACAGAAAAGTACAATAGCATAAATAAAAATAGTACAATGTGTCCCGAGGAAAAGAAAATTTAGATTAAACAAAATATTTACAACTGTGACAAATGGAAGAGAAAGCAAATTTGGATTTAACAATAAAATGTTTATAATTATTTACAATGTTCATTGGGCTACATTGCATACACACACACACACACACACACACACACATATATATATATATATATATATATATATATATATATATATATATATATATATATATATATATATATATATAAAAATTCTCTAGTGTTAGGCTTGATATTGTGCAATGAGACACTGACAGCCTGAATCTGTGTTTAATAGACACTTTTAATTTTTGAGTATTGGAACAAAAAGTCTGATTTGTACCTATTTGCAAAACAGTTTTATCCCTAGATCCTGACAGTGTTCATAGATTTTTGGAAAAAAATAATTTCTCAGTAGCTTTTCTCCTTCTGCACAAAAGCTTCTTCTGTTTGAGTAGTACCACTTGTTTTGTGTCATGACCTCATAAATGCTTACATGTTAATTTTGTTATCCACATTCATGTGTCAGTGCTGAGCACAAAGTGATTACTATATTGTTTAAATGTCATGAGTGTTTATATATGCTGACCATGATGAGATCCTGTTGGCACAGTCAAGAATGATCAACAGTGAAATTAGCTCTGTCAGATAAAGCCCTGATTGTGAACCAGCTAACCAGAGTTTGATTCTTAGTATGGGTATTTGAGGAGCTGAGTGCAGCTGGGCTTGAAAGACTTAAATCAGCTCACACCCTCTGAGGGGAGAGATGCTTTTGGTCACACTGCCACAGTTAATCTCTGCTGGAAACTCAGCAAGAGTATATGTGTGTGTATGAGGCTGTTATCTAAGGGTGGGAGCAGGTCACTGGGGGAGTCACACGTGATGTTCTGGATGATATGTCATAATTCCCCTTGCATGCCAACCCCCTGTTCATTCAAATCACATGCTGGGGTAGAGGTTAGGCCTTAAGTGAAAACACTCCCTGTTACACTGATTCAGGATTCCTCAATCTTTTCACCAGCCCTGGACTCGGATAGAGTTAGTCCAGGGAGAACTGCCTGGTTTGATAGACTTGGTGTATGAAGAGAGACACTGGCAGAAATTAATGGTCAGCTGTGGTGGAGCCAAAAATTATTATCAGTAGTTGTATTTTCTGCAGGTATCAGCCCAATTAGAGCAGTCAGTCTAATGATTCTAAAGTGCTATAGAGTTGTGCTAAACCACTTTACTCAGTAACTTGAGTACGACAAGGATTAGTTGTTAGGCTTTCAATTTTTGTTTCACATTTTAATGAACTTTGTAAGTTCTTTTTGAAAAAGTTATGTTGTGTAAATACTAAACTTTTTTTTCTGTTGACCTCTGTGTTACACATAGCAGAAAAGATTTTCTTTGTGCTTTGCAATGGCTAACCGACTATAAATCAGTCCCTAATGCTACAAAAAAAAAAAAAAAAAAAAAAAAAACTTAGGTTATGACCTTCTGTCTAAATGGTAGTTCAGGAAATGTCACTGAATGGATTTATGATATTAAATATCTAGGTTAATCTGTGGAGTCTTAACTTCATGTAATTAAAATATATACACCTACAGAGAAAAGATCTATAACAGACTACCTGTAATAAATGTCATGCCAGCTGATGCCTTACTATTACAAGATCAATAGAATGTCCAGTGCTACATATTTTCTGCTATCTGCAGTAGAATATAATTTTGTTTTATTATTTTTCTTGCAAGAATGAAGTCATTGAAAGGGCACATATTCTATGTTATACACATTTAAATTGTGTTAAAGTTCAGTGCATAACCAACCACAAATGCATGTTGTACCCTCTAATCCAAATGTTGTCCTTTCCTAGTAAAGGATCATTTCACTGTGATGCATTTGCTTTTCTGGTTCATAATATATTTTTTTATAAAGTATAACTAATTCATTAAGTTCCTGAGCTATACGTTCCTTATTCAGCTCCTGATTACAGTAAATTTACTGGAATTAAAGCTGTTATACATCATGTCACAAAGCTGTCTAATATTTAACTTTCTTTAACTTTCCATACTATACCACTGTTTCATTATTATTCCCTTATCATTGTATTCATACTGCCAAGTTTTATCAAATTTTACTGTATTTTTGTGAAACTGATTTACAGAAAAAGCATTATGAGTTAGATTAGTTTTTGTGCCCTTTCTTTATGTGATGTAAAAAATCATTATAAGGAGTACAATGTGCATCATTTACTGTAGTACACTGGTGAAATTGCAATTTATGACTTTACAATCTACAAGTTAAACATAAACAGCTGAAATAGCTCAGTTGGATGATTTTTCCAAAAACTGACAAGTAAAACATCCAAAACTCGTAAAAAGACAACAGGCAACACGACTGAAATGACTACTCACAAATTTATTATTAAGTGCTTTTTGTCCAAAACATATGGTTGAACTTCATCAGATAAAAAAGACAATTACTACACTAGTTTAAATAAGGCTGAAAGAAGTCAGCTGATTACCCAACCCTTCAAAAATGTAAAGAAACAACACTTTAAAACCTAATAAAATAATGAAAAAAGTTTTTACTTTTCTTATTGTTACTTTAAACCTGAGCAGCAGCAGTATCATCTTAAAATACATGTAAAACTTTATATATATATATATATATATATATATATATATATATATATATATATATATATATATATACATATATAATCACATATTACATAATAACAATAACCAGTTCATCTTAAAGAATGTTTCAATTTTAAAACGCATGTTATAGAGCACATGTTTAAACCTGTAAAATGATATGCTTTAAGGAAGATTTGCCATAGGAGCTCTAGCTTTTCTAATTCCACTATAAATGGACCGCCCCTTGGATTAATTTCTACTTGGTCCAAGATCCAAAATTTGAATGCATGTTCTGGATAACAGTCAATGTGTTTTGCCAGGGCGTTATCTAATTTAAGCTTATTAATACAGTATATATGCTCATACGCCCTATCTGTTCTCCTGTAGTAGCACTTGCTTATCTTTAGAAAATGATAAAAGTTAAGTGGCGCATCTTGCTATCATATCAGTAATAGTAAAAGGTTTATGGAGGCTTATAACACATCGAGAATGTCTAAGTCTTTGCTGAGAATCTTGATAGATACTACAAATGTTACACTGCGTCAGAAGAGAAAACAATTCTCACTTTTTACTTCTTTATCATTCTGTAGTATAGAAAAATGATTCTTAATTTATTTTTTTTAAATAAATTGCCATTCATTTTTTGTATAACTCACGATGTGACCTCAGACATTTTTTCTTACATTAACACATCTGCAATCACAGGAAAATTTCTCACTGCAAGTTAATTTAACAGAAAGATGGAAGCCACAGCTTTAGGAAACTTGATATGTTCTTTACTATGAATGGAAATGCAGAGAAGCCTAAACATGCCCAGTATGCCACAAGTTTGTATGCTATAGAGAAAATCCTTGAAGGTAAGTATCCACTTTTCTGGATGAAAGAAGAAAAAGTAATGATAATAAGTGAAAAATTAAAAAAAAAACTGTTGTAAGCCTAAATTTTTTCCCCCTTCATTTGCCATTTATCCTTTACAAGAAACCAAGGCTCAATGGAATCTGTAAAGAGTAAAACCCAAGACTGAATCTGATGAGTTGTATGAAGCACTTGTTGAATGAATCACTTATAAGAAACAAATAGTAAGTGATATAAAAATAATTAGACAACTGGCAAGCTATAAAGAGAAGTGGACCTGACCTTATCCAAAGATGTTGTTATATGCAGAGTGAATGAAATTAAAAGACACATTTGAAAGAATTTAGCAAAAGAAGGATAAAGTGTGATGTAAATAACATAATAAAGTAAAATATACAACAGCAGTAAAGGTGATCAAAAAGAGAGGCCACAGGTTCATATGTTCACAGGTAGTTATGGGACAATTGGTCATGTAGGTCATCAACAGCCTAATCACTGCACTTGCCCTTAACTGTTGCCTCTAACTATAAGGGACTGAGGGGACAGAGCAGAAGTGAATTTATAGACTGCATCTATTCATCATAGCTGATTTTGAAGAGAATTAGGAAGCTCCTTTATCTGATACAGAGAAAAAGCTTGATTTGTAAGTAGGGATGTATCACTCCAATCAACATTTTCTTTTTATATTATGATGAAGATTTAGTTCCTTGGAATGAGTATTCATGGTGCGAGATTTTTAAAAGTATAAGGGATCAAGCAAAACATGGCTATTTGCTTCCTTGTAAGTCAGTTAGAGGACTCCACAGAAGCCTGCAAGTGACAGAATAAACAGATAATTTTTTGGTGGGGAGTTCATTTCTGAGATTTTCTTTGTGAGGACACATTGAGATTTTTATGGTTAGGTGATATGCCTATATAACTACATGCAAAATAGTGCATTGCATTCAAGTATAGGTCTGACGAAGGTGGATTATAAAGGAACAATGACTTCCTTTGTCCTGGAGGTTATGCCTTTAGGAAATAACCTGGCAACAATTTTTTTTTATTTTTACAGTCCTCACACCTGCAAATTATCAGTTCCATTAGCTCATTGTCTCAACTTCTCATCAGCCCTTTGTGCCCACATGAGGCAAAAATCTAAACTCTTTGCAGATATTAGGATTACTCCGTATCACTTTGAGCTCCTAACATCCTCATGGCAGATCTGAAGGATGCTAAGCTGCCATTCAATAGGGGAGAAGCATGCACGCATTGCTGGGTGACTGTCCACTGTCCTACACTGCCACACATTGGCAGTACATCATACAGTCTTGGACTTCACAAATAGTACTACCCAAAGCTTCCACTCACTGTCACTGAAGCAACAAGACAAGCCACTCAGTTGCCCCATACATTCAAGCCATACACCGCATCACCCCCTTGCCCCTCTCCCTTCAGTTTATGTACCCAATACTTGAACATGGGTTGCCTTGTTCACAGAAAGGGCTTCATCCTTTTGTGCTATGGGAGGCAGATCATAAAATTATTTCTTAATAATAGTTGACGACAGTATCTAATTTGATGATAATGCCATTTATGTGATATGTGCAGGGGAATTATTGTTTGTAAGTGAGATAATGCTGCATTTATTTGCCATTTAGCTTCAGTCCATCATCCTGATATCATGAGTGTGTGAGGGATAGGCCATCTTAGAGGATATGGAGATCTTCTTGTAGGCTTGTGGCAGCTTTGATTTTGCATTTCTCAACAAACGTAGATAGTTAAAGGCCCTTGATGTCAGGTTTGACAGCAGCAAAGTAGATGCTGAAGAGTAATGTTTCTAGCATATAACACTGGGAGATGTTACAGGCGATGAAACTTTTTGAGGTAAATATGCTTCCAGTCCAGATAGAGTGAGATCTGTCTGTGAGCCAGTTCAATAACCAATGAGTTACACAGAGGCTTATGTTTAAATGAGTCATATTTTATGGAATGCTAGAGTGTGGAACAGCACTGAAGGTCTTGGCCAGGTTCAGGTAGTCAGTGTGCCTGGACTTGCCATTATTCAGTGCCTCTCTGAACTTCTGAACTAAATCTACCAAATCAAGTAGACAAGATGTACTTTCTGCAAAGCCAAATCGATTTGGATCAAAGACTTGTAAGTTACCAGAATCATTATTTATGAGTGCCATGATTATGTGTTCATTAATTTTACAAATGATGATGGCAAGGCTGATTAGTCTGTAGGGTCCAGTGTTAGTGGTAAGGACACCACTATGAAGAGGTGCCAGAAATATTGTTCCCCAGATCTTGAATACATATACAGTGGACAGAATGAAACTGAATACATTTTGTAAGGAAGTTAGTGTGTTATATTAACATGGAAACAAACTATTATTTTGCCTGAATCCATAGGACAAGTGATTTTAGTTATGAAAATAGCTTTTAAGAGTTGTTAATAAGTAATTATGAATGGGGGTGCTCACTGAGTGGTTTGAAGAGGGAAACAATGAGAAACAGTGGAGAAGTTTGAGCTAAATTTGCTTTCTAGAATGTTTGTGATTTCTTCAGGGTCAGAGTAGGTGGTGTCATTGGATAAAAGTGCAGTACATTGTTGAGTATTGTTTCCAAGATTACTGATGTACATATTTTCTGGTTACTGTTGGATGATACAGCAATGATTAAATTGTGTTTTACCTTACAGGTTTTGAATTTTCACCTCTTTTACAGTTTACTGACAATAGGGTGCCACCATAGCAAGTTGATTTTCCACTTGACATTATAATTGTGGAAGATGGGGACAGATGATTTGATGCAGGAATTATACAGAAGTAGAAAGAAGCAGTATAACTATGGACTACCCTTGGGATGGGCAGTCTGTAAATACCATTAGGTCACAAGCTAGTGCTGCAGACAACAGGATATGACCACATCTGGGCACATCTGGGTTTGGATTTGAACAAATACTATTGTACAGTGGTGTGATTTGACCAGTGACGCAATAACTAAATCATATTGGAGCTATATTAATGAAAAATGGATTAAATATATTTGAGTATCTGTTATACATTCATAGGCTCATAGCTATATACTAGGCTAACAGCAACCAGGGCCTGCATAAGCCTAGCTGTGCAATCCAACCCAACTATGTCTCTATGTATTATGGATATTTATTTGGAGGGGGTATGTTAATTAGGAAGTTTCTAGAGGATAAAGGGGTATGTTAGTTTAGGCATTACTGTCTGCCTCTGTCTATCAGAGACATGGGGGCAACACCCAGGGTGAATTTCCAATTTCCCATCCATTGGTCCAGGTTATGTATAAATAAGGTCAGGAATGGACTTTGCTTTACATAGATGGGGAGCCTGTTCCAGATCATGGGGATCATCTAAAACACATATTTGGACCAAATCAAGTGTGTCAAGAAGACATATGTTCGAAATGGAGAGATACGTATGGGAAGATTTTTTTTTTTTTTTGGGACAGATGCCCATTCTTATTTTTTATTTATATTTTAGAAAGAGAGAGAGAGGGAGAGAGGGAGAAAGGAATGTCTGGGTCAAATTTTGGTAAGTGAGGAAACAGACCGACAGGACATACAAGACAAGACACAGGGATGGCGAAGAACACAAGAGGTCAGTGAACAACATGGTTGGAGTGATGATGGGGATATCAAGAACCCATGGATGTCAAGCTGGGTGACAGTGAGAATCGAGTCCTCTGCCACAGGGCTGTCATCACTGTCACCTCACTGCTATGATGGCTGCAGTGCCTGGTGTCTGTGTCTCCTTCTTGTGTTATTGAGTACAATGATGGAGAGCAGTGTCTCCATCCAGCATAGGCATGCACCAACAGTGCGGCTCAAAATCCAACTACCAACTCTGGCAGTTCATTATGGGTGATAAAATTACCATCCCTGTCACTGCTCCCAGAGGGAACCACTGGTCTATCCTGTGGGCAGAATTATCTGAGGGTCCAGGTAGTACAGAGGCAGTATAGGGGGTGCTGCCAGGTTGCATCGCAGACGTGCTGGGTAATGGTGCTGTAGCCATTGCAGTGGGGGCTGTAGGATCCCGTGGAACAGGCCTACCCTCCTGTGCTGTGCAAAAAAATAAACCTAAAGAAAAAAAAAATTGAGAAGATAAGGGTTGGGGTGAGGAGAAAAAAATGGATAACATTAGTAACTTCATATGTGACATACAATGCATTGATACAATTATTGGAGTCTATTCTTTTAACTTTACTTTTAAAACTACCAACTCCTAAACAATACTTTTTATATGTTTAAGACAAACTAGCTTATAACAGTTGCACACTATACTACAGACTGCAGCAATAAATCAGTCCTTGATGTGCCCATATATTGCACATATGTATGTCCACATTATACTGATCATAGTTTACAGGAGGCCATTTGTACCACTGGTATAGAGGTCTGAAGGTACATTGTAATACTGATAAAAATGTAACAGCATTGTATAGTTTAGAAGTGTGATTTTTGAACCCACAACCTTTGACTACTCTCTAATACTGTAATGTTGTTTTGGCCTACAGACTAATGCATGTATATTTTTATTTTACAGTTGAGAGATGCATGCTCAATTTGATACAACTATGCTAAATACAAAAAAGCAGTTTTTAACTTTTAATGCTAGAGTAACAGTATTTTTTCTGAAACATACATACCACATGATTCTCTTATCCTTGCCAATCTCGAATTTCGGATCCTCACACTCAAAGCTCTGTACATGGCAGCTGTGGAATAAACAGAACAGAACAGAATACCATTATGAATACCAGTCTTCACTATATTCAGGTTTTAACTTTTACAAGTGGTCACTGTAATGGATATTTACACATCTGTGCAGTGTCCTCCATCCTAAATTCCCCAATCCAGTGGTTAAGGGTATCCCTGTTCCTCATCCTGAGGTCATCAAAATGGTGTCAACATTGTTCACCAGTGTGGTGGATACCTGTAGCACTGGTCAAAGCCCTGGCAAAACTATCCCATGTTTAGATGTGAATTCTGAGCCCAAATAGTCCCTCTGCAGTAACCAGGTTCCATGATGCTTAACTAGGAGTCCTTCAAACACTTTGGACTCCTGGACATCCCACCTCTGAGCTCAGAAGCATGCTCCATCCCCACAAACACCAGCTATGACTATCAGAGCTCAATCCCAATGTAGAATGAGGTTTTCCTGCCAATTGCATTTTGTATCTTGATAATTTGCTGCAAATTCCAGTTATCGCATGGTTACTGGGTGTGTGCACAGTGCTTGAAAATATTGTGAGATGCTTACCATCATGGAAACACAGTGCTCGGAAGTGCACAATGGTGAGCAACATTTGCTAGATGCAATGTCAGGTTTATTGGATATACAGATCTTTGTGTATGTGTTTTCAGCAAAAGTGAAGGCCATGCCAGTCCGCATAGCAGCAATACACTGCCAATGGACTAGTTACATGACATCCCCTATTTTAATATTTTTGAGTCCAGGTTCTCTGCTTTCAGTGTTTGTGCTACATGGCACATTGTGCAATCAGTGTCCAAAAATTTTAAATGAAGAAAACTAAAGAAAGAGAAAAACAAATGCTGTGCTATCATATAATCCTAAGCTCTGAATATCATGGTGTGACCTGTGATGTGCACCATGCATTTGGACTGGAAAATCCTGTAAGAGATATGTTAGAAAGTAATAATAAACCTTACAGTTTCTGACTTCACAACCCTCACAAGAGATACAGTTCTGACGTATTGATGCTATCAACTGTCAAACTTTCCAAGGCTAATATCACTTAAAGGTACAATGAGCAGTTAAACACCACAACTGCAGATATACTAAACAGTACGTTAATTATGTACCCTGAGCATCAGACACCAAACTTTTGTCTCCCTGAATCCAAAACATAGAAAACAGGAATATGTCCCCATTATCATCACTTGAACAGGGTGTTATGTGGTGGTCATTACAGAAAGAAGTTACAAAGGGATGATACACACTGTGGTTTTTGAATTCACAACCCTGACAACAGCATTCACTATAAAGGTGCGACATTTGGATGCTCTCAACTCTCTACATTTCTAAAGTATAATAAACAGTTCTACAACACAAATGCAGATATAATAAGCACTAAGTTAGCTATGCACCCTGAGCATCAGGCACATATTTTGTATCCCTGGATCAGAAAGGCAGAACACAGGGATATGGCACAGTTATCATCACTTGCACAGGGTGCTGCGTGTGTGTGTGTGTGTGTGTGTGTGTGTGTGTGTGTGTGTGTGTGTGTGTGTGTGTGTGGGAGGGTGGGAGCACAAGTTGACACAAAAGTTTGGTGATCATATGAGTAAGAAGGCAGACATTTGGACAAAACAACAAATTGACAGAGAAAATGAATAACTGTTGTGTGTGTGCGCATGTGTGTGCGTGTGTGTGTGTGTGTGTGTGTGTGTGTGTGTGTGTGTGTGTGTGTGTGTGTGTGTGTGTCTGTAGAGGTCCTCCGGGTGAAACTGATGTGTGAGTGTGTGCATGAACACAGCCAAGCTGAGTGCTAGCTCTGTGTCTTGTTGTGGTGGACAGGTGTGAGCCATGCATGGTAGTGGTGGCAGTTCATTATTGTTGTCGCTGACCATGAGAACTGGCTCTGCCAGGAGTTATGCTGGCACACTGATGTCCAGGACCATGCACAGATGCAGTGCTGCTACCTGAATATGACTGCTGTCTGCTGGACAAGGTACCTTCATGGGAACATCCAGGACCAGGACTCCATGGCCTGCCATGTCTGTGTGTGGACAGCACAGTCACTGATGTAGCAGTTGAAGTACTGCCACTATGGGAGCGTGATTGGGTATGGCCACTTTGGCAGGCAGCAGATGATGTGGCTGACCTATCCCCATGAGGATGCCATTCCCCTCCCACCAGACATTTCATCACAGCCACTGCTCATTCCATGACAAACACCTACCATGTAATTATGTTTGTGATATTGGCCAATTATGGCCATTAGATTAATTATTTTTTGACGTTAAGTATTTTTTGTAGTTTAGAGTTTTGCTGTTTCACGTTCGATAATAAGATACTCACTGCAATTCACTTTCAATGCTCAAACATAGACCCTTAGGATTATATGAAGCATGTAGTGAAACCTGAGCAGAACAGTAAAACACTATAATGATCTCTTTTGCATTACCCTCACCAGACACATGCAGTATTTGGATAGACTACAGCACAGGCCTTTTTCATCAACATAACACAGAGGCTACGAACCATGCCATGATGTATGTGGATAGACAAAAGCCATGTCACTGTAATCTGTGTGATATAGGATTAGGTTACATTTGCCTGACCTCCAGCCACTGTCTGACCATGGCCTGTTGGGATTACTGCATATCCAAATTTATCATATATCTGATGACATCAGCAGAGTATGCTGAGGTCAGAAACAGTATCCCACATGCTGTGTAAAAGACTCTCAGCAATGGCAAGCAACAGCTAAGCCATACACACACACACACACACACACACACACACACACACACACACACACACACACACACACACACACACACACACACACTTGGTGTAAAAGGCTCTCAGCAATGTCAAGCAAAACACACACACACACACACACACACACACACACACACACACACACACACACACACACACACACACGCACACACACATACACACTTTACTGTAGTGAGAATAGAACCCGTACCTAGTTAGGTGCACAGACTACAGAGTACAGTACTTAATGCAAGCACCACAGCACATGTCTGTCTTTTATAGAGTATAGGTGAACTTATAGCAGAGCCATCTGGGAAGCAATAGGTTGGGAGGGCTGCATGTAATGGATGTGTAGGCATGCAAGTACCAAAATACTAGCATTCCATGCCCTTGGAGAAGTACCTACAGAATACCACATCTACGCTGTTGATTAGTTGCACACACACACACACACACACACACACACACACACACACACACACACACACACACACACACACACACACACACACAAACACACATGTGACTGCAGTGAGAATAAAACCCTTACCTATCTACATGCACAAACTAGAGAACACAGTACTTAACGCAGGTGCCATGGCACAAGTCTAACTCTTGCATGAGTGCAAGTGAACCTATAGTAGATGACATCAGGAAGCCATGTGGGAGACAATAGGTTCAGAGGACTGCATGAAATGGAGGTGTAGGCTTGTGTAAGTATCAAAATACTGATATTCCATGCCCTTGGAGATGTAACTGTAGGATACCATATCTGCTCTGATGACTAGAAACACAGAGTTGACTGCAGTGAGAATAAAACCCCTACCTACCTAAGTGCACAGACTTCAAAACACAGAACTTAACTCAAGTGCAACAACACCATTCTGACTTTTACCAGAGTGCAGGTAAACTTATAATAGATGACGTCATCAGGCCATGTCAGAGACAATAGGTTGGGAGGGCTGCAAGAAATTGATGTGTAACTTACGTCTCAACTGCCCAGATTTTCGCAGAATGTCCAGATTTATGGGTCATATTTTTGGTATATTCCTCATAAAATGTGTATTTTTCTTTTAAATCAGTGGGATGATCTGAGGATTTATGTCAATAAATAATGACATAAATTTCAGTTTCAGACCTCATATCCTTCAGAAAATATATGCTAAAATAAACCCTGTTACTCTAGCAACTTTTTAAGTTTGTAAGAGCAATATTTAAAACATGTCCCTATTTTTGGGCCATTGTCCCACCATTTTGACAGGCTTTGTCCAGATTTCTTGCACTAAGAGGTTGAAAGGTATGATGCGTAGGCTTCTGCAAGTACCAACATTCTGGCAATCCATGCCCTTGGAGAAGTAACTGTAGGATACTATGTCTACACTGCTGACTAGACACATACACACCCACAGTTGCCTGCAGTGAGAACTGAACTGCTACTTATCTAAGTGCACAGACTACAGAACACAGTACTTAATGCAAGGGACATGACACAAGGCTGATTCATGCAAGAGTGGAGGTGCACTTACAGTAGATGACTTCAGCTGGCCATGTGATGCACAACAGCTTTGGAGGCCGGCCTAGGCACACAGTTTCATAGCTTTATATGAGGCTAGTAGCCTAATGGCACTAATAGCACTAGGCTGTTTAGAAGCCTAGCTGTGTAGCAACACAAGTACCCTTATTGAGCATAGTTGAATGTTTGAGTTTAGCGAGCGAGGTTGTGAGCACCACCAACTGGCCCAGTCCATGATGGAGCACACAATATTATACATTACACTTTGTAGTGTTGTTGATATATGTGTGGAAAAAGTACTGACTCCCCATTCTTTTTAGTGCTTGGTGGTGTGTGTGAGACGAGGCAACACATGAATGTATTGTAAATATATGATGTATAGGTAGATTGGGCTCATGGTTTGTAATGTTTCCACATGTAGTTTTATGTCAGACAAAGGAAATGGAAAATAAACACCAGTAATGAAACATAATATATAAAGTCCCATAATGCAGCAAACAGCTGGTTTGCTCATTGGTGAACAAAGTACACACTCATGCGAGATATACCTGTTTGCACATAGGTAAGTAGTGCGCAAATACGAGTCACATTGTAAATGTCTGATAGTTCCATCTGTCATCCAGGCCTGTTTTTTGCAATTCCCAAGAGCATTAGTTGATTATATCCAGTTTATATTTGCGGTTGTCTGCTTCCTAGGTGGTGTGGTTTGTCCTGTTTCTGCAACAGTAATAAAAAAATGAAAAAAAAAATAGGAGAAATATGTGAAATGAGGAAAACCAATGTGTGACATACACGGTACAGCATGATAGTATACATGAGATATTTCTACATAGCTTGGGATTTGAACTCTGACACCAAAGCCTCTTCAGAATACAGGAAGGATGCCTTATTCCTCTTTGCCACAGAAAAAGCTTTCCAGCAAAGGACTGAAGTCATTCTTTACACAGTCAACTGAAACATCATGTACTCTGCTATGAAACTATCAGCTATTATTTGTACATTTCATTATTATTATTATATTTGGACTTAGTGCACTTACTGAGCATACAAACTGTTATGATTATGCTTGCAAATATACAAATGTGTCTTACATTTCTTTGTCTCGTGGCAATTCATCACTTATCTGACCAAAAGTGTGAGACATGCGTTGTGTAAGCCATTCAATCTCTCTGGACTTAAATTATGTGAGTATATTAACTGGGGTAGATATGTGATATGCAGTTGACAACAATTGAAGGCCAGGCTGGATGGCACAGGCAACCATATACTGTTCTTTAAGGGGTAGCATAGGCGAGTTACTGTTATGGCACAAACAATGGTACACTGCTCTTTTTTTTTGGGGGGGGGGGGCAAAGCCTAGTTACTTACAAACAAGCACATCCAGTTCTTTTGGTGGGGAGCAAAGGTGAGTTACTGCTATGGCACAAAGATATGATGTTCTTGTTTCTCTCCTTGGTCTGCATCCTGCCTGTTGCTTGATCTTGGGAATGGTTGTGAAGTAAGACACTGCAATGTGTATCATTACTTTCTAACTTCTCTCTTTAATGATTTATCATTGCAAAGTTATGGTGCTAAACTGAGGGCATGCATTGATTGTCAGTACTTTTGAGAGGGATGACTGTGTGAATCTTTGATGCTTGAGGCCCAAGACTTACTAATGGGAACATATAAGTAAAATCGTTGCTCTGCTGTCACATGTTAATGTAGTTTCTGTTGAAATCTAGCAATATTTACTTGTCTACTGTACCAAGTTAAGAAATACAAGGATATGTCATAATATTATGAAAGAATACACTCTAGGGTCAGAACTAACTTGCAAATGCAGCAGTTAACATAGTTTTAATTAAGGACTAACTCTGTCTGATGCAAGCAGTACACAGACAATAAATGGGGAGGTAAAGGTTGTGTGGGTTGCCTGGCATTGATTTTACTATATGTATGTGAGTAGGAGAAAGGTATTTGGTACCTAAGGTGGTAAGTGAATGTGCTCTGCACTGTCTCTTAGCCAAAGCAAGGGCATACTGAGCATGCCTAAGTCTGCCTCCAGCTACAGCAGCTGGTGGGCTCACCTCTGAGTTCTACCCTGACTGTGGCTCTGGTGACCTAGGCATTGGTATGGGGATGTTTTTCCCTTCCCTTTGCCGATCCTACTGCAGCTATTCCCACAGGATAAGATTGTGTAGCATAGTACATACTGTGAAGATTTGTGTTCATGTGGATGAATTATACTGCAGGGGTCTACCGTATGTATCCAGACACTGGAACCATGACTTCAGCAGCCCAAGCACATGCTCTATGATAGTTCTGATTTGAGCATGTGCCTCATTATGGCATTCTTCCATGGTTGTGTGCACTTCTGATGGGTGTTATCAACCATGGTTCCAGTGCATAGCCAGCATCCACCAGTAAATGCCCCAGTGGGATGCTGCCTCTAGCAAACATCTGATACAGCTGTGATGTGTGCCAGATATGGGAGTCATGATAATTGCAAGGGTTGCTGGCACACACATTCAAGATCAAGTACAATTTGTCTAAGGATCAGTGGAAAGCCCTTCTGGACCTGGGTAGTCATTGTATTTTAGTAGTAAAACCTGTGGATAAGAGTAACAAAATTGTTGCAATAAAGTTTGGTCAATATGCTAAAATGAGTTATGAACAAAAAATAATGAAAATGTTTATTAAAAGGAGTAATATGGAAAGATATAGAAAAGCACTGAGTGAGTATCAGCAGCTGTTAGATAAAGTTTACAGTCCTGGTTACCTTGATAAAGATGATGTTGAAAAAAAGTTTGGTTTCTGAATAGTGATTTAGCTTGGTTTTACTGTTTAACTAAATTACATAAAGGTTTAGATAAATGAAATGGCCATCCAGTTTTTTCTGCTCACAAATGTTTTTTGCACAATATAGGAATATTTCTACATAGTTATTTGTTTCCTAATGTAGAAAGAATCCTCACCTATATTTGAGACAAAGAGGATTTTTGTAAACAAAATTTCAAATGTGAAATGAAGGGGTGCTATATACTGACTGGCCTTAGATGTTAGTAGTCTTTACACTAATATTCAACATGCCAAAGGGGTGGAAATATCATTATATTTTAGGAGATACTCCTCAATTAAATTATGTTATTGAAATTGTTGAATTTTGTTTAAAAATAATTTTTTGAGTTTTAGTAATGAGTTATTTCATTGGAAACAAGGTATGACTATGGTGGCTTCTTTTGCCCCCATGTGTGACAATTTGGTCATGGCTAAGGTTGAGTTAGAATATTTGTACAATTATAGTTTTTTTAATTATGTAGTCAAATATTATCATTACATAAACAATTTGATTTTTTTATGTAGAGGAGGTAATTATTTGAGTCATCAGTTTGTTCAGGATTTACAAGAAAACTGGCTTTTATTGAAGTTTGATGGTTTAAAACAAGACAAAAAGTGAATTTTTAAGATCTTACTCTTAAGTGTTGTAATAAAGGGAATATTAGAACCTCTGTGTATAGAAAATTAGAAGGAAGCAATATATATCTTAAGGGATCCAGCTGTCATCCCCACCATCTCATTGCAGCTTTACCTTACAGAAAATTTTAAGACTTGATAAACTCTATAGTCAAGACTCAATTTTTTTTGAAGAAGCTTATTAGATATTGGAAATGTTTATTAGAAAAAGGTATAATAAAAAAGAAGTTTTACAGTATTTTCAAAATGTTAAACAGGTATGCCATAAGTAATAATATGAATTATATAAATTGTGGACAAATAATAGTTAATAAGAAATATTTGAAGGATAGGAGAGATGGTTGGGACATTACTGTGTATGATAGAAATTTTAGTAGGAATACTCATATTGATAGGAGAGATATTTATTTTGTAACAGTTTACAAGATTCTGACTGACCAAATAATAAGTCTTCTAAAATATTATTGGCCAATGTTGTTGAAAGACAAGGATTTTGGTAATAAGATAAATATTTTCCCTTGTGTTTCTTTTAAGAAGGGCAGAAGTATAACTGATATACTAGTACACAGTAGTGGTTTAGCTTGGTTTTACTGTTTAACTAAATTACATAAAGGTTTAGATAAATTAAATGGCTGTCCATTTGTTTCTGCTCACAAATATTTTTTGCACAATATAGGAATATTTCTACATAGTTATTTGTTTCTTAATGTACAAAGAATCCTCACCTACATTTGAGACACACAGGATTTTTTAAACAAAATTTCAAATGTGAAATGAAGGGGTGATATGCACTGGCTGGCCTTAGATGATAGTAGCCTTTACATTAATATTCAACATGCCAGTGGGGTGGAAATATCATTATATATATTTTAGGAGATACTACTCAATTAAATTATGTTATTGAAATTGTTGAATTTTGTTTAAAAATATTTTTTTTAAGTTTTAATAATGAGTTATTCCATCGTAAACAAGGTATGACTATAGGGGATTCTTTTGCCCCTATGTATGACAATTTGGTCATGGCTAAATTTGAGTTAGAATATTTGTACAAATATATATTATTTTAAATTATGTAGTCAAATATTATCATTACATAAACAATTTGATTTTTTTACATAGATGAGGTAATTATTTGAGTCATCAGTTTATTCAGGATTTACAAGAAAACAGGCTTTTATTTAACTCTGATGGTTTTCAAACAAGACAAAATGTTAATTTTTAGAGCTTACTCTTAAGGGTTGTAACATCAAATGGAATATTAATATCTCTGTATATAGAAAATTAGAAGGAAGGAAGCAATATATATCTTAATGGATCCAGCTGTCATCCCCACCATCTCATTGCAGCTTTACCTTATACAGCATTTTAGGACTTGATAAACTCTGTAGTCAAGACTCAATTTCTTTTGCAGATGATTATTAAATATTGGAAATGTTTATTAGAAAAGGGTATAATAAAAAGGAAGTTTTATAGTATTTTCAAAAAGTTAAACAGGTATGCCATAAGTAATAATATGAAGGGTATAAATAGTGGCCACATAATAGTTAATAAGGAATATTTGAAGGATAGGAGAGATGGTTGGGACATTACTGTGTATAATAGAAATTTTAGTAGGAATACTCATATCGATAGGAGAGAGATTTATTTTGTGACAGTTTACAAGATTCTGACCGACCAAATAATAAGTCTTCTAAAATATTATTGGTCAATATTGTTGAAAGACATGGATTTGGGTAATAGGATAAATATTTTCCCTTGTGTTTCTTTTAAGAAGGGCAGAAATATAACTGATATACTAGTACACAGTAAAAAAGTATACGGTCTTGGTTACTTTGATAAAGATGATGTTGAAAAAAAGTTTGGTTTCTGAATAGTGATTTAGCTTGGTTTTACTGTTTAACTAAATTACATAAAGATTTAGATAAATTAAATGGCCGTCCAATTGTTTCTGCTCACAAATATTTTTTTGCACAATATAGGAATACATAGTTATTTGTTTCTTAATGTACAAAGAATCCTCACCTGCATTTGAGAGACACATGATTTTTTAAACAAAATTTCAAATGTGAAATGAAGGGGTGATATGTACTGGCTGGCCTTAGATGTTAGTAGTCTTTACACTAATATTCAACATGCCAGTGGGGTGGAAATATCATTATATATTTTTAGGAGATAATCCTCAATTAAATTATGTTATTGAAATTGTTGAATTTTGTTCAAAAATAATTTTTTTCAGTTTTAATAATTAGTTATTCCATCAGAAACAAAGTATGACTATGTTGGCTTCTTTTGCCCCTATATATGACAATTTGGTCATAACTAAATCTGAGTTAGAATATTTGTACAATTATATATTTTTTAAATTATGTAGTCAAATATTATCATTACACAAACAATTTGATTTTTTTACGTAGAGGAGGTAATTATTTGAGTAATCAGTTTATTCAGGATATACAAGAAAACAGGCTTTTATTTAAGTTTGATGGTTTACAAACAAGACAAAATGTTAATTTTTTAGATCTTACTCTTAAGGGTTATAATAACAAAGGGAATATTAGTATATCTGTATATAGAAAATTAGAAGGAAGGAAGCAATATATATCTTAATGGATCCAGCTGTCATCCCCACCATCTCATTGCAGCTTTACCTTATAGAGAATGTTAGGACTTGATAAACTCCGTAGTCAACACTCATTTTTTTTTCGAAGAAGCTTATTAAATATTGAAAATGTTTATTAGAAAAGGGTATAATAAAAAATGAAGTTTTACAGCCTTTTCAAAAAGTTAAACAGGTATAATAATATGAAAGATATAAATAGTGGACAAATAATAGTTAATAAGGAATATTTGAAGGATAGGAGAGATGGTTGGGACATTACTGTGTATAATAGAAATTTTAGTAGGAATACTCATATCAATAGGAGAGATATTTATTTTGTGACAGTTTACAAGATTCAGACTGACCAAATAATAAGTCTTCTAAAAGATTATTGGTCAATGTTGTTGAAAGACAATGATTTGGGTAATAGGATGAATATTTCCCTTGTGTTTCTTTTAAGAAGGGCAGAAGTATAATTGATATACTAGTACACAGTCAAAAAAGGATACAGTCTTGGTTACTTTGATAAAGATGATGTTGGAAAAAAGTTTGGTTTATGAATAGTGATTTAGCTTGGTTTTACTGTTTAACTAAATTGCATAAAGGTTTAGATAAATTAAATGGCCGTCCAATTGTTTCTGCTCACAAATATGTTTTGCACAATACAGGAATATTTCTACATAGTTATTTATTTCCTAATGTACAAAGAATCCTCACCTATATTTGAGACACACATGATTTTTTAAACAAAAATTTAATTGTGAAATGAAGGGTTGATATGTACTGGCTGGCCTTAGATATTAGTACTCTTTACACTAATATTCAACATGCCAATGAGGTGGAAATATCATTATATTTTTTAGGAGATACTCCTCAATTAAATTATGTTATTGAAATTGTTGAATTTTGTTTAAAAAATAATGTTTTAAGTTTTAATAATGAGTTATTCTCTCAGAAACAAGGTATGACTATGGTGGCTTCTTCTGCCCCCGTGTATGACAATTTGGTCATGGCTAAATTTGAGTTAGAATATTTGTACAATTATGTTTTTTTTAATTATGTAGTCAAATATTATCATTGCATAAACAATTAGATTTTTTATGTAGAGGAGGTAATTATTTTAGTCATCAGTTTGTTCAGGATTTACAAGAAAACAGTTTTTTTATTTAAGTATGATGGTTTACAAACAAGACGAAAAGTGAATTTTTAGATCTTACTCTTAACGGTTGTAATAACAAAGGGAATATTAGAACCTCTGTGTATAGAAAATTAGAAGGAAGCAATATATATCTTAAAGGATCCAGCTGTCATCCCCACCATCTCATTGCAGCTTTACCTTACAGAGAATTTTAAGACTTGATAAACTCTGTAGTCAAGACTCAAATTTTTTTGAAGAAGCTTATTAAATATTGGAAATGTTTATTAGAAAAAGGTATAATAAAAAGGAAGTTTTACAGTATTTTCAAAATGTTAAACAGGTATGCCATAAGTAATAATATGAATTATATAAATAGTGGACAAATAATAGTTAATAAGGAATATTTGAAGGATATGAGAGATGGTTGGGACATTACTGTGTATAATGGAAATTTTAGTAGGAATACTCATATCGATAGGAGAGAGATTTATTTTGTAACAGTTTACAAGATTCTGACTGACCAAATAATAAGTCTTCTAAAATATTATTGGCCAATGTTGTTGAAAGACAAGGATTTGGGTAATAAGATAAATATTTCCCTTGTGTTTCTTTTAAGAAGGGCAGACGTATAACTGATATAGTAGTACACAGTAAAAAAGGATACAGTCTTGGTTACTTTGATAAAGATGATGTTGAAAAAAGTTTGGTTTCTGAATAGTGATTTAGCTTGGTTTTACTGTTTAACTAAATTACATAAAGGTTTAGATAATTTAAATGGATGTCCAATTGTTTCTGCTCACAAATATTTTTTTCACAATATAGAAATATTTCTACATAGTTATTTGTTTCTTAATGTACAAAGAATCCTCACCTACATTTGAGACACACAGGATTTTTTAAACAAAATTTCAAATGTGAAATGAAGGGGTGATATGTACTGGCTGGCCTTAGATGATAGTAGTCTTTACACTAATATTCAACATGCCAGTGGGGTGGAAATATCATTATATATATTTTAGGAGATACTCCTCAATTAAATTATGTTATTGAAATTGTTGAATTTTGTTTAAAAATATTTTTTTTAAGTTTTAATAATGAGTTATTCCATCGGAAACAAGGTACGACTATAGTGGCTTCTTTTGCCCCTATGTATTGCAATTTGGTCATGGCTAAATTTGAGTTAGAATATTTGTACAAATATATATATATTTTTAAATTATGTAGTCAAATATTATCATTACATAAACAATTTGATTTTTTTACATAGAGGAGGTAATTATTTGAGTCATCAGTTTATTCAGGATTTACAAGAAAACAGGCTTTTATTTAAGTTTGATGGTTTACAAACAAGACAAAATGTTAATTTTTAGATCTTACTCTTAAGGGTTGTAATATCAAATGGAATATTAGTATCTCTGTATATAGAAAATTAGAAGGAAGCAATATATATCATAATGGATCCAGCTGTCATCCCTACCATCTCATTGCAGCTTTACCTTATAGAGAATATTAAGACTTTATAAACTCTGTAGTCAAGACTCAATTTTTTTTGAAGAAGCTTATTAAATATTGGAAATGTTTATTAGAAAAGGGTATAATAAAAAAGGAAGTTTTACAGCCTTTTCAAAAAGTTAAACAGGTATGCCATAAGTAATAATATGAAGGATATAAATAGTCGACAAGTAACAGTTAATAACAAATATTTGAAGGATAGGAGAGATGGCTGGGACATTACTGTGTATAACAGAAATTTTAGTAGGAATACTCATATCAATAGGAGAGATATTTATTTTGTGACAGTTTACAAGGTTCTAACTGACCAAATAATAAGTCTTCTAAAATATATTTGGCCAATGTTGTTGAAAGACAAGGATTTGGGTAATAGGATAAATATTTCCCTTGTGTTTCTTTTAAGAAGGGCAGTATTATAACTGATATACTAGTACACAGTAAATTTGTTGTTAAAACTATAAATGTACATAGGCAAGCTTAGAACAAATCGTGGGATATCTAAATGTGCTAAATGTTCTGTATGTCAGGTGGCTAGCAATTTTTCCTAAAATTAATGAGATTAATTGTAAACCTGCCCAACAGTATGATTGCAACCCAGAAGGGATTATTTATGCTCTGCAATGTCCCTGTGATTTATTTTGCATTTGGGAAGGTAAGAGGGCTTTGAAAATTAGACTTCAAGAGCATATTAGGGGCATTTAAAAATACACTTAGAAAGCCCTATTGCCACACATTTAAGGATTTTCACCAAAGTGATGCTAAATTGTTGAGAGTTTGTATTTCAGAACAGGTTTTATTAAAAATGGGTGAATTAGGGCATATTAAAGATAGATTGTTATATAAATAAGTTGTGTATATTTTAAAATTTGGTACCTCGGTTCCAGAAGAGTTAAATAATGAATGCAAATGGAAGTACTTAATCAGTTAGAATAGTAATTATGTGTGATGTTTTTAATATATATGTAGGATTATTTAAAGGCATGGTTTTTAAACTTGATTTGTACTCTTAGAAGGCATTTGTCCAAGGCACTAGTGGTTAATAAAGCTATTGTTTATTTTTTTTTGTTTTTTGTTTCTGTAACAGTGGTTGCCCCTTTTTTCATTGCTCTTTTGTGGCTTTGCAACATTTAAGATAATTCCCTGGACATTACACATGACTTGGCAATTGTTAGAGTAGTATCCCTTTTGATTAATGTAGATTCTACCCTGCTCACCAGGTGGTGCCTTAATGTGTATATGAGTGCAATCTATGGCACCAAGTACTTCAGGGTAGTTCACTACCCAGTAGAACTGTTGGATATTGCTGGCCCTCTCTTCAGAACTATGGGAAAACATAGGTGCTCACTGGCATGTATGAGCAGAGCATCCAGGAATTGGTGCAGGATCCTGGATGCTGTTGCCTGTGACACACACATCATGTCCCCAATTGGTCTTTGAAAGGTACCTGTAGCTAATATTCTAAAGGCTACCCATACCTTAGTTTCCAC
This sequence comes from Protopterus annectens, assembly GCF_019279795.1. Lineage (NCBI taxonomy): Eukaryota > Metazoa > Chordata > Ceratodontiformes > Protopteridae > Protopterus > Protopterus annectens. Next base: position 1,498,619,921 of record NC_056735.1, read on the forward strand.
TGGGATGGGTTCCCCTCGGTTAGCTCTGGCTCTGAGTTGAGGTTAGTAGAGCTCACAGAGTTCTTGTAATGTGTCCCTGCCCACCCTGTTGTGCTCTACAATCTCTAGGTCATGTGGCATCTGAAATGTTACTCTGGGTCTGAACACTCTTCTCCTTCTTGGCCTAGGTCTATTGTCACCAGCACCAGCAGCGCTGGTTTCAGCCTCTAGCTCATTCATGTTGAGCAAAGTTGCAGCTGCCCCTACCATTGTGTTCCTTTAATATTTCTTTGTCTTTACTCAAATGGTATTGAAGTATTCATGAAAAAACAAAATATAGACTACATGTTTGCTTTATAGCTTGTTGAATAGCTCCATCATGCTGAAAACCCCCTGCTTATGCTGTCATTAGCAACTATGAAACACACCTGCTGCTTAAATAAGTGAGGTAACTCCATTGCTACTCATTAGTGTGCAATACGCACCTCCACACAGTTGCGTGCACCTATGTGTAAATAAGGTAAACACAGGCGATATTGTTTTTACTGTCATCCATTCCTGTGATATAATGCAAGCACGGAGCACAGAAAGTGATTTAAAGTTAGCAAACCTTGTATTAGAACTCAGGCCCATCTGTATCCAAGCCCTTCACATACACATGCTGCCAGAGAAATAGTCACATGTCAACAGAGAAAATGCCATTCATTCCTCTGTTTCCTGTGATTGTGCTAAGCCCCTCATTGTGCAAACATCGACAAAAAAATTTAAAAATAATTTAAAGCGGACAGAGGTGACACATTTTTAAAAAAAATAAAGAGGATGAAACAGAACTTGTGAATTGTGCACTGCTTACATGCACTTTCACCCTTTACAGATCTACATGTACACATATGTAAGTGTAACCTGGCACCCACCTCCCTGATGTCATCATTCACTGTTGCCATCCATTGAAAACAAACACTTTGGAAGTGCCTGCATGAAGTGAACATCCTGATATGGTTCCATTTTTTTGTGATTCAGCAATTCTAATGAGTTTTGACCTCATGTGCATCTTCACCATGCTGACAGCCCTGAATCTACATGGTTCGTAACTGTGGAGGAAGAGAAACTGGAGGGGAGCCCAATGTTGTAAACACAAGGGGTGGGTATAACTTTGCTATATAGTTGTACAGAGGAATACAGTTTTGGATAACATTTTACTGTATTCTGCCAGCTACATACTGCATATGCTTGCATGCCAGTATGAATAGTACTTTTAGCTGCCTACATTGGTTACAAGTATATTCTTCATTTGGGAATGGGGGTGTAAAGCTGCCAGTATGTCATGGCAATTAAAAAGGATTGTTGCTTTTGTTACTCTACTTTTGTAGCATCCACCCTGTCTAATAATGTAATAATGTGTCTGCCTTTACATGTTAAGGTCAGTTTTGTACAAGTCTGATAACTTTCATTTCAGTGTAGACTCCTTTCTGTGGCTGTATTTGAAGTGTTTTTGAATACACTGGCACACAAGCACGGAGTCTACATGGTTGCTTTACAGCTTGTTGAATCACTCCACCCTGTTGGTTTCCTTCATTAGCATAAAATTCAGCTACTTATGCTATGTTTTGCATGCTATGGAATTTACCATGTTTGCACGTAAGTGTGTGCCACTGCACGGAGTTTATTGAATCTAAAACCTTTTGTGGCTATGTGCGCATCATGCCACAATGCTCACATGGTGAAAAATGACTGTGTAGGCTTTATTGAATCCCCCCAGATGTTTTTTACAATAGCAAAATAAAACAAGAAAGATGGAAAAAGAAGGGTATGCTAAAACATATTAAAATGCCTTTGAAAACTTCAAAAGGAAAAAGAGAGAATATTATGATAAAGAGAAAAGAATATATAAAAGAAATGATGAGAAAATCCAATAATCTTTGTATAAACAAATACATTTACTACAAGGGAAAAAGGAAGAGGTATCAGTCTACTTAAGTAAAATAGTGAAAGGGAAGAGTATCATAGCAAGAGAAATGAAAGATAAACAAGCATGTAAATAAGGAAATTAAAGAAGAAATTACTTTGTATGAATCAGACAAAATATTTAAACAGTTAAACATAGATTCAGCTATAGTTCTGGATGGATTTGGATTTGAAATCTATAAAAGTTTTGGGAAATGGCAGAAATAGCATATGTTACAAGTTTTAAATGAGTGGCTAAATGAAGGCTTTAACCATAAATAATTATTGTAGTGGAGTATTAAAATGTATATGGAATAAAGGAGAAAACGAAGACACAAAGAACTGAAGACCAATAATGTTAAACTATACAGATTATAAGATATTTATGAAAATAATACAAAAAAGATTTAAAAAATCTGGAATATATAATGGAAGACAGATTATGTGGTATAAAAGGAAAAGGATGACAAGAATTGTTCATGATGATAAAAGAAATGGTAAATGATATTCTAGAAAAAAAGTTAGTAATATTGATAAAGGTTTTGATTAAATTGAACATGAAATATTATGGGATCTGTTAAAAAGATATAATGTTAATGATAAAGTTCGGAAAATTTGCAAGTCGGCTTATAAGGATAATAAAAATAAGGACTTTGGGAATTGCATTGCTAAGTGGCATAAGACAAGGATATCTTATGTTAGGCCTGTCACTCTTTGGGTCACAGCTGGGATACCAGACTTTACTCAAGACCTCTAGATTACCTATGTTTTATGACTACTATCTTATTTGCTTTAGTTATAAATGCATTTGCTAGTGAGGTCAATGGTAAAATGAAGAATGTAAAATATATTATGCATAAAAGTATAGAAATTCCAGTATTAATGACATATGCAAATGATATTATTATAAACAGTATAGAAATAACATCAGCATAGACTCTACATAGTGCCCTATAGGGAGAAGAATTTAGAGACTAACTGCTTTGGGCATCTACTGTGGTGTGCAGTATCCTCAAGATAGAATAATGTGGAGCACAGACTATGCACTGTGGCAGGGCTAGCCACTAGATGGTATAAAATATGGCTTTAGGTTATTCGGTCATGTTGACTAATGTTGCCAAAATGGGCATGGGTAGTTATCAGTGATAAGTGGGTAGTGGACAAAGCATACTCCAACCTAGGTCAAAGACCCATGCTAACAATTGGAGGGGTGTATATGCTCTTATTAGCCAGTGTGTGCCTGTCATGAAGCCAAGCAGCCCTAGGTCAATAAGCTATTGGCTGGCTGGTGTCCAGTTGTCCAGCCTGGGTTACCTACGATACCTCTTTTGAGTGAAAATTAGACATAAAACCAATCAACCTGCCAAACATGAACTAAGAATTGGTGCATTCAGTACAGGTTCACTGACAAGATGCACCTTGGAAGTGGATGACATGTTGGCATGAAGGAGGCTGGACATCCTATGTATCCAAGGACAAGATGGAAGGGCAGTGCAGAAAAGCCACTTAGCTTGGGATCTAGACTCTACTACACAGGTGGAGGGCAGGCTAGAAATGGTGTCAGAATTGTGGTGAGAGACAGGCTTCAGAAAGCAGTGAGGGATGTCATCAGAATTAGTGACAGACTCATGGCAGTCAGACTCTGGTGTAAAGATAGGGCAGTATTCATAATATCAGCCTATGCCTCACAGCAGGGTTGTAATAGTGAGGAAGAGTGCATTCATGATGCAGTTGCAGGTCCTACTAGAAAAAGCAGGGCAACATGAATTGCTGTTGATAATGGGTGATTTAAATGCACATATCGGGACAGATGGAACAGGATATGAGAACTGCCTGGGTCCACATGGGTGGGTCAACATGAATAAAAAATGTGATGACATTCTAGACTTCTCTCTGGCAAATGGCTTGATACTAGCCAACACATGGTTCAGAAAAAGAAATAGTCACAAGATCACATACAAGAGTGGCCAACATGCAACCCAGGTAGACTTCCTCCTAGTAAGGAAATAGCACAGGGTAGAATCAATGATTGCAAAGTCATTCCTAGTGAAACAGTCAGCCCACAACATAAACCACTGGTTGCCACAATCAGGTGCAAACATCAGGTGCAATTATTGGTCAGAGAAGGCTTTAAGGTCGGCAGAGGCCAGGCTGAAGACCTGGAAGTTGACTGAAGAGAATGTACAAAAGTTCAAGAAGTTACTCAGGGCTCTAGCACCCTAAGACAAAGATGAGGAAATGGGTGGAGTTGAAGAATAATGGCAGCACCTCAAAACAGCATGTGTGAAAACTATAGAACAGATATATGGCTGATCTAGGAATGGAAATAAGATGGATAAGGAAAGCTGGTGGTGGAATACAGAAGTCCAGGAAATCATCAAAAGAAAGAAGGAGTGCAGGAAAAAGTGGGGAATAGAAAAGATGGAGCAGGATAGGAAGGAATACTGGTTGGCTAACAAAGAAGCTAAGAAAGGAGTTGCAATAGTGAAGGTTGAGCAATAGTGGCACTCAACCAGCTTCTGGAAAGTGAGTCAGCAGGTGGCACAAAGAAACTATATCAGCCTGAAAGAAAAAAACAGAAAGATAAAGAAGATAGTCAGACATACTTCATAAGGGATGCCAGCAACAACCTGCCACCAGTCCACAGGACAAAAATGGCAGATGGAAGGAATACTTCCAGCAGCTTCTAAATGAAGAAAACTCCACAGAAGCTGTACTGCCCCAGACACAGCCTATGATGAGAGAAGAAGAGGAACCCACCCTGGAAGAAGTAAGAACATCACTAAGGAAAATGAAGTCAGGGGAAGCAGCAGGCTCAGATGAGTTCACAGCAGATATGATAAAGATGCTGGGTGAGATATGGGGGAAATGGCTCCTGAGGGTACTCATAGCAGTATGATGAGAAATGCATATCCCAGATGACTGGAGAATAAGTATACAGGTGCCAGTGTACCAGAACAAAGGGGATATCCACAACTGTGGGCAGTACAGAGATATCAAACTCCTGTCACACTGCATTAAAGTTCTGGAGAGAGTGAGAGATAAATGAATACTCAGAGGTAGTAGAAAGTAAGATGCGAGATGAGCAGTTTGGATTTAGATCAGGATGCGACACAACTGACCCATTGTCTGCAGTGAGGCAGATACTTCAGAAGAAGCTAGAGATGAGGAAAGAGTCCAACTGGGCATTCCTAGACTTGCAGAAAGGATATGACAGTGTCCCAAGAAAGCTGATTTGGGCAGTACTGTGGTGGTTTGAAGTCCCAAAAACCATGGTAGAATTAGGACTGGCTATGTACAAGCACCCAGTGACTCAGGTACAAACAGTGTTCAGTCTCACAGAGGATTTGCAGTGGGAGTGGGTGTACATCAGGGTTCAGCTCTGAGCTCACTGCTATTTATATTGGTGATGAACTACATTATGAACAGGTTGGAGGGGACAGGTCAACAAAGCTGCTGTATACAGACAATGTGACATTACAGGCAGAATCTCAGCAAGATCCTCAGCAAAGGATAGGGGAATGGAGTGCAAAACTGAAGGCAAATGGGATAAAACTAAGTACAGATAAGACAGCGGTAATGGCAGCAAATTGGAGAAATCAGAAAAAGCTGAGAATAAAGATAGAAGGAAAGACAATGGAACAGGTTAACAGCTTCAAGTACCTTGGAGGGGTAGTTGAGGAGAAAGGAGGTCTGAATAAAGAGGACAAAGCTAGAATTAAAGGAGCTGCAGCCAAACGGCACAGAGTGTCAGGTGTAGTCTATGACAGAAGAATGCCAAAGAAGCTAAAAGTAAGGTGTAGAAGACAGTGGTGCAACCAGTACTACTGTATGTTCCAGACATCTCAGCAGTAAAAAAGAGTAGAGTAGGAAGCTAGAGGTGATGGAAATGAAGTGCTTAAGATGGATAGTAGGATGCACACTGTGGAAAAGATGAAAAAATGAGGACATACGTGCAGAAGACAACCTAGCTCCAATTGAGTTTATATCAAAGAGATCCTATTATGGTGGTTTGGGCACATGCAGAAAAGCAGAAGACAATCTGATAATGAAGATTTGGGACAGACAGGAAGAATGTAACAGGAAACGAGGGAAGATCTGTGACATTCAAGCATGAGTGTCGAAAAAGGCAAGAGTGCAGCATTGAATCAAGAGACAGTGACAGTTAACATGACACCCTGACCCCATGCAGAAAAAAAATGGAAAGAAAATGGGGTTGATGATGATGATGATGATGATGAGTATAGGAATGTCAGAAGCTATTTTTGTATAGTTGATTGTCTGAAAGAGATTGGTATACCACTAAATAAAGACAAAAGTAAAGGAATGGGAGATACAGAAAAACACCAGATAATTGAATTACAATGAAATATTTTGCTGTGTTAAGAATAACCTCTGGTAAAAAGGTGCATAAAATACAATGATAAAAACTATTGCAGGAATGAAGAGAATTTTTTTAATGTAGACATATATATCGGCTTATAGATAAAAAGTGAATCTGATAAATTCAGTAGTGATGGGTAAAATAGCTTATTTGTCAGGTGTGTTTATGATTCCAAAAATTTATGAAAAACAACTGTTAGAAGGGATTGGTTTAATTTTTTGGGGGTTCTAGATTAAATCCAGTTAAAAGGGGAGAGTTATATATGAATAAAAAGGAAGGAGAACAAAGCTTGTTAAATCTAATGGTGTATTTAGCATATTTGAATTTGTACAAGTATAGTAATGTATAAACGAGAAAAATGAGAAATTAGTAACAAAAGTTGTTAAACATATGTATGAAGAATTTTTTAGAAATAATAATAAGACATTAAATAATAACAATAGTTTTAATGAAGACATAGAGAATTATCAACAAAAGCTAACTCTATGGAAAATAAAGCTTGATGAAATAGACTGCATCAAAAACATGGCACAAAAGCATAATGAGACAATATTATTGCATTAATCTATGGTAACTCTATCAGAGGAAATGACTAATGTAATAAAATAAATAAAATAATAGTGTGACAAAACAGTGGAATGTCAAGATTTCTTATGGGGATCAAGAATAAAAAAAATTACCAGTCAAAAGTAATATGCTATGGAAAAAAGTGAAAGATATGCCCTGGGATTCAACAAAATCCATGCAAGAATAAGCATGGAGTGGTTTGTGTCCATTTAGCACAGCAGCATGCCTTGAATATTCATGATGGAGCACTGCTGTAGTTCCTATATGGACATGAAGCATGAACAAGTACAGGGGGTGTGTCCAAGTAGTGCACGGACACTGAACACATCCCCTGCACTCAGAAAGTGCTGTACGCCACTTTCTAAGCCGAACTGGCATAATATTAGAGATTTACGCTAATATTATGCCAGTATTTTAGTGTGCGTGGACACTGAAATGCGATAATGATCATTTCAGTGTCTGCAGATACCGAAAGAAACATCGGCAAGAAGATAACAATGCAGGGGGTGTGTGACAGGTTCTGTAACACACCCCCTGCATTGCTAAAGTGCTGTATGACACTTATGCAACCTGCTAAAGTGGGAAATGCGTGCAAATGCACACATAATGGGGATAAATCCCTCAAAAGGGACAAAACACACATATAGCCCTCACAAACATGGAAAGGTGATAAAGAACAGGTCATGCATTAGCATGAATTATGGAAGGGTAGAAGTCTGAAAGCAAATGAATGCCAACATTCCCTTACAGCAGTGCTTGTTGACAAAGACACAAATGATGGGGGAGCTAAATAATAAATTAGGGACACATCTGAAAAATTGCCCTCATACACTTAGAAAGTTGATGGAAAACAGGATATGTATTATCAAGCGTCCCTGAAGGATAGAAGCCTGAAAGCCAAATGAATGCCATTATTTCACAATTGCAGTCCTCAATGAGTTGTCAGAACACCACAAGACTCACTTATATAACATGATAATATAATAATAATAATATATTTTTTTTTCAAGCCTAAGGAATGTTTAAGTGTAGCTAAGTAGGTGTGCATGTTATGGCCATCCACTTAGCATAGCTTAAACATCCCCTAGGAGATAAATGCAACTATACAAGTGAAATTTCCAAGCTGCGGTAGTGTAGTCATTAGAGTCCTGGCTTTGCACGCAGGTGTTCACGGGTCGAGTACCAAGACAGGCAACTTATTTTTCTATGGGAAAGTAGTGTTAACATTATTTTTGTAAAATTAAATTATGTAGCAACTGTTTTTTTTATCAACCAAGGTAGTGTAGCAGGTCCAAAATTGAGATGTCAGTCTAGAAAAGATGTGAAACCGCCATAAAAATACAAATTTCCCATACAGTATAGTCACACAAGAATATAATTTAATGAAAGCACATAGGAGGATGTCATGGAAGTTAAACATAAAATTATAATATGTCAGTAATGATGAATCAATCCCACAATCCTGATACTTTTTTTTGGTTTGTAGTTTAAATTTGGTGGCTTTTGCAGTGCCCGCCCCACTGTAGATTTGATCTAGGACACTCCCCAGTCCCATCTCTTTACCACATTCTACCTAATAAACCCTTTCTGCACTTGCTTTTAGTCCTTTTCAATTTAATTGCATTTTTCAAACTGTGTGTGGTCTAATATTGCTACATACTCAAGCGTGCTAGCTTGCACTGCATGTCAATTGTTTTTACTACTGTTTTTGCTACTTTTCTGTAAAAAAAAAACTGTAAGTCTGTTTCCTACCTTTCCTGTAACTAGTGTTCCAGATACAGATTTGCTGTATCCAGGACTGTTTGTAAGCTTCTGAGCCCCCCAAGCCTTTCTGTGTTGGAGGGGAGCCTTCTAGCTTATCAGTGGGAGTGGTAAGCATTAGGTAACCTGTCTACCACATAAGGAGTGGTTCTGGCCCAGAATTTGTAGTTATTGGCCGTTTGGGCAATCTTCCATCTCTCTCAACTTTCTGATTTGAAAGCCTGCATTTGCACTTGTTTCTGTCCAGTAACTCATCTAGTGCAGATACAGATTCTTAGTTTTAGAACTTAAATTTGCTTATTCATGCTCAGCACTTGTTCAGAACTTGTAAGCACTAAATAAGCTAATTACTATAGCACTCAATCTTCCCCATTACCTAGAGGAAAACTGTTTTTGTACTTACTTTTCTCACTGGCGTTGAGAAAAACAGCTCTTGTACTCACTTTCCTCACTTATCTAGAGGAAAACAGTTTTTTATTCAGGCATGTCCAAGGGTCAGCTCCCAGTGTTCTCCCCTGTCTATCTGATGAATCTGGGCATCTTGAGGCAATGTAGAAATTGCCTCATGTACACAGACAGCCCTCTCCTCCTACCACCCAACACTACAACCTGTGAGAGATGCACTTATCTAGCCAAACTGGAGGTAAAGCTCTCTCCAACCAAGACTGAACCTGACAGTCATGAGGAGAAGGTAAACATTTGCACCACATCATACTCATCACATAGTATCACTACGTCTACATGACCAAAATTCAAACATAGAAACTCAAAAACATTCACAGAGGCTTTCAATAATAATCTGCCTAAGCAACAGAGACCTCCAAAGTAGAAACACAAGCAACCTCCATCCCCCAACACAACCCAAATGACACATAGCCCACAGACTCAGTGTGCCACACAAACATAGCCAATAAGGTAAAACAACATACCCAACACACTAGTCATAGGTGACTCTATAGTCAGCCACACTGATGTCCCACTCACCAGGCTAAACAAGGAGAAGGTTACTGTCAGCTGCCTGTCAGGTGCCAGGATCTGCCACATAACCCACACACTCAGGTCACTCCACAGCAAGTACAAATATGACTCTGTCATTGTCCATGTTGGTGTGAATGACCTGAGACATACCTCCCTGGACTACATGAAAGGAGACATGGAAGAGCTCTCTGATCTTGTACCCAGGCAGGTATGACCCTAGCCCTGAGTAGCATTCTGCCATTGCCCAGAATGATACCGCAGTACAAGGACAAAATGATTGACTTCAACAATTGGCTAAGCTTCTGGTCTCATTCTAAGGGGATCCAGTATCTGTCTGCTTGGGATGACATGGTCAACAGACCACGATGCTTTGCCACAGATGGCCTGCACCTGTCGTCCCTGAGATTCCAGATACTGGGTAAGGCTCTTGCTGCCCCTATAGTGCCTTTTTAGGCAGGGTTCAAGTAACAAATTCACCACCATAACAGGAACAAGCAAGGAAAAACTGAGGGTAATGCTACTCAATGCTAGAAGCCTAAATTTCAAAATGCACTCACTCGAAGCACTCCTTAAAATGGAGAACATCGATATCTGTGCAGTGACTGAGACCTGGTTCAAGGCTCCAGAGAGCACCCCTGCACTACCAGGTTATAACTCATACCACACTTTTTGGCCATGTAACCTGGACCGAAACACCAAAGGTGGGGGTGTGTCCATATTCATTAAGGATATCCACACCTCCAGGCTAGTTGCTCAGCATAATGCATCCGAGGTTATCCAAGTGCAACTAACTCTTGGCAAAACTGCAATTCAAATTGTAGCTTGCTACAGATCCCCCACCATGCCCCAGGATTCCCACTCCTCTTTTCTTGATGTACTGGAAAATATTAGGGTTCAACCAAACACTCTAATAATGGGCGACTTCAACTACCCCACCATTAACTGGGAAAACTACTCATGTACCAACTCCTAAGTGCAACACTTTCTGGAATTCATAAACTCCAATGCCCTAGATCAACTTATCCACAGCCCCATCAGGGGCAACAATACCCTAGACCTAGTCATTACCAACATGAGTGACTGGAGTTCCACACCTGAAGTCAACTCCTCGTTGGTCCGATCTGTCCATAAGCTAATCACCCTTGATATCCACATCCCACCCCCACCCCTCATTAAGGAAACCACAGTAAAAAAATTCTCCAAAGCCAACTTCATGCTTCTTAAGACAGAAGTAGTGAACTTCATGACACCCATGCAGATGGACAATACAGTTACAACTGCTGAATCCTACACAAATGCACTCTATAAGCACTTACATGAGTGCATGGATCGTGCTATCCCAAACAGAACCAAGACGCTATCCTCCAAAAAAAGTAAGCCAATCTGGTGGTCCCCTGCCATAAACAAACTGTACAACAGAAGGAAGAAACTGTTGCAAAAGAAAGTAAAATCCCATGAGTGGAGGAGCTCCCTGGTCAGCCTCAGTAAGAAGCTGAGATCCCTTATAAGATCCTGCAAAGCTAGCTACGAAAATAAAATTGCGACTAATTCCAAGGGCAACCACAAAGCATTCTATAGCTATGTCAAGAATCTCAATGGCAACACCTAAATCTGCTCCGAGTTACAGCACAAAGTCACGAAAATTACAGAACCAACTGATATTGCCAACATCCTAGCAGATAGGTTCAGTGCTAACTTTACCCCCCCCCTCATCCCCTAAAGGGCCCATATCTATACAGGAAGAATGCAGAGTCCCTGTAATCACAACTACGCAGGTGAAAGCTGCACTCTCTAAAGCCAAAAACACAGCATCCATGGGACCGGACAACATCCCAGGCTGCGTTTTACATGAACTTCAGAATGAACTGGCTCCCCACTTAAGCACCATGTTCAATAATAGCCTCGCATCAGGCTTTGTGCCCACTGAATGGTGCACAGCAACAGTTATCCCACTCCACAAAGGGTGAGCCAGCACTGATCCCGGGAACTATAGACCTATTAGCCTGATGAGCCTGGTCTGCAAGGCCATGGAACGTATCATCATGGAACTCATAAACAAAGACATTGGTAACCTCCAAATTCTGTATTCCACCCAGCTCGGGTTTGTGAAAGGTAGATCATGTCTCCTGAACCTGATCAACTTCTTTGAGGCAGTCACCAAAGCCGTAGATGAGGGTAAGGTGGTTCACACAGCCTATCTTGACCTCACCAAGGCTTTCAACACCATCCCCCATTCTGGAATTATAGCTAAATTCAATAAACTAGGCATAAATCCCTACATCACAAGATGGTTTGCCAACTGGCTCACTGACAGAACCCACACTGTAAAAGTTGCAGACTCCAAATCTGACCTCAAACCAGTGACAAGTGGAGTACCACAGGATTCCATCCTGGGACTGCTCCTGTTTGGTATCTACTTCTCTGAAGTACAGGCTAACACAGAAGGCCTCTGGCTAATGAAGTTCACAAATGACTGCAAACTAGGAGCCATAGTCAAGTCCCCAAATGATGTGAACATCCTACAGAAGGGCCTCTCTGAGACAGATGCCTGGTGTCAGAGCCATGGCCTCAAGCTCAATGCCAAAAAGTGCAGTGTCATCCCCTTTGGTAAAAACTCTGTACCCATGAACTACCACATAGGCAGCGATTTACTTAACACCGAATGCGTGATAAGAGACCTTGGGACCCAGGTGGACAGTAGTCTCTCCTTTGATAGTCACATCACCACAGTAGTAAGGAAGTCCTTCTACATGGCACACCTCATCATAAAAGGGTTCTCATCTAGGAAAAAAGAGGTCATCGTTCCCCTCTACTCGACACTCATTAGACCCATTATAGAGTACAATGCCCCTTTTGGAATGTACCTCACAAGACATCTGCAGCAGCTGGAAAGGCCACAGAAGTACCTCACAAAGAGGATTACTGGACTCAAACAAATGCCCTACACTGACCGCCTCAAAAAACTCTAGCTTTACTCCGTAGCATATCGCCTACTCCGAGGTGATCTCTGCCTAACATATAAAGCTGTGTCAAACCCAGAGCTGTTGGACATGCTACACCTAAACAAATCCCAATCCCTCCGAAGTACACACTCTAGGGACCTAAACCTTGTCACCACAATAAACAGGACATGCTGGAGGGACAGATTCCTATCCCAGAGACTTTGCATACTCTGGAACAGGCTACCCATCTATGTCAAGCAAAGTTCTTCATTAGCACTCTTCAAGAAAAATCTTGACGAGTGGATGGGAAATAGGAAATACACCCCGGGGATCACTTCTGTGTCTCTGCCCAACAGTGGCACAGGAAAATAACTTTCTTGGGTGGCGTACGCCAGGGAACCTTGTTGGCTAGGCTTACGTAGGCCCTTGGGCCGATAGCCTAGTACCTACCTATGAACCTATGAACTTTATAAAATGAAATGTGAGCAATGCAAAGTAGTGCTCAGTTATGCTAAGCAGGTGTAAGCATTGCTTAAATGTAAATGCTAAGCAATAAACAGCCCACCTAAGTGGATCTGCGCATTGGTAAGCAGTGCTCAACATCTATCCCTTTAAGCACTGCCAACCTTAGCTAAGCAGGTTTGCCAGTCGCTTAGCTTAGCTCAGCATATTCAAAATGGTCCAATGATGGCAAAGGGTGGGAATTTGGCTCTATTTAAACCTTGCAGGCAGGAATACAGCCATAACCAGTTGTAACTCATCCTTGCAGGCACTATGGCTGGCGTTGGAGAGGGTTCGCTCTTCCGGGTGCAATGTTGGGGCATTCAGGAGTCCAGGGTCAAGGTTGGACTCCTAGTGAAAGACCATGAGAGGAGACTGCTGCAGGGCCAGTACCAAGGGTGCCAATAGAAAGCATAGGAAGAGGGAGCTCCTAGACCAGTGGACCCCAAGATGCACTGGCACAGAATGTCCCAGAAGTGTGTAAGTATCAGTATTAATTAGTGTTTAAAAGTCCAGCCTGTGTATGTGATTGCTAGGTATGCATAAATGTTTCTTTATCTCCTGTGCAGCTGCAGATGACAGGATTGTGAAAAAGGACACCCATGCCAGCAGGCTGCTATGGCTGTGCCAGGAGGCTGGTGAGTACAAGTCTAGCTTGCAGTATTCAGGGCAAATAAATAGAAAGGAGTAGAATGTAATAGTGATGTACAGGATATCTATCAATAAAAATGCCAGTACCCTTCAATAAAACTAAAAACCCCAGACTGTTGCCTTTACTTTGGTATGTGGTGGAATGAATCTAAATGTGTACAGGTTCTGCACAGCAACTATGGCTCTGCCAGTATGAATTAATTGAAGCTCATCTGCCAAAGAATGTGGAGCAGTAAAACAGGAGATCAACTATGTGAAATGTTACATGCACCAAGATCTGATCCCTGAATAGTAATCTGTAAACTAGTATACTGTATCCCCTACAGCAGTGCTTTGTGTTAACCATTGCTTTCCAGATTGTAATATGTCAAAGTATTAATACATAGTACAAGAACTATCTTCCGTGCATGAATGTCAGAATTACAAGTTCAGATTGTCCAACCAAGAGAGTATTAGCAGAAAACAGTTAAGAAAAGCACAGTAATTCCTCAATAGCTCATTGTGTTAAAACACAACCTTGTTTTACCTTTTTGCACAAACAGGCATGGTTTGAATCCCAGGAGTGATAGTAAGCTGTATGCATAATTTCACCCAAGAATATGTGAATATGTGTAGAAACAGTGAGGTAGTGTTAACAGAAATTTCCTCCACAGGTCTGCCAGGTAAGGAAATGTTTCTATTAGCTGTAAGAAGGCTGTACTAATACACTGTGTACAACACTGTCCAACCCGAATGCTGCAAATGACAGCAAGGTAAGTGCATATATCAAGCGGTTTCTCCTGATAAATGTCCCTCAAGTGTCACATTGTCATGGCTAGTGTTCACCGCTGCCAATACCCATGGTGACAGATAGAAATCCAAATGGAGTATGGCAGTAGCACACACACACACACACACACACACACACACACACACACACACACACACACACACCATGAGTGCAGGGCACCCCTGTCAGTGTCAAATATGTAACCTTGAAGATGTGGATATGTGTAGAAACAGTGTAGAAACAGTCAGGTAGTGTTAGTAGAAATTTCCTCCACAGTTCTGCCAAGTAAGGAAATGTTTCTATTAGCCATAATTGTACTAATACACCGTGTACAACATGTCCACTGTCCATCCCCAAGGCTGAAAATGACAGCAAGATAAGTACATACACCAAGTAGTTTCTCCTGATAAATGTCCCTCAAGTGTCATGCTGTCACAGTTAGTGGTCACCGCTGCCAATACCCAGGGTAACAGATAGAAATCCAGGCAGAGTATGGCAGTAGCACACACACACACACACACACACACACACACACACACACACACACACACACACACACACACACACACACACACACACAGCATAAGTGCAGGGCACCCCTGTCAGTGTCACACATGTAACCTTGAATATGTGATCATGTGTAGGAACAGTCAGGTAGTGTTAACAGATATTCCCTCCACAGGTATGCCAGGTAAGGACATGTATGTATTAGTTTTGAGAAGGCTTTAGAAATACACTTTGTACAAACATTCCACTGCCCAACCCCAGGCCATAGGTAGATGGAAAGTGAGGTCATACCTGGAGAGTAATGAGTAGAATGATCAGTACAGTTGTGAACAATGGAAGCCTATACAGTTGTTAATTGATATCTCCCTCTCTCTCCCACACTATCTGCACCAATATTTCATATAAATAATCAATGGGGATGTTTTTCTCCAAAACTATTGTTGGGACATGTGTCCTATTGTTATACACATATTGAATCATTTGATTATTAATGTTCCTTGTTCAAATACTATAATTGGTGGCCTGTTGCTATCAATGTAACCTGCATGCTGTTATGATGCCTACTGTTGTTCCATTTATGCATGTGTTCTGTTTGCTATGTAACTGTTTCAAAACTGTTTTATGGGCTCATTTGGAACACCCATGCCTGCTGTTATAACTAATCTTGAAATGTTTTGTTCATGACTTACCAACATATTTTGTAAAACCTCAATAGCATGTCTGGGAAGGCATATCCCATCGGATCCGCCTGTCCTGCCTCATCTGGCCATGGCAACAGTCCCCATCATGTCTGAGACCCAACCTGGGACCTCCTCATCTGCTGGTCCTGCACCATCTTTGGGTGGAACCGCCTCAGGGGATGGGGTCCATCTGTCACCCTTGGGTACAGAGTCATCACCATATCATCCAAATGACTTCACATTTTTCTTTCTCATCCACTGCACAACCAACTTGCGTAGCATATGCACTAACAACAGTCATCATTACGCCATCAGTTTCCAGTGTCATAAATATCACTCTATCAGATACTCATTTCATCTTCCAAAAACACTCTTGGCATACTGTTTCTTCAGAATAACCCCTACCCCCTTTCTCTTCCCATCCACACCATGATAGGAAAATTGTGATCTACCTCTCATACACCTAGCCGTACTTCCCTTCTATCTGGTCTCTTGCACACACAATATATCAACCTTCCCCTAGCCATCATATCAGCTAGCTCTGTCCCTATACCAGTCATACTGTCAACATTACGTTCTTACCCTCACTACCACACTCCTAGCCTTTCTCCTCTCTTCCTGTCATATGAGTGTTGTACATCCTCCAAGGTATGCCTGTCAATGCAAAGGCTACTGTGCTATTGAATGACTCAAGTGTGTTACAGCAGTATTAAGACAGTGTCACAAATGTTGTCTCATTGCTCCAATGGGTTGAGAGGGATGACTGGGCAGCAAGAGTGTGAATACAGTGTGCCATGCTGACATAGAACAGAAATGTATATCAGGTATTACCTATGCACATGTCAGTATGAGTAGGTGTATCTGGCTGCCTCATAACAACAGACATGAGATGCAAAATGTTAGTTAAATAAGCTGTACATGTTGTACACATGTGTAATCTTTATTACTGTGCATTCAACAGAGTGACATTCCTACAGCTACTGATTGTTGCATTGCCCTGACACAGCCATGGGTATTACAATAAGCATGATTATCAGTTTGAAATTAGAGAGGTGTCCAACTGTGTTATGACTTTGTGTCCATGCCTACTACAAACAGCTATGTGAACACCTGCATAGCTGTATGGACTCAGCAATACCTTACTTGTAAAATCTGCCCTCCACCAAAGTAGAGTAAGCCCCTTTGCTGGACAGCAACAATACACAAACCACAGACTTTGTCCCTATATTGGCTGTACAGGGCAAAGTAGGAGCAGGCACCAACCTGACATCATGTTAGCTGTTGTCTGAACAAGCATATAAGGTCACAATTGGATTACTGTAAGGCTAACTATGAGTACAGATTGGACACATTCACCAAGGCCAATCACAAGGCCATCTTCCCATATGTCTGCAATCTCAGAGGCAACAAACCAACCCAACCTGTAATGGTGGTCAATCAGACCACATACACACACAACATAGCTATAGCCAACATGCTGCAGATAGGATTAAGGAAAACATCGCCCCCTGGCTCAGCATCACTATAGGTGAATATGCACAGCACCCGGACCCCTCCCCTTATCACCAGTGAGTGGGTACATATTGCCTACTGAAAGGCAACAAATGTAAGTATCAATGGGACATGATAACATCCCTGTCCACAGCCTACATGAACTCAGGCATGTTCTCCCAGCTCCTTTACACACCATAATCACACCAAGCCTTGGCACCATCCACACTCCATCCATATGGAAGATGGCCAATGTCATCCCTCTACACAAACCTGAATGAGGAATAGAGGATTATGCAATTAGCTGGCCCTCACTGGGGAGAATATGACACATCAGGACCAGGAGTGCAATGCAAGCTGATACTGTGCTGAAAGATTACAGGGGTATGGCGTGGTTGTGAGTGGCGGCTAGTCATATTCAATGTACATACCGTTGCCAAATGTATGAGGTCCTGTGATGTATTTCCCTGTTTATGTCTTCCAGGTGCAATGTTGCATCAGCTAAGAGCAACATTTTCAGCGGTTGAGACAACCATAATCATAGGTTCATTGGTTCATAGGTAGGTACTAGGCTATCAGCCCAAGGGCCTAAGTAAGCCTAGCCAACAAGGTTCCCTGGCTCTGGGTTTAACATAGCTTTCTATGTTAGGCAGAGATCTCCTCGGAGTTGGCGATATGCTACAGAGTAAAGCTGGAGTTTTTTGAGATGGCCAGTGTAGGACATCTGTTTGAGGCCAGTAATCCTTTTTGTGAGGTACTTCTGTGGCCTTTCCAGCTGCTGCAGATGTCTTGTGAGGTACATTCCAAAAAAGGAGTTGTACTCTATAATGTGTCTAATGAGTGCCGAGCAGAGGGGAACAATGACCTCTTTTTTCCTAGATGAGAATCCTTTTGTGATGAGGTGTGCCACATAGAAGGATTTCCTGACTACTGTGGTGATGTGATTATCAAAGGAGAGACTACTGTCCACCTGGGTCCCAAGGTCTCTTATCACACATTCAGCATTAAGTATACTGCTATTTATGTGGTAGTTCATGCGTACAGAGTTTTTACCAAAGGGGATGACAATGCATTTTTGGCATTGAGCTTGAGGCCATGCCTCTGACACCAGGCATCTGTCTCAGTGAGGCCATTCTGTAGGATGTTCACTTCATTTAGGGACTCGACTATGGCTCCTAGTTTGCAGTCATCTGCAAACTTTGTTAGCCAGAAGCCTTCTGTGTTAGCCTGTACTTCAGAGAAGTAGATACCAAACAGGAGCGGTCCCAGGACGGAACCCTGTGGTACTCCACGTGCCACTTGTTTGAAGTCAGATTTAGAGTCTACAACTTTTACAGTGTGGGTTCTGTCAGTGAGCCAGTTGGCAACCCATCTTGTGATGTGTGAATTTATACCTAGTTTAGTGAGTTTAGCTATAATTCCAGAATGGGGGATGGTGTTGAAAGACTTGGCTAGGTCAAGATAGACTGTGGGAACTACCTTACCCTCGTCTACAGCTTTTGGTGACTGCCTCAAAGAAGTCGATCAGGTTCAGAAGGCATGATCTGCCTTTCACAAACCCGAACTGGGTGGGGTCCAGAGTTTGGATGTTACCAATGTCTTTGTTTATGAGTTCCATGATGATACATTCCATGGCCTTGCAGACCAGGCTCGTCAGGCTAATAGGGCAATAGTTCCCAGGATCAGTGGTGCCTCCCCCTTTTTTGGAGCGTGATAACTGTTGCTGTCCACCACTTAGTGGGCACAAAGCCTGACATGAAACTATGATTGAGCATGGTTCTTAGGTGGGGAGCCAGTTCATTCTGAAGTTCGTGTAAAACGCAGCCTGGGATGTTGTCCAGTCCCATGCATGCTGTGTTTTTGGTTTTACAGAGTGCAGCTCTTACCTGCATACATGTAATTACAGGGACTCTGCATTCTTCCTGTATAGATATGGGCCCTTTAGGGGGTGAGAGGGGGGTAAAGTTAGCACTGAACCTATCTGCCAGGATGTTGGCAATATCAGTTGGTTCTGTAATTTCTATGCCATTGTGCTGCAACTCAGAGCAGATCTGAGTGTTGCCATTGAGATTCTTGACATAGCTATAGAATGCTTTGTGGTTGCCCTTGGAATCAGTGGTGATTTTGTTTTCATAGCTAGCTTTGGAGGATCTTATAAGGGATCTCAGCTTCTTACTGAGGCTAATCAGGGGGCTCCTCCACTCATTGAATTTTACTCTCTTTTGCAACAGTTTCTTCATTATGTTGTAGAGTTTGTTTATGGCAGGGACCCACCAGATTGGCTTCCTTTTTTTGGTGGATAGCATCTTGGTTCTGTTTGGGATAGCACGATCCATGAACTTGTGTAAGTGCTTATAGAGTGCATTTGTGTAGGATTCAGAAGTCATAACTGTAATGTCCATCTGCATGAGTGTCGTGAAGTTCACCACTTCTGTTTTAAGAAGCATGAAGTTGGCTTTGGAGAAATTTTTTACTGTGGTTTCCTTAATGGTGGGTTGGGGCAGGATGCAGATATCTAGGGTGATTAGCTTATGGTTGGATATGACCAACAAGGAGTTGACTTCATGTTTGTAATGACCAGGTCTAGGATATTGTTGACTCTGGTGGGGGAGTGGATAAGTTTATCCAGGGGATTGGAATTTATGAATTCCAGAAAGCATTGAGCAAAGGAGTTGGTACATGAGTAGTTTTCTCAGTTAATGATGGGGTAGTTGAAATCGCCCATTATTAGGGTGTTTGGTTGAATCCTAATATTTTCCAGTATATCAAGAAATGAGGAGTGGGAATTCTGGGGCATGGTGGGGGATCTGTGGCAAGCTAAAATTTGGATTGCAGTTTTGCCCAGAGTTAGTTGCACTTGGATAACCTCGAATGCCCTATGCTGAGCAACTAGCCTGGAGGTGTGGATATCCTTAATGAATATGGGCACACACATCCAACTTTGGTGTTCCGGTCCAGTTTAGGTGGCCAAAAAGTGTGGTATGAGTTATAGCCTGGTAATGCAAGGGTGGTCTCTGGAGCCTTGAACCAGGTCTCAGTCACTGCACAGATATCGATGTTCTCCATTTTAAGGAGTGCCTCGAGTGAGTGCATTTTGAAATTTAAACTTCTAGCATTGAGTAGCATTACCCTCAGTTTTTGCTTGCCTGTTCTTGTTACGGTGGTGAATTTGTCATTTGAACCCTGCCTAAAAAAGGCAGTATAAGGGTGGCAAGACCCTTAGCCAGTATCCAGAATCCCAGGGGCAATAGGTGCAGGCCATCTCTGGCAAATCATCGTGGTCTGTGTTGACCATGTCGTCCCAGGCATACAGATACTGGATCCCCTTAGAATGACACCAGAAGCTTAGCCAATTGTTGAAGTCAATCATTTTGTCCTTGTACTGCGGTATCATTCTGGGCAATGGCAGGATGCTACTCAGGGCTAGGGTCATGCCTGCCTGGGTTACAACATCGGAGAGCTCTTCCATGTCTCTCTTCATGTAGTCCAGGGAGGTACATCTCAGGTCATTCACACCAACATGGACAATGACAGAGTCATATTTGTACTTGGTGCGGAGTGACCTGATTGCGTATATTATGTGGCAGATCCTGGCACCTGACAGGCAGCTGACAGTAACCTTCTCCTTGTTTAGCCTGGTGAGTGGGACATCAGAGTGCCTGACTATAGAGTCACCTATGACTAGTGTGTTGGGTACGTTGTTTTACCTTATGGGCTGTGGTTTATTGGCACACTGAGTCTGTGGGCTATGTGTCATTTGGGTTGTGTTGGGGGCTGGAGGTTGCTTGCTTTTCTGCTTTGCAGGTCTCTGTTGCTTGAGCAGATTATTACTGAGAGCCTCTGTGAATGTATTTGTGTTTCTATGTGTTGATTTTGGTGGTGTAGGGTTAGTGGGACTATGTGATGAGTGTGGTGTGGTGCAAGTGTTTACCTTCTCCTCTTGACTATCAAGTTCAGTCTTGGTTGGAGAGAGCTTTACCTCCAGTTTGGCTAGATAAGTGCATCTCTCACAGGTTGGGGTGTTGGGTGGTAGGAGAAGATGGTTGTCTGTGTACATGAGGCAATTGTTACATTGCCCCAAGATGCCCAGATTCATCAGATAGACAGGAGAGAACACTGGGAGCTGACCCTTGGACATGCCTGAATAAAAAACTACTTTCCTCTAGACAAGTGAGGAAAGTGAGTATAAGAGCTGTTTTTCTCTAAGCAAGTGAGGAAAGTAAGTACAAAAACTGTTTTTCTCTAGGTAAAGAGGAAGGTTGAGTGTTATAGTAATTTGTAGCTTATTTAGTGCTAACTAGTTCTGAACAAGTGCTGAGCACCAATAAGCAAAATCAAGTGCCAAAACTAAGAAGCTGTACCTGGATCTTGTGGTAGATAGGCTACCTAGTGAGTACCACTCCCACTGATAAGCTAGAATGCTTCCCGACAATACAGAAAGGCTTGGGGGGCTCAGAAGCTTGCAAACATTCCTGGATACAGCAAATCTGTATCTGGACTATACTAGTTACAGGAAGGGTGGGAAGCAAGTGCAAATGCGGGCTTTTAAACCAGAAAGTTGAAAGAGATGGAAAATCTGCCCAAACAGCCAATTAACTACAATTTCTGGGCCAGAAACCACTCTTGTGGTAGATAGGCTACCTAGTGCTTACCACTCCCACTGATAGGCTAGAAGGCTTCCCTCCAACACAGAAAGGCTTGGGGGGCTCAGAAGCTTACAAACATTCCAGGATACAGCTAAGACTAGTTACAGAAAAGGTGGGAAACAAGTGCAAACATGGTCTTTTAAAACAGAAAGTTATAAGAGATGGAAAAACTGCCAAACGGCCGATAAACTACAATTTCTGGGCCAGAAACGACTCTTGTGGTAGATAGGCTACCTAGTGCTTACCACTCCAACTGATAAGCTAGAAGCCATACTACAGAACCATGCAATTTGTCTCCAGTTATACAATTCAGGAGACTTTATCAAGTCTCCTGAATTGTATAATTGGAGACAAAAGCACTTATAATTTACATTGGTGAATACTGATAATCATTTTTATTCTAATAAAGGACTGTTTTTACCATTTTGCATTGGTATATACTTGCCAGTGGACTCCATTCCATTTTTTGGATTTACTTGGTTTCTTCTCTATCACGAACTGGCCAAAGTTGCTGATAAGAGAAATGGCATCAGCAGGACTGATAAAGTAGGGCAGTGGGTGGGAAACATATCAAAATACTTCTTCCCACTAATATACACACTTATACACCCACTCACACATATGCTTGATCTGAGAGTAGAACCCCTGCCTAACTAGTTATTTGTACTATAGTGTTATGCAGTTACCACATGCTCTACAGAGCTTAATGGATTGACAACTACCAAAGGTACTGATAACTGCACATCTGAGGTAAACTATTACAGGTGCCAGAAAGTCTGACTTCAGTTTTTCCCTTAGATCTTGCTAGTTCTTTCACTCTTGCACTTCACATAGCCTAATAGCTTTGCACTTCAACAGGTTTTTGTATAAATTATTCTAGCACACCTGAGAGCCATCAGCAGTAGTCGTTCCTCATGGAAATAGCTCCAGTACTTAGTAGTTATGACCATCCCTCCTGGCATGATTAAAGTGCTGTTCTCTGTGCTTTTGCACATTAACCTGGTTCACTTGGACATTCTGAGGCACATTTACAACTACCTCATGTATACAGACAACCCTCTACTCTAAACTCCCAACATGCAGACTTGTGAGAGATACCCGTCTATCACCAAATTAGAAGATATGCACTCTTCAGCAAAGACTGGACTAGCTGGTCAGGAGGAGAAGGATGAAAACCTGCACCACACCACATGGAACACATACCCCTCCAGAACACCAACTATCACAACTCTGACATACAAACAAAACCCACACACCCACCTTCACAGAGGCACTCAGTAGACATTTACCCAAATAGCAGAGACCACCAAGGCAGAGCCCCACTCAACCATCGCAACACAGCACAAACCACAGGACACATATCTCACCTACACAGTGTGCCCCTCAACCTAAGCCCCTAAGGCTAACCACCTTGCCCAATACAGTAATCATAGGTGGCTCAATAGCAAGGCACACAAATGTCCCACTCACTAGGTTGAATATAGGGAAGGTAACAGTCAGATGTTTATTAGGTGCCAGAATCAAATACATAACACACCCAGTCAAGTCACTCCACAACTACAAGTATCACTGTGTCATTGTCCATGTGTGTGTGAGTGACTTGAGACACACCTCCCTGGACTACATGAAAAGAGACATGGTGGAGCTCTCAGATTATGTGGGCCAGGCAGGTATGACAGTAGCCCTGAGCAGTATACTACTGTCACCTAAAATGATAGTGCGGTACAAACAACAAATGATTGACTTGACTTCAACCATTGGCTTAAGTATCTGGTGTCATTCTCAGGGGATTCAGTATCTGTCTGCTTGGAATGTCATGATTGACAGACTACAATGGCTTGCCAGAGATGGTTTCCAGGTACTGGCTAAGTGTCTTGCCACCCCTATAGTGCCTTTTTAGGTGGTGTTCCAAATCAAATTACCACTGTAACAGCTATACATAAATGCAATCTGAGGGTCATACTGCTCAACACTAGACATCTAAATCTTGAGATGCAGTCACTCAACATACTCCTCAAAATTGAGAGCATTGACATTTGTGCTGTAACGGAGACCTGGTTTACAGCAGCATACAGGACAACTACACTACCAGGCTATAACTCATTCCACACCTGTCAGCCCAAAAACATTGACCACAGCTCCAAAGGTAGTAGTGTCTCCATATTCATAAAAAATATGCACACCTCCAGACTACTATCCCAGCATAATGCATCTGAGATACTTCAGGTACATATGACATTGGGTAATAGTGAATCCAGGTCATAGTCTGCTATAGATCTCCATCCATATCCCTAGACTCTCAATCCAAATTCCTCAATACCCTGGAATCTATCAAGGTCCAACCTATCAGTCTCATACTAGGAGACTTCAACGACCCTTCCATTAACTGGGAAAGATACTCAAGCACCAATACAGTGGCCCAACGCTTTCTGGAATTCATCAGTTCCAATGCCCTGGACCAGCTCATTTTTACACCCAGTAGAGGAAGCAACAACCTGGACCTGTGTTGATTACTAACATATGGGACTGTTGCTTGATAATGGTAGTCAAACTCTAACTGGCCAGATCCAACCACAAAGTAATCACCATGGAAATCCACATCTCACCCACACCCCCCGCAAAGGAAACCACTTTGAAAAACATCTCCAAAGCTGACTTTGGACTCCTAAAAACAGAGGTGACTAACTTCACAGCACCCATGCCAATAGAAAATGCCTGCATGACTGCTGAGTCATACACAAATGCACTGTACAAACATGTACATAAATGCATGGAACTAGCCATAACCAACAGAACCATGACACTTTCCTCCAATTACTGGAGACTAATCTGGTGGTTCCCTGCCATTAATAACATGTACAACAGAAGGAAGAATCTGTTGCAGAAAAAGGTGGAGTCCCAAGAGTAGCAAATCTCCCTTATTAGTTTCAACAACAAATTGAGATTCCTCATGAAATCTAAAGCCAGCTATGATGGCAGAAGTGCAGCAGATACTGACAATAATCACAAAGCCTTTGACAGTTATATCAAGAACCTCCCTGGCAATACCCGGAAGTGCTCTGAGTTCCTGCACAATGTTACCTCCTATACTGAGCCAACAGATATTGCCAGCATTCTTGCCAACACATTGAGTGCCAGCTTTACCTCTTTCTCTCCCCCTAGGGTAACAATCAGAATGCCAAGCACCCTGGATTACTGCAGCCCAAGTTATACCTGCATTGTCCATGGACAAGAATACAGCTTCCATGGGACCCAAAAATATCCTTTGCTTTGCTATACATGAACTACAAAGATACCTATCACCACATCTGTGTGCCCTGTTCAGTCACAGCCTCACCTCAAACTTTGTCCCTCCCAAATGGCACACTGCTACAGTCATTCCTCTCCATAAAGGGGTAGCGACTACAGACTCTGGGAATTACCATTAGCCTTATGACTCTGATATGTACAGCCATGGAGCGCATCATCAGGCACCTGATCGACAAACATATAGGTAATCTCCTAACTTTGGACCCCACAAAGTTTGGCTTTGTGAAAGGGAGATCATGGCTGCTCAACCTGGTCGACTTCTTTAAGTCAGTTGTCTGGGCTGTGTATGATGGTAAGGCACTGCATACAGCCTACATCAATCTGGCCAAGGCTTTTGATACCATTCCTCAGTCAGGAATTATTGATGAACCCAGCAAACTAGGCATCAACCCCTATATCACTAGGTGGGTTGCAAACTGGCTCACAGATAGAACACACAATGTGAAAGTAGTGAGCTCCAAGTCAGACTGCCAACCAGTCATGAGTGCAGTCCCACAGGGATCACTCTTGGGTACTCTCCTGTTCAGCATCTACTTCTTAAGAGTCCAGGGCAACATAAAGGAACACTGGCTGACCAAGTTCACAGACAACTGCAAGCTGGGAGCTATCATTAATTCCACAAGTGATGCAAACATTCTACAGAAAGGCCTCACTGAGACCACTGACTGGTGTGGAAACCATAGCCTGAAGCTTAACACCACAAAATGCATCATCAGCTCCTTTGGTAAAAACTCAGTTCCCAGTAAGTACCACATCAGTGAGAGCCCACTGAACACTGTAGGCATTATAAGAGATCTGGGGACACAGGTTGACAGCAACCTCTCCTTCAGCCACCACATTGCCACTGTGGTCAGTAAATCCTTCTATGTGGCACATCTCATTATCAAGGGTTTTGCATCCAGGAAGAAAGAGGTCATCATCTCTGTGTACTCTTCCCTCATTAGACCAATCATCAAGTATAATGCCCCATTTGGCATGTACCTCTCTAGAAAACTGCAACAGCTGGAGAGGCCACAGAAGTACCTCACAAAGAGGATCCTAGGCATTAAACACATGAACTACACAGACAGACTCAAAACACTCCAGCTATTCTCTGTCTTATATCACCTACTTAGACGTGCTCTCTGCTTGACTTACAAAGCCATGTCTGACCCAACTCTTTTAGAAATGTTACTTCTAAAGAAATCCCAATCCCTCTGCAGCATACACTGCAGGGACCTGAACCTCATTACCACAATCAACACAAAATGCTGGAGGGCCAGGTTCCTCACCCAGAGACTTCGCATGTCCTGGAATAGACTTCCCATACATGTCAAGCAAAGCACCTAGATGATCCTGTTCCAGAGAAATCTTGATGAGTGGATGAGTAATAGAAAGTTCACCCCAGGGATCACTCCAATGGCTCTACTTGATGGAGGCACTGGGAACAAATGTAGGGTGGAACAATGGCAGGGCACTTCTATAGGCTAGGCTTATAAAGGCTCCAGGGCCATTAGTCTACTACACAACTATGAACCTATAAGGGGAGTGACATCAGCATGACTGATAAAGTAGGACAGTGGGTGGGAAAATTATCAAAGTACTTCTTCCAGCAAACATACACACTTATACACCCACACACACATGTGCCAGATCTGAGAGTAGAACCCCTGCATATCTAGTTATTTACACTATAGTGTTACACAGTTATCACACTCACTACAGAGCTTAATGGACTGACAATTGGCCAAAGGTGCTGATAAGGGGAATGACATCAGCAGGACTAATAAAGTAGGGCAGTGGGTGGAAAAATTATCAAAATAGATCTTTCATACACCCCCACACACATTTGCCAGATCTAAGAGTAGAACCCCTGCTTAATCTGGTGATTTGCACTATAGTGTTAGACAGTTTTAACACACGCTGCAGAGCTTACTGGGCTGATAACTGGCCAAAGGTGTTGATAAGGGGAATTACATCAGCAGGAGTGATAAAGTAGGGCAGTGGGTGGGAGACTTATCAAAGTACTTCTTCTTACAAACATGCACACACACTCATTTGCCAGATCTGAGATTAGAACCCTTGTCTAGCTAGTGATTTGTACTATAGTGTTACACAGTTATCACATGCACTACAAAGCTTACTGGGCTAACTGTCCAAAGGTGCTGATAGGGGGAATGACATCAGCAGGACTGATAAAGTGGGGCACTGGGAAGTGTTGTGTGTGGGAATGGCCTAAAACTGTTTTACCTACAAACAAACACACACTCCCTCACTCTCGCGCATACGGAACTGTCACACACAAAGTTGTCAGTATTGAGATTAGAACCCCTACCTATCTATTTATTTGTATTATAGTGTTATGCAGTTATTGCACATGCTACAGAGCTTATAGGGGTGATCGGTGTCCAATGGTACTTCTAAGGTGAATGACAGCAGCAGAACTTGTGAAGTAGGGCAATGTGAAGTTACTGTGTGGAAAGAGTCTTCTAATACTTAGACCTATGGACACACACACACACACTCACACACACACACACACACACACACACACACACACACACACACACACACACACACACACACACACACACACACACAGGCATGATATTATAAACCCATCCTCCGTACTGTTACACAATGGGGTCACCTTTTATGGTGGCACGTGCAATGGTTTACAACTGATATGCCACAGCAGGACATCAATGTGCACCATTCAGGGTATCCATGTGTGTGACTCACTCTGTCTGTGTCCCCTTGTGTGTGTCTCTCTCTCTCTCTCTGTCACTGTCTGTCTCAGCAAACTAAACCTTAAAAAGGGCACAGTATACTCAAATCAAGGGGTGGCGTAAGCCAAACAAAATCGGGCTAGGCTTATAATTGCCCCAGGGCAGATAGCCTAATATGAACCTATGAACCTATGAACCTATCAGTAAAGGGCCCAGGTCAGATTGTAATGGCATACATTTGAGTTTTAGACTTCTTACACTTCATAGCCTTACTGCAACTGCGGGACCTCCACTGCTATCACTCTGTGAGTCTGTAGGGGGGTAATTTAACATTGCTGCCGTTTGTGTGCCTTTACCAAAAATGTATCTGTGGTTTTCTACAGCTGACTTGCTGTGAGGGTGTGGGGGTGGTTATGGGTCCCCCACCCTGACATCCATGTCTGTGACCTATGAACCCCCCCAGTTAGTTGTCCCCACACATATGCTGCAAGGGGATTTGCCATCTTGGGTACTACTGCATAGTGTGTGGAGACCTGTTTTGGCAAGACATTTCCTGGTGTCCCACATAGCTGTCAGTTGTGTGCTGCTATCCCAGTAGGCCACCCCATTCCCTTGCATGCATGCAGCATTACCAAAGATATGCTAGCAAAACATACTAATCCATTCACTTATTTTTAAGAAGACTGACTTACCTTGTGCCAGCAGCAGTTGTGAGGATGGTGCTTGAGGGACACCTATGTTGGATGCACACAGTACACTGCCTATACATGGTAAGTTACAGGTATTGTGATTTGTGTGTTATCTATTTTACTGTGTGCGTGAGTCAGAGAGATGTGTGATTCCCTGGGTCCCTACAGTGTCAGTGTGTGTGCTATGTATTGCCTCTTTGCCAATGTCTGAACATAGTGGGCATGCCTCTATCTACCTAAAGGAGAAGGCTCAGGGGCCTCCTCCTGTGAGTCTTTCTGCACTTGTGGGGACCTTAGCAATAGTGGTGGGTTGTGTGGCCCTTTCCCGTGCTGTTCCTTCTGTAGCTGTTTCCGCAGGATTATATTGTGTAGCATGGCACATACTATGAAGATGTGTGCATTTCTGGCTGGAGAATACTGCAAGCCTTCACCAGATTTGTCAAAGCAGCGGAACCATGACTTGAACATCACAAACACACACTCTATTATGATCCTGGTTTGTGCGTTTGCCTCATTATGGCATTCTTGTGAGGGTGTGTGTACATTTCTGATGGGTGTCATCATCCACAGCTCCAGTGTATAGCCATCATCCCCCAACAGGTTTCCATATGCGATGCCTCCACTGGCAAATGCCTGGTACCACTGTGACGAATGCCAGATTTGGGAGTCGTGATAGCTTCCAGGGCTGCCAGCACACTCATTCATGATAATGCCCTGGGCATTGCACATGACCTGGCAGTTGATGGAGGGGAATCCTTTTTGGTTTATGTAGACCCTACCCTGTTCAGCAGGTGGTGCTTTGATGTGGATTTGCATGCAGTCTACGGCACCCAGTACCTCCTGGTATTCTGCTACATGGTGGAAGAGATGCATATTGCTGATTCTCTCCTCACGGGTGTTTGGGAAGTAAATGTGCTCAACGGCATGTGGTAGCATGGCATCCAGGAACCGGTGCAGTACCCTGGATGCAGATGCCTGTGAGACCCCCATAATGTCCCCACTAGATCTTTGGAAAGCACCTGTAGCTAGAATTCTTAAGGCTACACATACCTTGGTATCCACTGGGATGGGTTCCCCTCTGTTGGTTCTAAGTCTGAGTTGAGGCCGGCACAGCTCGGTGATTTGCTGAAGTATGTCTCTGTCCACCCTGTAGCACTCTACTATCTCCAGATCATGCAGCCCCTGGTAAGTTACCCTGAGTCTGAACACTCTTCTCCTCCTTGATCTGTGGTGATTGTCAGCATTATCCTCCTCTCCACCATTAGCCACCAGCACATACTGATGGATAAAAGCAATGGTAACCCCTAACATTTTTACAGTTAAAATTCCCCCACGTGTACACCAATGATGCAGAGTTTGTGGGAAAAAACAGACTGTAAGATGTTTCCATTCTTTATACTGTTATGCTGCAGATGCTGCCTGTATAATTGGCTGACTATTATGCATTCCACCTGCCAGCTATGTTATTTGTATTTGATTGCTTTAATTCTGCTATTTTGCTTTTTTTCTTCTTTTTCCCCTTCCCATTTCCTCCCCTTTTAAGCCCCGAGGTGAGCCGTGCAAACCTGGTGCCCAAATGCAAACAGTCCTGCTATTTCCATTTTTTTTGTTGTTTTTTTTTTGACCAGGTGTGTGCCATTCAAACCCATTTAGCTTATGTAAACAATAAGAAATGTCCCTCCGCTGGGTGTGAACATGCTCCTCACTTCATGGAATAAGTCGATACAGCCTCAGACATACACACTTGCTTAGCTATGCTTAGCTAGGCTTATCTCTGTGCCTTAGGTCTCCAATGTGCTTACAACATGCCTTAAACACGTCCTTTTCATGTCTGTTGCTCCTCCTAGTTACACCATCATGTTAGAGCACCTACACAGTTAGGTGCAGTTGGAACTTAGATGATTTTTGTGATTCAGTGCATTTCCCCCCATTTGCATACCCCACTGCTTAGTCCATAGTTAATGCACTTACACAGAGCCTTTCCCCTTGACAACCACTGTTGCCTGGTATTGTTCTCATTCTGCATGCCGTAGACCATAATGGCAACATTCAGATTTCCCTTGAAATAGAGTTTTTACTATTATTTTTTTATTATTTTCGGCACAATCCCATGTGCTTAAACAGCCTAGATCGTCAAAAAATGTTTTTGATTTGTATAAAAAATAAACAGTTTTCCATGCCAATGGTAATATATTTGGCCATTGGCATGCCTAAACACTGTAATAGATGCTTTTTTGAGAGCTGTCATGCTTCAGTTTTGTTATTTGCAGAAATGTATTCGGTTAGTAACCAAATACATTTCTGCAAATAACACTGTTCTTGCATGGATATCTGGCTGCTTTGTGAATCGATAATTCACCTCATTTGCATGGTTTTCACCAGCAAATGAGGTAATTAGCATTCTGAAGCCATATCCATGCAGGAACAGTGTAGGCACACTCGTGCACGTCAGATCAGCTGTATGCTGGATCGCTCGGCGGCTATATTCTGTGCAGGAATGGCTACACTGTTCCTGCATGGAAATTTTGGCTTCATGAATCCCAGGGATGTTTATATTGTGGTGAAGAAGAAACCACTGAACATGTTTTTTTTTTAATGTAAGAGTGTAAAAAATGTTTGAAAAATTATATAATGAAAATGTCTTTGATGATTTCAGTGTCAGTAATAATATAAATATGGATATGATTTAATATAGATTTTAAAACAATAAAGTAAAGAAACAAAAATAACAATAGATTAAAAATTGTTTTATCTAGCATGGGTAATGTGAATTGAGAGAATAAATTAAATTATGTTTAATGAGAAAGAAATATTATGAAAGATTATAGATTGTTGTGATGGAAAAAAGAGTGGGGTCTGATTTAAATAAGATTGTATCAGTATAATAGGAATAAGAAATTCTTATACATAAATGTAGGCCTGTGTATATAATTACTTAATTTTGTAAATATGAATATTTATGAATAGATACATATGTAAATATGTATATAAATTGCTATATATATAAGTTCTCTTGTAAATAAAGAACCCCTACTCTTTTCAATAGGTGCCACAGGATCTTTCAAATTCACCTGAGCACCAACTCAAATAGATGGGACCTTGGTTTAACCTTTCATTCAGAGGATACCACACTCAGGAGTATAGCACCCCCATTATACTGCATTGAAGCATCAGCAATTGATCTAGCTAGTGTGGGTATAGAACCCACGGCTTCTGCACCAAAGGCAAGCATGCTATCTAATCATACTGACAATGATCACTTCCCATTTCTTTGACATGAACTGATGCAGCAATATCTCTTCACCGTCTGTTATTCTCTGCACATATCTCTATCCCTTCATTCCATAGATCATTCTTATCACCTTCCTGTGGATTCCTTTCAGCAACCTGATGTCACTTTCCTTGTATGGCATCTGGAGGTGTACCCAGTATTTGAGGTATAGCTTGACCATGGCCCTATAGAGTGAAAGCATTGCATTTTTGCTTCTTAAGTCTATCCTTCTGTGGAGACACTTCATCAATCTGTTTGATGTTGCCTTTTCAATGTACTGATGGGAATGCAACACAGCTGTGATCAACACTCCTAGATCCTTTTTGCCATCAATTATATTTCCAGCAGTTGTTAAATTCACAAGATGGATCTGTGGTCCAAGTGCAGTACTTTATATCTGTTTGCAATGAAACCTAAAAGCCAGCTTTTTGTTCCTTTGGTCTACCATTCCCAATCCTTCCCCAGGCTCGTTCCTCATTTGCTACTGTTATATTTAATTTAAAAAGTTCTGAACCCAGAAGTGACACCTGAAGGACTCCACCAGATTTTTTTCTTAATTCTTGACCTCTTCACTTTCACTGTAACTCTCCATGTTTTGCCATTCATCCATGAAACTTTCCATAGCTGTGACATCATGGCTTGGCCTTTCTGGCTAAATGTATACAGCAAATCTTTTGCCGCTGCATTATAATGATGTCCAACCTTAAATAGCCTGTTGGGTCTTTCAACATGTTTAATTTTTTTACTTAGTCTACATTATAGTTCTTTTTGTTCAGGGTACTAAGTGTCTTTCAGCTGCAATAAAAATAAAATAAAAAAATAAAACATCAAGTTCTGAAAAACATTCCATACCTAAATACTTTTGGATGTAAATTTAAGAATCGTTCCCATTGCTGATATGTTGTATTTTTGCAAATGTTCATGCCTTGCAAATCTTTTTTTAAGTCCAGTAACCAAAGAATAACCAGAAAAGAAAATGTTGTCATGCTCTTTACTACTACCTATTACAAGTTTTGCCCTCCATCCTTTCCAGCAATTTGGTATGGAAAATCAAAGACTAAAAGGCTTCACTTGAGTTTGTGGTGGTTGTTTTGGTGTAATAGGCTTCACTTACATGCATAGACTAATCCTGGCATCACAATGTCTTTTGAGACACATATCATTTTAGTAAATAAAGAATATATAGAAGGCATATTTAAGGTCTGTGTCATCCGTGATACCATTAGCTTTAGTGTTTCTTTCTGTGACAAATAGTACATTTCCTTATCAGTTAATGTTTTCTTCAGCAAACATAGGTGAGTTTGTAAAACCAATCCTCAACAGTTACAGAAACACTAAAAGACTAGTAGCATCTCCTGCCTCAATTAGAATCCCAGATCTCTGCTTTCTTATTAATGGTATGTATAACGTATTTGACACACAATGCAGCATTCCTATAGGAGTATAAGATTCAAATAATGTGACAAATAGATTATCAACACTTAGCTTTGAATTACATTTCAGTTGAAGAAATAACTCTGTTTAGGTCTCATGTGTTTTCTTAGGCCTCCACACCTTGGTCTGATACATTAACTAAAAAGTTCTGTCTCTTCTAGATCTAACATCACATCTGAATAATGGTGTATTTCTGACATGTGGCTAGAAATAGTCATTTATTTCATTTTTTTGCCTCTGTGCAAGGAAAACCCTGTCTATGTATAGTTTTGCTGTGCTGCAGCAGATTTCTTTCACTGTATGTACCTGAGCTAAAAGTTAACTAAGACTTGCACATTTATTTTACTATGTTCTCTTTGACTATTTTTATTTTGAAGTTGCTACATTAATCTTACTTTTTTTCTGGAAAGATCATTTATTATACATCATTTGAAGATACATATTTTTGAATTGTTAACTACACGTTACTCAGTTTTCAGTATTTGCAAGACATTTTTTCAGTGTTTGGTTCAATGTGATGTATAGGAAACCACCAACAACTCTGAAGCTGCAGGGGTACCTGACAGAAAACTCGGAGCCCTAGACTGAAAGGGCAGAGCTGGCTTTCCCTTGAATGGTCTTGGACAGAGAAGCCTGATACAGTCCAATGGACCATGCTTCTTCAAACTGCAGAAGAGGAAGTCACCAAGATATTTAATATTTTTTTCTGTGATGTAAAAGGAGAGTAGCAGTGTTTCAATATTTGGAAGTAATTCAAAGGCATGTTGTGATCCACAAGAGATTCTACACTAAGTTAAATATTTGTTTCTCACCAGAAGTTAAAGTGTCCAAAAGGATAGTCATGCATATATTACTGAACTGTGATTCAAGGTGTGTGACTATGAATTTTGTCAATTCTGTGACTCCTTAATCAGAGACAGAATAGCTTGAGGCATGCAAAATCAGCATACTAGGGGTAGACTGGTTTAGGAGAATTCAGTTTGGCAATGAAAAAAGCCATAGGTGTGTGTAGTATGATTTAAGTTCAAGTACATAGTTAAAATCTGTAACTGAGAAATTGGAAACATATATGGTATCATAGTGTGAATGTGTGTGCATGAAAGAAAAAGTCAAAATGAATTCCAGAACTAAAAAAAAAATAAAATATAACCAAGAATGGATCAATCACTTGGCAAACAAGATGCCATGTGATTAAAAAATAAATGAAGAAACTATATAGCAAGGAGCCACACACATTGCAGATATAAAAATACTGTGGCTACAAGCATGTTAAAAAACACTGTTAAGAAAAAAAAAAAAATTTATAGACAGTATAGAAGTCCTGACCATTTTGTGATATTTTTTCATAATGTAAAAAGATCCAACAGAAGAATATTAATGTTGTGGAGACAAACAGTCTAAAACAAAGATGGTAGTTAATTAGTTCCACATGAATGCAGATTGGGAACATTGCCCAAGCAAGCTGCAGACATAATGGGCATAACTAGGAGCTGGGTAACATCATGCCTAACTATAAAGTTCTGAATAAGTGCTAGAAAAAATGTCATGATGTCTGGAATAAGAAATTATGGATAAATGGCAAAGTAACTATGTTTAAGCTAGATATTGGAGCAAAGTGCAAAATAATTCCCAAGTCTGCATTCACAATATTATATCTTAACTGCAAGCTAAGTATGTATGCATGCATGTTGTGTAATATTTTGGGTACAAGCAAATCCAGTGGTCAACTCAGTTAAAGCAGCCTAAAATACTGGGTAAAGATGCATGTGTGACTCTGGGCATAATTAAGAGTATACAGGCAGTGCATCAGGAAAGTATTAATAAAAGTGCAACAGACAAGTAAAAATGTACAGTGCCTGACTGATACAGAAAGAGACATTTCAGTGGGAGTGTGTAACAGGGCATGTCACATATCTGCAGAGGCAGCCTGTGTTCAAGGTTGATAATACTGAATGCTCACAACTGAACTGGATTCAATACAGAGATTGTCATATACAGGCAGTGAAGCAAATGTGCTGAATAAAGTTCATAGCACTCATAAGTTTGGTGAATGAGCTCAAAGCCATTTGGTTACAGAAGAGGCAGAAGTAGCAGATCCCATATTGGATCTTACGTGAATCCATGTCATCATTCAATTCCTTCTTAAAGCTATGGACTGATGATCCAAGTTTAATTAAGCAGCTGACTTTAATGTATATATTTTTGAGATATGAAGTTGTCACATTTCAAGCCACAGTGTTTATTAATTTCTGTGAAGACCAAGAGGTCAAATATTTTAAAGGATGGGACTTTGCAAATGTTACATTAATCCCAATGAATCCACAGAATAATGAACAAGTTAAGAATATAACTGAGCATATAATTCAAACAGTGAATGACATTCTCAAGGCATGTAATGCTCCAAGGCAAATGGACTATTATTAGCATTGTTAGAATAATGGAATAGTCAACTACAAACAAATAGGATATTCACTTCCTCAGTTGCCTCAGTTACAGATGAAGAGAAATCCAATTGGAAAGCATCCTACATAATTTTCTTTATTGATGCTAGAAAGTAGAGTGCGTGCAGCACAACTAAAAAGAAGACAGCTGCAAGAGAAGCAATTTCCTGACAATGTTGCTAAGAATTTGTTGCTATTGAGTGAAGAAGGAAAGGTTAGAGTAGCCTGGATCTGAATTTTGGCCAATTGTCATACATCCAAAAAATTGTGATAGCTCATCATTAAGTCCTGTTTGCTGAAACTCACCAATCAAGTGTATATGTCTGAGAACTTAGTAGATTAATTCAATCTTGTAATGTCAGGGACTATTGTGAAGCTGGTAGCTACCATGAGATTTATACAATCACATGGGAACCTTCCAATTGACCAAAAGTATTCTAAGAGAATGCTGAAACGCAAGTCAAATTTGTAAAAAGTAGTTTCAGAGATAGTGGCGTTTTCTCTTTTCTTTACTGTTTGGGAGGTGTCCCTCTCATGGGAAGACAGTGCAGAATCCAGATTTACTGAAAGTACTTATCACCATATTGGTCACAGAGTTTTCAGACTTGCTATCATTGCTGCCAATCTGTCAACAACGTTTGATCAAATGTAGACACCACTAGTGAAATGCCATCATCTAGCACACAGAGAGTGGTG
The DNA here is from genome assembly GCF_019279795.1 of Protopterus annectens. NCBI lineage: Eukaryota > Metazoa > Chordata > Ceratodontiformes > Protopteridae > Protopterus > Protopterus annectens. The sequence goes on from NC_056735.1 coordinate 1,498,656,269, forward strand.
TCAGATGAGACAAGACATTCACTACTATGCTCACTATGAGAGTCTGATTAAGTTACCACTCCAATATCAGACATTAAATAAATAAAGTTTACATGCTTGGATTTCAGAAATATGTAATTGTCTCCCAATTCCCTAGATACATTATAAAGATAGATGCACAGTGTATATTTATAATTGTATATATAATTTATAACTATAGAACTGCATCTTCTCATTTGTTGTAAGTGGGGTATTACATGCTTAATACATGATGCGGTATAGGTTTAAAATTTTGAATAATATGGAATGTGAGTCGTATGACCAGAGAGAGAGAGAGAGAGAGACAGAGAGAGAAAGAGAAAGACAGAGAGAGAGAGAGAGAGGTTTAGCACTTGTGCATAAAGGTTTAATGCAAAAGCAGGTCTGCACGTGTCCTTTGCTTTCTTAGGTCTCTGTGCGTCAACATGATGTAATAGCTAATGCCTCAACATGATGTAATAGGTAACAATGCTATTCCCTTCTAGATGAAAGTATCAACTAATTAAAAAATAAAGTCAGAATACAACATTATATTCTCCTATAATCTGAAATAAAAGAAGTAATTCATGAGAGTGTTGGGTTTGTTCCACCCTGTAGTCTTTTATCCTTCCTAACTCCATGACAGTGAGACTTTACAGAAGAGTTCACCTGACTACTCTCTACCTGTATACTAATAAAGGAAATTATATTTTAACTGATGATTTCCCAGTTTTTAAAGATCTTCTCAGCAGGGTCTTCTACTACATGTATTCATGCAGGGAAAATAAATCAAGTTCTGCAGAAATAGGTAAGACAATGGTTGGGAAAGCCCCTTGAAAGGACATCCATGACATCAACTGATATGGCTGTTTGACAGTCAGTGAGGCACCACTGATATTAATGGAAAGTAAAGATCGGCATGGGAAAGGGTAATGCAGTAGTCTTCCCTAAGGAGATACTGGTGCCATTCTTAAGAAGGGAAATAAAAAAAAGGCTAGTCAGTGGATGGCTGAGAAACTAATACTATGAACAGGATACAGAATATTAACTGATCACTGTAAAACACAGGCCCAGAGGTGTGTGGTCCTTTTCCTTTTATGCCATCTCATCTGTGAACCATTCATCAAAAGCTACCCGGTGACATGATGGATTAATTGAATAATGCACTGACTAGTCAAAATTGTCCTTATTGACGGTGTTTAAGTTATGTTGGTAATTGTCAGTTTCACAAAATTCTCACACTTACTCAAACTTTTCAGGGCAGGAATATCTGAAGCAGAGGCAAATCTTTCTACTAGGCACACACAACTGGAACATAAATTTACAAAACAAAAAAAAGCATGGTACAAAGACACACATATTCTACAGTCATTTCTTACATCCCAGTTCTTGAGACATCTCTCTCAAGGGACCCATAGCTCTACAGACATTTATCAAGCCTAAAGTGTCTGAACATAAGGAAATCCCTTCAACCAGGCACACTGAACATGAGCTTTCAAACATGCTGTACTCCCCTCCTCTTTTCCAGAAATGCAACAAACTCCTGCTCAGACTCTTTGAAGTAGAAATGTTTGAGGAGAAGATGTTGCCATCTGCTGCCATCATCCACCACCCTTACCACTCACTGACTATCATAAGCAGATAATTGAATAGTTTTTGTCCTGCTTCTTCTTTTTGGTGTGTGTGTGTGTGTGTGTGTGTGTGTGTGTGTGTGTGTGTGTGTGTGTGTGTGTGTGTGTGTGTGTGTGTGTGTGTGTGTGTGTGTGTGTGTGTGTGTGTGTGTGTGTGTGTGTGTGTGTGTGTGTGTGTGTGTGTGTGTGTGTGTGTGTGTGTGTGTGTGTGTGTGTGTGTGTGTGTGTGTGTATGTATGTGTCTACACAAAGATAATTATCAAGTTAGATATCATGTCAAATGAATGACAATGAATGGTTTAATGAGTACGCCACAAAGTATGTTAATATATTTTTCATAATTCTGTTTTGTATTAAATTATGTGTTTATTTCTCATGATTTATTTTTTCTTACTTTATATTGGTTCATGGTTAAAACTGCATTTCTTGAAATTTTACAAATTCTTGATCGGAGCCAGTTTTTTTATTCCATTCTGTGACAGAAAGGGATTAAATCTAGTTGATTTGTGGAATGACCTGAGAAGCTGCATTTTTAATTTAAGGCTAGAAAAATTGGGAAAAGATTTAACCTTTGGGATCTGCCACATCTATGTGATTGCTGTCACTGCTACTGTTTGTGTTTGATTACCACCCTTACCACTCACTGACTATCATAAGCAGATAATTGAATAGTTTTTGTCCTGCTTCTTCTTTTTGGTGTGTGTGTGTGTGTGTGTGTGTGTGTGTGTGTGTGTGTGTGTGTGTGTGTGTGTGTGTGTGTGTGAGTGTGTGTGTGTGTGTGTGTGTGTATGTATGTGTCTACACAAAGATAATTATCAAGTTAGATATCATGTCAAATGAATGACAATGAATGGTTTAATGAGTACGCCACAAAGTATGTTAATATATTTTTCATAATTCTGTTTTGTATTAAATTATGTGTTTATTTCTCATGATTTATTTTTTCTTACTTTATATTGGTTCATGGTTAAAACTGCATTTCTTGAAATTTTACAAATTCTTGATCGGAGCCAGTTTTTTTATTCCATTCTGTGACAGAAAGGGATTAAATCTAGTTGATTTGTGGAATGACCTGAGAAGCTGCATTTTTAATTTAAGGCTAGAAAAATTGGGAAAAGATTTAACCTTTGGGATCTGCCACATCTATGTGATTGCTGTCACTGCTACTGTTTGTGTTTGATTACTTTGGAATGTTTCATTAAATTTGAATATCTGCATTGCTTCTTGTCTCTTACTGTCATTTGTTGGAGTTTCTTTTACAAAAAATTAATTTTACTTAAAAAAAAAAAAATCTTTTTTTTCAGTTTTAAACATCATACCTTGTTTCCCATTCTCTGATTACAAGCAGATTAAATCCAACTAATTTGTGGAAGGAAATGAGAATTAGCATTTTTATCTAAAGTAATCAGAACAGGAAACATGTTTAATCTCTGGGAGCTGCCACTGTTCTGTGACTGCTGCTGCTGCTGTATAACTGTTCTGGAATTCTTCATTTATGGGGTCCATGCTTGCACTGCTTCATCTCTTAGTGTTATTTTATTGTAGTTTTATTTATTTTAAATTTGTTTTATTACAAAGGTGCCATTTTTAATGGAGTTAAAATTACTTGATTATGACCTGTTAGCAAAATAGTTTTCGACTATCTCAATGCAAACGGATTAAATCTACCCAATTTGTGGTAGGAGCTGAGAAGAATGTTTTTTTTTTATTAATGTAAGAAGAAAATACTGATGTTTTTCTGTACGTGATTGTTTTATTCCAGTTCTGGTTGTACTTTCACACTCAGTGGGTTTTGGGTTGCTTGCCTCTACTGTAAATGTGACATTGGAAGCTTCCAACAGTCTTATCTCCTTTGTTAACACTGATAAGCAGTAGAAGATCAACGTTTAAAGGTCCTCCTCTGAGACTGTCAAAGTTTGGATTTCCCTTGGTCTCATATTTTATCACCGACTTAATGCACGCACTGCAGTACCTATAGGACTAACCCCTTTTTCCTTTTTACTTCTAAAATTTGCATCATATGGGTCAAACAGAGCTGTAGCTGGCTCATGTAGTGCCCAGTGACAGTCCCTGAAGAACTGCCCCACCGCTTGCTCTTCAGAGCACTCTTGAGAGAATAAGTAAAGGGATATTATTTTCTATCCCTACTAGACACTAATGATATCTGGAAATCCTAATATCTGCTTCTTAGTAGTTAACTTAGAATTAGTGCAACTGTTTTTTCCTAATGGAAAAAGGGAGCAGGTAAACATTGATTTCAGACTAACTCTGACTGGACAGTGCGTGCATGACTTCTCCATTTTGTTTAGGTGTGTTTCATTGGAAACCTCCTCAGCTTTCATTTTACACTATTGTGTAGCTTGGTTGTCTGTTGTACTGAGCTGCTGTACATGTTATCTAGGTCATCCACCAGGATAAGGTTACAACAAAGCTACAGACCTATGTAACACCTGGGACAAGACAGCTGATCCCCAAACAGCCTGTGACTCATTTCTCAGAAACCATCTGGGAATTACTACTAGTGTTTTGCTCCTGGTGAGAGTGGTGAGAGAAGGAGCAGGAGACATTAATTCATAGATGTGTATAGCTACAGAGAGACCAGCTCTAATACGAGACAGGTACGAGCCTATAAGTGAACCTCAAATATTCATTGCTATTTAAATACCTTGTGAAATTTGCTCCCATATATCTTACAGTGTATAATTCAACATGTTTCTCATATTGTTAGTTCACATGCAATCAAGAATGTGGCTTACATTTTCAAATTTGTTGTAATGCAACTATTGTGCAGGACAGGGCCCATAAATTGTTCTCTTCAATGCACTCTTCTCAAGTTCATTGTTGCTGCTTAGAGACTGCTCTGTTTTTAGAGGCTATAGATATGTGTTCATTACTTAGTAATGTATTCTCAGATAGTCTCATCCCTCTCAAGCAATGTTTCTTAAGGATACTCTTGAAAAACTACCTTGAGTCTTCGAGGTGAGGGGAAGAAGTGTGATAAAGGGGAATACTGCGAGCACAGCTATCTGGAATTTTGTAAATAATTATTTGTCATTTGTGAATATCAACATGATCTATATAAGATGCTTGTGTTACAACTGTATCAGAACTGTATGTCATGTGTTTATCAAACTGGTTTGTACAGACATGTGTTAGAAAGGTATTTTATAAAGTGCTTGTGCTTAAAATGTAACAACAGTGTGTCCTACTGGAATAGAACAGAAATATACATGCACTATTGTAACTGTTTAAATGAATATATTTTAACAGTGGAAACTGGAATACAGGAGGTTAACTTCAGAAAAAAATAGCTGAATTTAAATTACTTTATGGGTATGCAATAAAATATGGTATCTTCCTGTTTTGAAAGAGCTGGAGACACAGAGTCGGTGCTGATAAGCTTTTTGTATTGTCCTTAGGGTGAAATAATTACTAGTCTTGAAATATGGACGAATGTAATTGTTTTATGACTTTCAGTATCTGCCAAATATCAGAGGTCTATGCATTTTCACAGGTAGATGCTAAATACTGCCAGCTTCTAGCAGTGGGGGTGTCACCTAGGATATAGTCAGATGAAAAGAAATTATGTTATTCTGCAAGCTATCTCAGCAGTAATAGTTGAGATATTAATTTAAAAAGTCTCTTAGAGACTCACAGCATTCTGTATTCTGTTTTGGACCTGACAACAACTAGAAGATCCATTCACCACATCTGCCTTGCTCTATAGCATGTAAATTACTGGGGGAATAGTATGATTCTCTTAGATATAGTCAGAAATATAGCAAAGCTTAGTTTATATATTTTTATTTATTTATTTGAGACTGTCCTTCAATGTTGTTTTAAATATTTCCTGTGATTTTGAACTCTGACATCACTGTAATTATATGCTGAGTATTTTCTTGATCTTTTATTATTTATTATTAAATATATTTAAACCTTTTATTGTGGCTGATCTGTTAGAGATATTTCAATGTTGAGAGTACTTGCATATTTATTGGGTGACACTGTGTGGGCCACTACTAATAGCCTTGCTTTTGGTCAACCTACCATTTGTATTAATATTATTACACAGCAAGATTGGACACCCTTTGTTAAGGGCCTTAAAGTAGCTGAAAAGAAGTTGGCTGGTGGCAGGGATAACCTGTGCCAGCATTTCCCAAGTGTGTGTGTGTGTGTGTGTGTGTGTGTGTGTGTGTGTGTGTGTGTGCAAATCAAACCTCAAAGAGTGTATGTGCCAGCTACTTGGGCAGAGACACAAAGAACTGGTTGAACAAATAGAACACTGTCAGTCTTGGATTGGCCACTCAGCTGAGATCTCAACTCTATAGTTGTGCCAGTGGGGGGTCTTATTGGGGATCTGAAGAAAGAGGGCGAAACCAGCTCCAGACTAACTGTGGTCTCTGTGTGGTCTTAAGGGAAATTGCACTTGATGCAGAGAGCTGCATCTGGAAATATTGTGTGCACCTGTTATCCTCCCAGTGTCAGTGGTGAGGATTGAGGCTCCTTGATTACTGATCCAGTGGTGGTCATCACATTATTGGTTGGCAGTGGTGGGATACCCACATATTGAGATTCAGTGGTGTGGATATTGAACTCCTGTAGCCTGTAAACAGTGATCACTAAAGAAGATGTTTGTACTCTCAAGCAGCTACATGGTAGACATTCAGAGTTTCATATCACAATAGTTTTATTTATTTTTTATTAACTTAGTGAGTCATGGAGAGCAAGCAAGGATGTCAGCAGAGGAGTATGGCAAGCTGACATCAAGCCAGTTGGCTGAGATTTGCCAAGACAAAGGACTGGTGCATGCCAGCCTGACTAAAGCAGAAATTATTGTAGCCTTAGTCACAGCTGCACCACATACCAGCAACCAGGAGGACAACACGACTGGCCTTGCAGATGTACAGCTTTCAGAAAATGGACAGTTTAACTTTGCCTCAGAAGATTTAAAAATCTGTCTGGAATTAAAGAGACTTGAACTGGAGGCCAAACAGCTGGAACTGGAATCATCAGAGAGACTGCAGCATCTGGAGGCTGAAGAAAAGGAGAAACAGATGGCATTAGAATCAGCAGAGAGACTGAGATGTCTGGAAGCCGAAGAAAATGACAGGCAGAGACAACAAAAAAAGGAAATGTTGACTTTGACAGGGTCATGGAGGTATTCGGGAAGGGAATAACTGAACTCCAGAAGCAATGCAGGTCAGTAAATTTCTTCCACAATATACAGAGGGTGATAATTTTGATAGTTTTATTCATATGTTTGAAATTGTTTGTAAAGAGTATAATGTTGACCAAGGGATCTGTGTACGGTTCCTGACCCCATTACTCCATGGTAAAGCTGTAACTGCTGTTTCTAAATTGTCTGATACCGATTGCTTAAATTATAACACAAAAGTGTTTATTAGAGGGTTTTAAATTAACACCTGAAGCTTATAGTAAAAAAAAAATCATGAGCATAGTTGCAAGGCAGATGAATGTGTGCCTGAATATATTGCTGAGTTAAGCACTTATTTTCATAGGTGGTTGAGATGGTATCAGGTCACCACTTTTGAAGGGCTGCCAGACCTTCTGGTGAAGGAACAAGCCCTTAACACTATGCCTGAGTAGATGAAAATCTGAATGGCAGATGGGGGATGCAGTACTTCAAATGAGTTGGGAAAAAAGAGAGATGTATAACTACACAGGAAAGGGATACCCAGTACTGCACGTGGGTTTAAGGGGAACCAGTGGTGGGCAGCCTGGACCACCCCAACAGAGTCCTCCAATAACAGGGGTTGCCACTAGTTCAGGTACGTGGTCAGGATCAAGGGTTATATGTTTTAAATGCAACCAGTGGGTCCATGTAGAATATAGATGTCCACTGAGGAAAGGTAGGGATCAAAAGGTGGGAGAGCCAGAAAGTGGGAATGACAGAATGCCAGCAGTAAGTTGTCAGAAGACAGCAAAGGTATCAAACTACCACAAGTGGTTATATCCTATCTGAGTAGATGGAAAACAGGCAACTGCTAAGAGAGACACAGCCACTAACCTAACCATTGTGAAGCCTGCAATTGTTAAAGAGGAGCGCCACTTTCTTGGGTAGTCTACTCCAGTCAGAGCTTTAGGAGTGACTCCATTCCAAATAACTTTGGCTAGAGTTCACCTTGACTCGGAGGGTGGAAAAGGAAGCAAGCAAGTAGGTGTGTCTGAGGATATCCCTGCTGATGTCCTGACAGGGAATGCTTTTGATGAGGCAGTACCTTATGTGCATGCAGTTACACATCATCAGGCTTGGAAACAAGCATGTTGGTCTGGTAGCCTGGGGGAGGATGCAGACAGACTGCACACTTGAAGCCAGGATTGGTGATGTGGCTACTTTAGGGAGGGAGTTACACTGTAGCAGTGAGACTGAAGGTGAGCAACAGCTACTTGTGGGTACTGATGTTCCCTTGGACAGAATGATGCAAGGGCAGAGATGAGTAGAAGTACCTCGGCTGACAGTGAGGCACCCCTGTCAGGAGATATCAGACTTCCTGTGGAAGGGGAGCTGGGTTGGATTACCAAGAGTGAGTTGAGAGAGGCTCAGCTCTCAGATCCTGCATTTCCAGGGTTGAAGGAGGTAGCCAGTGAGGCACTTGATGTTCAAGGAAAGGTATACTGAGACAAAGGATTACTGTATAGAGAGTGGACCCCTGAGGAATGGCTAGAGAGTGAGAGAATACAGCAGTTGGTTGTGCCCAGAGCCTACCATCTGACACTTCTAGCCATAGCCCATGACATTTCATTTGCAATTCATTTGGGAATTAAGTGTACAAAGAGATGTATTATGCAGAACTTTTATTGGCCTGGGATTTCCAGAGATGTAACAGGGTACTGCAGGATGTGTGAGCAGTGCCAACAGATAGACAAAATCAAAGCTCTTTTGATGCCTTTGCCTGTGATTGAGAAGCCATTTCAGAGGGTAGCTATGGATATTGTGGGGCCTCTGAGTACCTCAAGTTCCACAGTAGATTATGCTAGTAGATACCCTGAGGTGTTGGCTCTTTCTTCCATCGAGGCAGAAAAGGTGGCAGATGCTTTGCTAGAGATTTTCAGCAAGGTAGTTTTCCCAAAAGAAATACTGGCTGACAGAGATACCAATTTCTTGTCAGACCTGGTGGCTTGTCTGTGGAAGCACTGTAGGGTGAAGCACCTAAAGACCACCCCTACCGTCCCCAGACTAATGGTGTGGTGGAGAGGTAAAACTCTATACTAAAGATGTTGCTACAGGCATTTGCAGACCAGTTTAAGAGGAAGTAGATCAAATATTTACCCCATTTGTTGTTTGCTTACAGACAGGTCCCAAGAAATCCACAGGTTTTTCACCCTTTGAGTTGCTGTATGTGCATAGGGTGAGGGGACATCTAGATTTGATTTGCAATGAGTGGGAGGATGAGTGTGAATCCCACAAGGAGTCTGTTGTGGCATATGTCCTAAACCTCAGGACAAGGCTCAGGAAACCTATGGGCTTGGCCAAGGAGAATATGGCAGAAGCCCAACAGCAGAAAAAGATCTGGTATGACAGGAATGCTCAAGCTGGAGAGTATGCTGTGAGGCAGCAGGTTATGGTCCTCATTCCTGTCAGACACAACAAGCTGCAGGCAGCATGGGAGGGACCCTAAAATGTTAAGGAATGTAAGTGATGTTAACTACATAGTAGATCTGCTAGGCAGGAGGCAGGGGCACAAACTGTACCATGTTAACATGATGAAACCCTACCATGCTTGAGAGGTCATTGTGCTGATTATTTCCAGTGGATGGCAGGAGGAGTCTCAGGGGGATCTGGTGATTGATCTCCTCAGAGAGGCTCAGACTGACACCTCAGTGGATGGGGTAGCAATGTCCCAGCAGCTATCCCCTACCCAGGTTTGAGAAATCTGAGCAGTGTTACAGGAGTTTGGGGGCATGTTTACTGGGAAACCAGTGTGTACTCACCTGGTGCAGAACCATGTAGATACATGACCCCAAAGGCCTATTAAGCAGGCCCCTTATAGGGTGCCTCAGAGAGTCAAACAATTTATGAGGGAGGAGATACAGGAAATGTTGGAACTAGGGGTAATCTAGGAGTCCATCAGTCCCTTGGCCTCCTCAGTGGTGCTGGTACCAAAGAAGGAGGGCAGCAACAGGTTCTCTGTGTACTACAGGAAACTAAATAGTCACACAAAGTCAGATGCTTTCCCCATGCCTAGGACAGATGAATCCCTAGATCAGCTGGGTGGGACTAAGTATCTTACCACTATTGAACTTACCAAGGGCTACTAGCAGGTGCCCTTGACTCTCAATGCTAGAGAGAAGTCAGTCTTTGTGACTCCTTTCAGCTTGTATGAGTTCACAAATATGTCCTTTGGGATGAAAAATGCCACAGTGACTTTCCAGAGGTTGGTAGAGCATATCCTAGCAGGAGCAGGAGATTTTGCCCTTGCTTAACTGGATGATCTTGCCATCTACAGTCATTCCTGGCAAGAGCACCTTCAACATGTCAGGGAGGTGATGAGCAGACTACAGAGGGCAGGACTGACCATTAGGCCTAGTAATTGTCAGGTGGGTATGGCAGAGGGTCTCCTACCTGGGACATAGAGTGGGTAGTGGTAAAATCAAACCAGAAACTGCCAAAGTGGAAGCCTTTAAGGCATGGCCTGCCCCATTACCAAAAAGCAGGTGAGGGCATTCCTAGGGACAGCAGGGTACTACAGAAAGTTTGTCCCCAATTATAGTACCATAGTTGCTTCTCTCACAGACCTGACAAGGAAAAACAGGCCAGATAAGTTAGTGTGTCCCCAGCATGTGAGCAGTCATTCCAGAAGCTTAAAGGAGCTTTGGGAGGACCCCCTGTGTTGGCCAGTCCAGATTAAAGCAAATAATTTGTTGGCAGATAGATGCATCTAACCATGGGGTGGGGGCTGTACTCAGCCAGGTTTCCTCAGAGGGAAAAGAGCACCCAGTGGTATATCTCAGCCATAGGCTCCAACCCAGTGAGGAATGCTATGAGGCTATTGAAAAGGAACGTCTAGCCATAGTGTGGGCACTGCAGAAACTTCAGCCTTATCTGTATGGATGGAAGTTCACTGTAGTTACAGCCCACAATCCCTTAATATGGCTACATTGAGCCAGCCAACAAAATCTCAAGTTACTAAGGTGGAGCCCAGGGGTGCAGGCATATGATAGCACAATGTAGCACTGCAGTGGGGTTATCAATGCCAACGCAGATGGGCTCCTCAACAGGGAATGGGGTAATGTATTCCCAGATAAGCTTATCCCTCTCAAGCAATGTTTCTCAAGGGTCACTTGAAAAACTAGCTTGAGACTTTGAGGGAGGGAAGAAGTGTGACAAAGGGCATACTGCCAGCATAGCTATCTGGAATTTTGTAAATAATTGCATGTAATATCAACATGATCTATATAAGATGCTTGTGTTACAACTGTATCAGAGTGTATACCTCTTAAGGGAAATTGCACTTGATAGAGAGAGCTGCATCTGGAAATACTGTGTGTGTACCTGTTATCCTCCCAGTGTACATCCCCCACTGGTACTAGTGGTGAGTTCTGAGGCTTCTTGATTACTGGTCCAGTGGTGGGTCATTACAAGTAGTATCAGTTTACTGTTTCTTCTGTGGTATAAACAAACACTATAATATTCAGCACCTATATACTTTTCTGCTCTATAGTACTAGGAGTTAAAATGCTTCAAAATAGTTGTGTGAAATTATCATTGCTTTCTACAGTATAGCTTCATTACTTCTTTTCACTGCATATTGATAGATTAGTTTCCATCTAATCTTTCTTCAAAGCATTGCCATAAATTCTTCATCCATAAATCTTAAGGGTCAACTGTAACAGTCTCCCTCCACCCCCTGAATACTGCAACCAGTCCCGGTGCCTTCCCTGTGGCAACATAAATAAGCAGTCAGCTGCCACGTCTTCTGTGGTCAATTTGATTGGATTTGGTGTTCTAAGGCAGTGCAGCAATTGTCTTATGCTCACCGATTGTCCACTGCTTCTGCTAATTGTTAATACAACCTGTGAGAGATATAACTATTTAAGGAAAGATTGAAGTAAACCTTCTGCTTCAGTCTACTGTAGGTAAGCATCATACCTTCACAACACCACATCAATTGCAACAAACCACTAGGCCCTTGACACAGGCTGAGGCTTTAATGGAAAACAATTGCCAAGGCCTGCTAGCGCACACTTTAAAAGATTCCAGCTTCCAACACATGAGGTAAGACTTACTTCCTCTCCACTCATATACTACAAATCCACACAACTCATTCAAGAGTCACCAGGAAAGCAGGTCTAAGCTAATGAGGCCTTCTGAGTCTGCTCTCAAACAGGGAAATGTTTTAGTTATGGGAGATTCTGTAGTTAGGCATACAGGCTCCATATTTACTATACTGGACAAGAACAGGATACTGAAAGTTATTTATTTATTTTTTCAAATATATTTTTATTGAATTTTACACACTTTTCAAACATACAAAGGAAAAAACTGTAAGTCATTACAGGAAGCAGTAAAGTATAGGTATATGTATAACAGGTTGCACAAACACTATGCATTTATAAAACAGTAGTTATCTTACAGGATACTTACATCTTAGAGAACAATATAAGCAGTAAAGACCCCCAATAACCTATTATAGTCAGAGTCTAGAGATACAAATGGAAAATGGCTTGGAAGGAGGAGTATATGACTGTCTTAAGAAGAAAGAAAATCGGTAAGGAGGGTATATCCATATAAACCAACTATTTACACCATGTACAACTATTTATACCATATTTACAATATATTTACACCATGGATGCCCAAGGATAACAAAATAATATAACAAAATAATTTTTAAAATCAAAAGTTACAGTGTGATGATAACAATGTCTAATGATTATAGGGCCAGATATGATACCGATGGAGGATTTCCTGGAATGTAATGTTAGTGACCCACATTTTGGAAGATTATTTAAATTGGATTAGGTCAAAAAAGGCTACACCAGTAATTCTGAAAATAATCTTTTTTCTTTTTGTTATTATTGCATAGCTTATGTGCAGATATATATTTGATTGCCATTGATGTAAAGTTTTCCCAAGCTATTACTGAGGGATTGACCTAATTCTTGGCTATAAAATATTTGAAAAGAGCGCAGACCGTAACACAGATGTGGCGATGGATACCCTTAAGAGATTTAGGAATTATATTTAGAATCATGGTTTGCCAAGAAAATGTTTTTTTTTCATATCCCATTTTTTTCCAACTGAGTTCTGAGAGAACAGCAAAGTTTGTAAACATTTTTACAGCTCCAAAAGATGTGAAGTATATCTACATGTGGGTGGGAACAGAACGGACAGGTTAGGTTTTTATTGTATCTGAATTTCAGTAAGACTGCTGGGGTATAGTAGGGATTGTTGTTTATCATAAGTTGGGTGTAAATTAGGTTTTTGAAGGGGGTTAGATTCAGGGTATTATTGATTGCTTCCCACTTAGACTCCGTAGAGATTTCTCCTTGTATGCCGTCCCAATATTTGCAAAATAGAAGTGAATGATTATATTTAATGCTTGACACTAGTTTATAGGTATTCAGAATCATTTTGTTCCATAGGGAAAGTGATTTAATGATAGACTGTGATACTGTAATGTTTTGCTCCTTCACTGTATAGCAAGAGAATTTTTGTTTTATAAGTGAGCTAATTTGTCTTAAGAAAGGATCATATTTGTTAGGAGCACCAAATAAGGCTTTGACCTCGGCAAAGTTTTTAGAGTTATAAAAGTGCCAAACTATGGCTTTCTTAATAACAGGGAAGTTTGTTAGATCGATCATTTTATTGTTGATTTTTAAGTTAGGGTTTAGGTGAATAGGTTGGAGAATGGGAACAGTATTGTGCAAATTTAAGGAGGTCATCAGAGTTTGAAAGATGCAAATTTTGTTCCTTAGTGTAGGCAAGATCTTGAACTTGTAGTCACCATCAAGTGCTAAAAAAGGGACAGCATATGGATTGAATTTCAACGAATATATATATATAGCTGCACCAGATTTTGATCCAGATTGGGCACCATGATTCAGCAGAGGGATCACAGCAGGCTATTTGAATTAGACGGCTAGCATTAATGATGTGGTAATATAAATTAAAGTCTGGGAGACTTAAACCGCCTTTGGTCTTTGGGGTAATTAGTTTCCTGTATGATATTCTGGTTGATTTAGGGAACCATAAAAGCTTTGAGACTGTGGTTTTCATTTTTCTGAAAAAAAATTCGGAACATTTAAGAGGATGGAGTTAAGATGAAAAAGGATTCTAGGCAAAATATTCATTTTAATAATAGTGGATTTTGATGGCAAAGAAAGACTGATGTTTTCCATCTAGTTAGATCATTATTTATCTGATCCCAGACTTTATATAGGTTTGCTTTTATTAGTTCTTGGTGAGGGTGTGTGAAATTTATTCCTAGGTATTTGAGTGTATATTTGAGAGGGATGTCAGACAGGGCGAAGTAATATTCTAAATGATTTGCAGGGTTTAATGGAAAAATAGATGATTTTGCAGGGTTTCATTTATAATTAGCAGCCTCAGCAAAAAGATTAATAGAATTACGTATTTTATGAAGATCAGTGTTGGGACGCTCAAAATAGATGTTTAGGTCATCTGCAAATGCAGAATAATTTATATCAATGTTGAAGACTTTTGGGATATGATGATAAGTCTTTTGTTTAACCCAGAGAAGGAAAGGTTTGAGATATAAATTGAAAAGATAAGGTGAGAGTGGGCAGCCCTGCCTAGTGCCATTGATAATTTTAATAGGGCATGATAAAGTTTTATTTAAATACAGGGAAGTAGAGGCATTGTTATAAAACATCTTAATATTGTTGATAATAAAATCGGGAAAGTTAAAGTATTTCATGGTTAGGTAAAGGAAGTTTAGATCAATGTTATCAAAGGCTTTGGTAACATCTAGTGTGAGTGCATAATGAAAGTTGGTTGTTCAGTGCCTGAATCCATCATGTCCCAAAAACACTAAGGTCTATCAAACCAGTGGGAGTGAATGACCTTGAGTAATTCACCCAGAAAGACATGTAGAGAGACATGATGGAACTTACTATGCATGTGTTAGAGGCAGGAAAGACACCATTAAAAAAAAAAAAAAACAAGAAACATCTTGGCAAAGTTAAATTAATATAAATGAAAATAAACCATGCCAACACAATCTCAGTTGCAAACATTATACATTACAAACCATGCCGACACAGCTGTAGCTGCAAACTGCCTATTTTTAAACCTTGTTCCTCCTCTGCATGTATTGATCCCACACTTCCCATTTTTTTCTATGTAATTTGCTCCTACCCTTTTCTAAAGATCCCATTTCCAGTTATTTTATCTCTTACTATCTTCACTACTTCCAGTAAAGCTGGTTTAGACTTTGATTTCCATTTTCTAGTAATTGTTTTTTTGACAGCCATCATAATAAGACTCAGCAAGGCCTTACTACGTCTAGGCAATTCCAATTCTGTATCATAGCTCAAAATATAATTTCCTTGAGTTACATCAATTTGCTCATCCATCATCTCTGACAGAGCAGTCTTCAGGGAATCTTTAAAGTCTGCCAACTCATTACACTCCCAGAAAATATTTTCCCAGCTATCTCTTTCTTCCCCATCACACCTCCAACATTTGCTGAATGCCTGAAGAAAAATTCTTTGGAGTCTACTTGGGGTATAAAAATACCTATGTAAACACTGCCAAGCATAGATTCTAAATCTTCTAGACTTTTTTGCATATTTGGGAGACATACATATACCCACCAATAGTTGCTTTGTGAATTACCTATCCAGCCTTTCTTCCCAATCCTTTCTAACTTTCGTGACTGATTCTTATAATTATCATGCAATATTTTATATGCTCTATTAATTATTCCTTTCTAAATGGCAACTTCTGTTCTAGATTCTACTAAAACCTCTACCAGTGATGGTCTTTCATTTAGGACCCCCTATTTCTTTCTTTTTGCCTATACTTTGAGATCAATCCTTGATCGGGAAGGCAATCTCTAACCTGCAGTCCAAAAGTTCTTGGCATCTTCCCATTCTGTTACCTTTCCCTCTCTAGTTATTTTCTCCCAATACCTTGGTCCCTTTGCCAACTTTCTCCAATAAATTCTAGTGACCTCTTGCCTGTTGTCTGTATCCCTAATTGCAGTCATCCGTATCGGCAGAATCTCCTTTCTCCATTCCCGTGTTGGCTTAGTTCTTAAAATACTTTCTGCTACATTGTGAGTATAATATTCTGTATAATTAGTGTTATTTTTCTTAAAGGTCTGCATCCAAAATACCTCTCCTTGTTTCTTGAGCTTCTCCCCTGTTTCATTATCATCTCTTTCCATTTTAAATTATAGTTTTCTGCTTGTGTTATGTATAGGAGTGTTAACTGTGTTGCTCTGAAATACCACTTCAACTTGGATAATCCCAATCCACCCTGTTCTGTTGGAAAAATAAGCTTATCCCACTTGACTCTTGCCACTTTCCCCTCCCAGATAAAAGTCCTTCACTCTTTATTAATTGCTATCCACAACTTCTCCTCTGGTTGATAAAAGTATTCCTGCCTATGTATAAGACATCGGTCTTGAGTAGTATCTTGTCTTAATCAAGAATGATGCCGAGATACCCAGACAAGATAATAGGCTTTAGTAAGTGGATAAGTAGCTGGTGTCATTCTAAGTGCAGCCAGTCATGTGTCAGCTTGGGTTGAAATGGCAGGCATGACTTCCTGTTTTGTCAGGAAAGGCTTGCAGCTATGATAACAGACCTTCTACTGTATGTACATGTCATGCCATACTGTATATATAGATGTCATTGTCAAAACTGCAAAAAATTTCTATGTATTCATTATATTCTTTGTACTTCGAGCTTTTCTTCCTGGGCCTCTGCTAAAAATGAGCACTCTTATTGTGTGCAGTTAGGCTTACAGAATAAAGAAATGCTAATAAATAAATAAATAAATTCTCAATACTGGCTAAAGCATTTGCTGCTCCCATGTGCCTTTTTAGGCATAGATGTAAGCTTTTAACACTAGACTTTGGACAAAATAAAACTTTTTAAGGAAAGAATCACCGAACTATAGACACCTCTAAATATGGATATCAACTTATAATTTGTCAAAATAATGTAAAATTACAGTAGTACTGATGCAAAATTTGAGATGTCCTTAAAAATAGGGACAGTTGAGATATATTCTCCTACTGACATTCTAACATAGCAAACTCAAACTCATATTTGGACAACATCATGGCAGTACACATTGGAAAGATGGCAGAACTTGGGATGTTCTTACAATTTGAATACATTTATATCTGTTTACTTACTGAGACATAATTTCAATATAATGGCAATGGTCCCTCTGTACCAGAGTTTAATGCTTGTCACACCTTCTTGGCCCTTGGGTTACCATAGAAGGGTATCTGCATTTGTCTGAAACACCATTACCTGACCTCAATTTCCCACATTCTTAATGATGAATTCTTGGAGATCAAAGTTACCATTAAGAAATCTAACTGTGAATTACTTCATTTCTGTCAATTCAACCCCATCAACATTCACAAATATCACAGAAATTACCTTGATAATATTGAAATGTTAAATATCAAACCAAACACCTTCTTGTTAGGGAATTACAATTATCCAAACATTGACTGGTGCACATACACCAGTAGAAATGGATATGCTCAGCATTTCCTAGACTAGGCTAATAAGAATGTACTTTAGCAAACTGTAAAACTACTTAACTGAGGCTGTAATATCCTTGAACTGACCCTTTTCATGGTAGCCAAATTCTGTACCTCAGCGCACAGCTCTTCATTGATGTTTCAATCTGACACCAAGTCAGCGTTTTTCCCTGTAAGGCTAGTGGTACCACCCCATCCCTAAATGGGATTATTTATAGGGACTTCATAAAAGCAATTGTAGAAAACCTACAAAAAATTCCCACAATTTCATCTCAAATGGAACTAGTTGAGAGTTACTTTTACTAGCACCTAAACAGTTGTAGAAGAAAGTCAATACACATTAATCCTAAACAAAATAGTAAAGTCAGAATTAAACTTCTCTATATAACTCTTATATTAATAATCTATATAACAAAAGAAGGAAAATGACAAAGAGTTGGAAAGTATCCCCTTTTCGTACCTCAAGATGACTGTGAAACGTGCCAGCAAGTTACTAAAGAGCACTACCAGAAAATGTCAAGCTGAGTATAAGCTGAAAGTTGCTATGGGTACCAAAGAAAGCTGCAAATCTTTTTGTGTTATGGTAGGAAATTAAGTAATAATTACCAAGAATGTGTTGGACTCATCCATAATAATATCATGCATTCTGATCCCCAGGAAGTACAAATTATGCTAGCAGACAAATTTAGTGTTAATGTTACCCTATCTACCCATATAGCATTCCTGAAAATATTTTCTCCCCCCATCACATTCGATCAAACCTTATAAATCTTGTCAAAGGTTAAAATATTGTTTCCATTGGAACATATTTCATACCACTCAGCATTCTTATGAGTATAATGTATGCATTATCTAAGCCTCTGATACATGCAATTAAGGGTTTAGCCAGGCATTTCTCCTTCATCCATGGGCCATTTAGTTTTGTCCCCATCTGAAATAGCATTTGAAAGAAATACATGCATTTTTTCCAAGTACTGCGTCATACTTTCAAGAAATGTACACTTCATTTTTAACTGCTAGACACAAAAATCATAAAAACACCCTTTTAGATTAGTATTCATATCTCTAAGGACGCTGCATACAGCTCCATGATGTAGACCTTAGATAGAAAAAAGTTGTAGATGTTATGGAATTTAGAATATGTGATGTTTCTAGCAAATGTTCAGAAAAAATATATTTAGGTGAGTACATCCAGTATGCCTCATAACACCATTGACAGTAATTTTTATCATGTGCAATGTATAAAATCAGAAGAAAAATCAAAGTTGATAAGAAATAAGTGAAAAGGACATTATCTGCACTTATTATAGTATGTCCCTATATTGTTCATTGTCAAGTGATATTGTTAATACTTATTATGAGATCAGCTCTCTTCTGTGTTCTATTTTGAACAAGTATTCTTCAGTATAAAATAAAAAAAATGGACGTGGAACACATTTCTGTCTCCCCTGCTTTGGAACAATCTTCTTCTGCAGGTCAAGCAATATGATTCATTGTCATCCTTCAAACATGGCTTGGACAACTGGATGAGTATCTTTAAATTTATACAGGGACTTACAGTCCTCACCCACATTGAAAAAGGTGGTAGAACTTGAGTAAAATTATTGCCAGGGTGTACATGACCTCTCGTTCTATTGACCTGCATATCCTATGATCCTGTTAGAATTTTCAGACTCTGTAGTGAAAATCTCAAAATTCTGACAAAGTAAATGCAACTATTAGAACATAACTGTAAAGTGCTACGCCTGAAAAGCATTGTTGCAGGGGAGTTTGATCCTCACATTATCTAATGTTGTGGGCTGCATCCCCCATGCCCCTGATATTTATATATATATTAACTGTGTGATTGCTTTATCTGAAAGAAGGAGGAATATTCAAAGGTGCAGTAATTTTGGAGTCAGTATATATTTTCATGCAATCACAGTTAAATTCTTGCTGTTCCAGGGATCACACTTATGGACCTTGAACATACAGTAAAAAAACACTTTCTTCACTAATTGCTAAACCTGCCTCTTCAGGCAAATCAGTGGCCTAAACACAGAGACATAGAATCCCTTCAGACATAAACAGAAGATTAACATTTAGAAGTTCATTATGTAGATGAGATTTACACCCAGTACAGCATGTATTGTTTTAAGTACTATTTCATCCATAAACATTTAAAACATTTTAATTATGCAGCACACTCTTATGGCAGCCTTCTGGTATACTATTAAATAAGCATCTCCTACGAAAGCTGAACAAGCAGCCAGTTGAACTCAGTGGATAAAATAACTTATTCAATGAAACATCTGTTTGTGTACTTTTGTCATATTCTTTCATACATTGGCAACTTATGCTGATAATAAATCATGATAACATCAATTCATGCATTCATGTAAATCCTGTTGTCAAAATCTTATATTTTGTTACATCCTATTTAACTTGCAAGTGGTCTTAAATTGTCAGCAGCAGCCATTTCCATCATATTTTGAAGCTACTTCACCCATAGTCTGCTAACAAGACAATGTTACACAAAGGCATTCTAAGGTGAGAGCTGTACAAGTGCACATGAGGCTCATTGTGGGTGTGATGTCCCTGGTGAAAACCAGACAAACCATTGCTCATGCTGCAAGGGGTGGGGGTTGGGGGCAGTCAAGGCTACTCTAAAGGAATGCCTAATACAAAAGTGAGGACACACCCTCAATGGTCAGCACACTGCAAGCTTCTTCCTGGCCTCTTGTTGGTGAGCATGAAAAAAAAAACAGTAAAAAAAAATCTTCAAACCACTCCTGATAGTTGTGTAAATGATGGTCCTTCCTGGTTTACCACTGTTTCACTGATGGGGAATTAATTGTTCAGTTGGAAAGGTGGACAATCATGAATGATCATTAATTTAGCTAACAAAAAACACACATTATTTTTCAGTGAACCAGAGTCCTTAGCAGAGATTCATAGAAACATGCATGATATGTGGGGCATCACAGCCCAAAAGCAAGTAAAGGAGTGCATTGCGAATCAGAATGACCACATTATGGAAAAAGGCTGATACAGTGGATGAATAGGATGACCTATAGGCCTACGTCTACATGGTGGACATAACTGTAAGGTAGGCTAACATAGCAAAATTCATGGTCATTCAAATGTGCAAAGAATTCCAAACAGCTTACAGAAAGCTAGTACAGAAAAGTGACAACTCAATGATATAGGGAGGAAAGGGAATATTGGAAAATATGAAAAGGGAAATAGCAAGCAGAGGAAAAAACACAAGAGTAATCATAATCCAAAACAGGTTGAGGAGAAAGAAGGGCAATGATATTTTTTTTTTTTGTTTTTGAGTAGGTGGAGTGGAATAGTTGGAAAGAGATAGAGGAAGAAGGGTAAGCAGCAGGAGTATACAGATAAATAAACCCCAAGCACAGACTGACAGAAAGGCAGGTATGGCATACTCACAAATCTGGGTAGAAAAGTTGATGGAGGCAGGCTGACAGAGGGTGGATTAGATGGCATCTCCTCCCCTTTGTTGAGATGCACTGCACCCACCTCCATATCACATGTGGTGCAGCTGTCGCTTCTTCATCCACAGACTCGACATCCTGCTGGTCCTACTGTTATGCTTTGCCCTGCCAGGATGTTCCCCGGATTCATGAATCCTCCGTGTAAGACTAAATAAGTCTTACACGGATACTGCAGTTGAACGGTATGACGTCAGCGTGCCATGAATATTCATGAGGGCACGCTGACTCCACTCCAAGTCTAACACGGACCATGCAGGAAAGCAAGGGGCATGTCCAACTGCTGAGCAGTCTAAAGGTTCAAGCCCCTGCAAGTGCCTGAAATGTAAAATGTCAACACACAAGAACGAGTCCGCTCAAATGTCCATGTACCCAACACTACACTCCCTGACATTGTAAACCCCCAGCACAGTTATAAAAAGTAAAACATTATTTTTTTTTCTAATTCCCGATATAGCTGCCCGTATTTGCACGTGTGTGCATGGGTGTGCCCATTGCTTAGCTGCAGTTAGCAATCCCGACATGGAAGAGCATAATAAGGAATGTTTATGCAAACTATGTCAAATAGCAATAGCGTAGTGGTGCAGCCTTTGCACAAAGAGGAGGCATTCACAGTTCGAGTCCCACCACTCCCCTTCCTATTTTGTGTTCTAAATTAGTATATGAAATAACTCCTGACATATATGATTAAAATGTATGAAAAAGTATTGAAATGGCCTATGTATCAGTGAACAAAATGTATATTTATAAAGAAACCTGGCATATAATTACCCGCAGTTAAGCAGCGCTTTACCCAGTGCAATATAGTTGCCCGTAGTTAAGCAACGCTTTGCCTAGCGCAATATAGTTGCCCGTAGTTAAGCAACGCTTTACCTAGCACAATATAGTTGCCCATAGTTAAGCAGTGCTTTACCCAGCACAATGTAGTTGCCCATAGCTAAATAGCGCTTTACCCAGCGCAATTGGTTTGCGCAGAGGTGCGCGCCGTGCCAACCAGCATACCGTCGGGCAACGTGGAGCAACGTAGTGCAAAGTTGCCTAAACACAGCCATACCCCCTAGCCTGTCTGAACAGTAGTAAAATAAAAAGCAATGACAAGGTTCGAACCCAGGACACTGTGCACCATAATCAAAGTACTGAACCACTAAGTCATGACATCTTAAGATAAACAGCCACTGTTAACATACATATACTTATAAATGGTAGATTAACCATTGCAAAGCAGGTCTGCAATAAGCCGAGAATTTTCAAAAATGGCCAGTCACAAAAAAGTGTGGGAAATGCGGCATATTTAAGCTCCATAGGCGGGAATACTCTCCATAACTGATTGTAGCTCCCATTTGCAGTTAGAATGGCTGGTGCTGGAGAGGGTACATGCTTAAGAGTGCAACGCTGGGGCATCGAGGAGTCGAAATACATGGTTTGGTTCCTTGTCCACTGTCATGAGTCAAGACTCCTGAAGGGCCAGTTCCAAGGGACGGAGTACAAAGCAGAAGCTTGGAACTGGTTAGCCCATGACCTCACCAGTGTCACAGGCATTCCTCTGACTGGTGAGCAGGTCCGTCACCACCATGCAGACCTGAAGAGACGGAAGCAGGACCTACTGAAGCAATGGATACAGGAGGCCCGTGGGATGCAAGATGCCCCAGAACTGAGTAGGTAGCCATGGAATGCAGTATGTACGACATGCTAATTTATTCTATATAATGGATAGATATGTCTCAATGTCTCTTCATTTACTTCACAGCTGCCGGTGTCCGCGCTGCAAATCAGCAAGCCTATGCAGATAGGCTGCTAAGGCTGCACCACCAGGCAGGTTAGTGATTATTTTGCATGTATTGTTATATAAAATAGGTGAGAGAGCCTGAAAGAAAGTGTTATAGCCCAATAACACAGCCATAAAATGCCCTGAATAATTCCTCTGCATGTACTGTTATATAAAATAAGTCAGAGAGCCAGAAAAATAGTGTAGTAACCCATTAAGAAAGGTAAAATATGTCCGGAATAATATCTCTGCATGTACTGTCATATAAAATAAGTGAGCGAGCCTGAAAAAGCATGTTGTAACCTATTAATAAAGGTATAGTATGTCTTGAATATGTCTGCCATATGCACTGTAATATCAAATAAAGGAGAGAGCCTGTGGAAAAGTGTGTAATGTAATTAATAAAGGTATAAAACCTGGAGTGTGTCTGTGTCACTTACTTTGAAATGTTGTTGTACCCTTGCATTATACAAATAGTACTGTTTTAATAAGTGCTGTCAACCCACAGTTGGGCAGTCCCATCTAAAGTGGTTGATGGAAGTGCCAGTAGCTATGAAGCATATATACAGTCCTCAACAGTCAGTTACTGGCTGGCATGCATAAGTAAATCTGGCACATGAGTAGCTCGTTAATTTGTCCCCCAGAAATGTGAGTGTGCTACACGAAATGCAGGGTTCTGTACAAATTTAACTGTCATGTGAACACATCCAGATATGCAGATAAAGAAATATAAATAAAATCAATAAATATGTAGCAGTAACATCTGCATCTTGGACAGTTAGTATGTCAGATATAGGTCAGGTATATTATGAACTAGCCAAACCCATTACAGAACCTAATGCATGTTGGCAAGTGTAATAATACATGTAGGGGATATACACCTGCAGTCAACAGGAATGTAGTGTAGACTAAAAGTACTTATAAGATGTTAATTGAGTTTTTTTTCTACACCCTACTGTATGTGCATAAACAATGCAATTCCACACCTCAATGGGTATGTGTAATCTCAAAACATTTGTTGGGACAAATGTCCTATTGTTCTATAAATATCTGCATTCACTTTGATGCATGTGCCCTGTTCAAACACCACAATCATGGTGGCCTGTTGCCACCAATCATCCCTGCATGCTGTTGGAATGTCCACTGTTGTTCAATATATGCATGTGTTATGCTTGCTGTTCAACTGTTGGAACCCTGGTGTGTTGGGTTAATGGGAATATTACTGCATGCTGTTACAACTAATTTGGAATGTTGTTGTTTATGTTGTAATTAAACACACCTAATCACAGAACGTATGGGAAGGCCGGTCCCAGTGGACCCACCTGTCCCTCCTCAACTGTCGAGTGCACCTGGCACCAGCAGGTCTGGTGCCCAGCCCAGGCAAACCCTTCTCCGTTGGTCCTGTGCCACCTTCAGGTGGAAGCGCTGCAGGGGATGGGGCTTGTCCCCCCCGTGCAAGCGTGGGTGGAGAAGGGTCACCTGTCACCCTTTGAAGGGTCCGGGTTGTGGTGCGTAGGGAGATCCAGTGTTCAGTCACTGATCCCCTACGCCAGCTTGAGGCAAGAGTGGCACGTCTCATGGGTGAGCCTGCCCATCCTACGCAGCCCCCAGCACAGCCACCCTCAGGGCTGTGAAGGTGCAGTGGTGACTGCCCATGGGTGGGGATCTCAGTTCCACTGTTACCATCTGTGGGCTCATAGGCTTGCGATTTCCAAACATCCATCCCCATCAATTGTGTTCACCCACCCCATGTGTCATACACTGCCCTTGTATGCGTCTCGTTTGTCTTGTCTGTTTACCTCCCCAACCTATCTCCCCAAATATACCTAATTCCTCTACCTCACTTTCCACTCTCACCTGAAAAAAAAAAAGAAGGGCAATCTGTACCCACAAAAAAATTTCGCCCCATAAATAGCTGCCCATTTTGCACACATGTCCGCTGGACATGTAAACTGATAATTATAATTGGTAGTACATAATAATTTGTTGCCCTCACCCCTCTCCCATGGGTGAAAGGTTTCAAATTTCACTCCAAATTTATTGCATATGCAGAGCTGTTGCTGGTAAAGAAATGGGCAGCTATGGACCTTCCCTACACCTGTCCTGCACATCCCGAGCTTGTTTTCCTACTGTCTTTCCCTCTTTGTGCCCCCTTTTTCACCACTTTCCTACCTCCCCATTTTCTTTTCTTTCAAAGAAATTAGCGTGGGGGTTAGCGGGAGTAAGCACTTTTAAGCAGTAGTAAGCGAGTTTAAGTGAGTGTGCACATGTGTGTGCTTAGCCTCACACAAATTTGCTCAAACCTGCTTATAACTGCTTAAAAGTGCCTTAGTCACTCTATGTCAGGGCCCTTGTTCTGCTCAGCAGCAAAATAAAACACCTCTGTCAGTCTCGAACCACAGACATTGGACCCACTAGACTGCATGAAGTACCACTAAGCCACAGCTGATATACAATAACTTGGTGCTGAAATAAATATATCATGCATTACAATGAGTGAATGTAAAGGAAAAATAGGAAGGCCATAACACAAAGCTTGTTCTGTGGATTTTTACCAGCAATTGTTGTGGAATTGCATTACATGAGTGTGATATGAGAAGCAGCCATTCTAGCCGCAAATAATGTTACAGAGGCACTTTACAACCCTCACACAGTATCATAGCAGGACAAACACTGGCATATCTGATTAGGGCAGAGGCCATACTTCCTAAGTCTGAAACATATTTTTAAGAAAAACTGGTCTTTCTTGCTTAATGATGTGGATATTAACAAAATTATTGCACCAGAACCAAAATTTACCTACAGACAGGGTTTGAACCTGAAGGAAATTTTGGAACAAGGGAGCACATACATCCATAAACCACATTGTGGCATGTATAAATGTGAATGTTGCTCCTGGTGCAAATATATCAAAACTGTTAGTTCCATCATGAAACGAAAACACAAGATTTACATTAATAACAAATTCAATTGTAACTCTAAAGGGGTTATTTATTTAGGATTATGTGCCCTGTGTACATCATTTTATGTGGGCAAAACGGATAGATGTTTTAAGAACAGAGTGCATGAACACATTTACGCTATCCATAAACAGAATTCTTGTAATGCCTTGGCTAGGCACGTTATGCATAATCCTGGTCATAACTTTCAGTTTGCCATTATTGATTGTGTTCATGAAACTGGGCGGGGGGGGGGGGGTCCTATTAGCCTGAAATTGGAGGAAAAATAAATTTTATGGCAGCTTAAACTTGATGCAAACTCACCACCAGGTTTAAATGAAATGATTTCTATAAAAAGCTTGTTGAAATTGAAAGCTTTATATAGATAGTGTATTGTATATTGTATTTTATATGGTAACATGCTTCTGCAACAAAATTTGGTGTATTATTGTTTTACATTTATTACTTGGTATTTATATAGATGGGCTCTTTAAAAGTTCCTCATATCCAATTTAGTTAATTGAGTAATTAATCAATTATGTTTTTTGATGACATCAGAATGTATTGTATTATATAAAGAGTGTTTTAGGATGTTTTTTTATCTGAAGAAGTTTACAATTTGCCAGTAAACAAAAGCGCTAATTTATATTCACAGTTGCCAGTGTGGTTTGTCTTCTTTTCTTTTGTTTTAATCAGTTTTTGAATTTTTTGTGGTATACTTCCTAACTGTGACTACTTTTCAGGGATGTCCCTGATTGTGAAACATATTTTAGCTGTGTCCCTCTGAATCCCTCTGAAAAGTACTGACGTCAGTCACAAAGGTGGGGTATTACACAATGAATACTGGCATTAATAACAGTAGACACCGCTTGTACTTCATAAAAGGAGTACTAATCCATATGCACTGCTTCACTTAAGTCTATGCTTACTGTTGCTATTATGTGTAAGGTGTACCTCACTTTTAACTACCTATCCCTGACTCCATGCAAAGATGTATCTGAGTGTTTCATAGGCCTGGCAGAGGCACAAACACACAGGCATATAAGCTATTCTGCTGTTACACACTCTGCAAATAGCTTTGGTAGGACTTCCACAAGCATACCCTTATGTAGGAGTGCAACACAGGAATACCAAAGGATGTAGCCATGTACTGGTAGCAACTGACTGTAACAATGCCATTGTACCAGTGCTGAAAACACCTGTCAGTTGCATAGACAAAGAATAACAGTGTAACATCTGGGAACTATGCAGACAGACCACCTGCCTTGATAAACTAACAGGTACACACCAATCCTTTAAGTCCAGTAAGACAACATTCACACAATACATAATGCTCTCTATATGTCAGCACCCCCCCCCAATTTAAATATACTTGTGTGTTTAGGGTCTACCAAGGATGTAGGTAGGCATACTCAGTACTGGAATTGTCCAGTTGTCCTGAGAACCATGTGCTAATGTCAACAATAAAAACACAAACCCTGCAGAAGTGAGTACATTAATATTCACAGTATAACAGTTCACAAACAGTTCATGTGCCAAAAGAATACTTCTCAATAACTACGTTTGTATGGCAGTTAATTATATGAGTAGAAAAGAAACTACATAGTCACATAGATGTTGTGTAAGCATTTGTAGGGGTGAGGTAAACTCTACACTGATAGCTCTGTACTGCAAGTGGCAACAGTCAGGTCTGCGTACAACATGTACATCACTGTCTACACCTCTAGCTTCAGATATAAGAAGTATACCAACATTCTGACTTACACAACAGTGTCCACAGCAAACAAGCATGGGCCCCACTCTGGAAATCTGAAAGGGCTACGCCTACATATCTTAGCAGTTGATAGCATTGACAGTGAGTACTGCAATTACCACACAGCAGGCTGTATGTATTTACGAAATGCTGGGCAGCAATTGGTGCAGAAGGCATCACATGCACATGCACAGATACCTATAAAAGCAGACTGTACTTGCTATCCCCACATGCAATCATTACATTGCACGTGTCAGAGAACTCGTGGAGAGTAGTGACAAAAAATATTACTTAATAAAGAAATATTTAATTAAGTAAGAAAAAAAAAAAATATATATATATATACTTAATTACTAACTAAAAATATTAATTAAGAAAAAAAATACTCAATTAATAACCAAAAATAAAACTTAAGTAAAAAAACCTTACTTAATCAATAAAAAAAAAAAAAAAAAAAAGTTGTCAAAGCATACACAGATGGACCTGAAAGTGACAAACAGGTATGTAACAGATATGTAGTTACCGGCAAGTAGTAGATGTTTATGAATAGTACTGTACATACTCTGAAACATGCATATGTGGCAGCAGTAGGTATGTATGCACTGATGTCATGCATAACTACTGCCAAGGACAAATTAGTGTGTAGCTGTGTGCAGTGGCACATAACAGTGACATATGTAGCTCAGCATTATATGTCAAACATGTGATCATGTTATCTATGTTCTGTACAGTACTGCATATAATGGCAGTTTGGGGGAGTAGTGCAAACACCTATATAAACATGGATGTGACAGAGTAAGACATGCATGATAGTCACATAATGTGTAGCTTAGCATTGGCAACTGCTGTACCAGGCTAGTATAGTAATGTAGCATTTGCAGCTATATATACTCCCTGTACTATTACTGTATGCACACATGTGACAACTGTCCGTGTTGTAGCAAGGCCCAACAGGTCATCCATGAGGTGTACAGACTTACAACAGTGTGGACCTTGTGTGTGTATGGCACACACATATGGAGAGATATTTATGTGTCCGATATATTAGCATCTTAACATGTGCATAGAGCAAGGGACATACCTCAACTGTTTGTGAAGGGTGGACATTTATATATTGGTGGAGGCTGTTATGTGCATATTTATATGTAAGTTGTAGTGTGTGGCAAACAAGACAGCATACAGTGCTGGCATATGACATGTGGTGTTTAAACGCTGTGGGTATGATATGTTAGGTTTATAGTCTTCCAGAAAGGGGGTCCTGCTAAAGATACATTGGCTGAGAATACCTTCCATGCATTCTGCACAAGACTGTGCAATATCATTACATAACTGTATCTCTCTCAACCTTTGCATAATTGATATTCCCACCATGAATGGTGGACTGTATATGTGCCTATATGTATATCTATATGTACATCAAGCTCAATGTTGTAAATGTATTGCCATCCCTTTTGTTAAAAACCCTGTACCCATGAACTACCACATAGGTGGTAGTCTACTCAACACTAAAAGTGTGATAAGAGACTACTGGACACAGGTGGACAGTACTGTCCCTTTTGAAAATCACAGTGCCACACTAGTCATGTAAACTGTGTACGGTCCACATGTCATTGGAAAAGGTGTGTCATCCATGGAAAAAGAGGTCAATGTTCCACTGTACTCATCAGTCATAACACCCATCATGGAGTATGGCCCTGTTGTTATGTACCTCAGAAGACATCTACAGCAACTGTAGAAGCCAGACACATACCTCACAAAGAGTATTACCAGACTCAAACAGATGCCCTATGCAGACTGTCTTATAAAACCACAGCTACACTGTGTCACATACCGCCTACCCAGAGGCAACCTCTGCCTAACATACAAAGCTATGCCAAACCCATAGGTGTTGGACATGCTCCATATAAACAGATTAAAATCCATACAAGCGACACACTGTACTGATCTAAACCTTGTAACGTCAAAAAGCAGAACATGCTGGAGTGGTGCATTATCATCTCAGACACATACCATACTCTGGAACTAACTACCTATCAATAGCAAATGAAGATCCTCATTAGCAGTTGTCATGAATAATCATGATGATTGGATGTGAGATAGGAAACACAACCCGGGAATCACCTCTGTGGCTCTGCATGACAGGGGCACATGAACCTAAATTACATGGGTGTTGAAGGGCAGGGTACCATATGGCTAGACTTCAATAAGCCCTATGGATAATAGCCTATTAGCTACCTAGGACCCGATACACACACGCATGTACCTGTTGCATTACTTGCTATGTGAGGTTGACTGGGTGTGATGGTGAATGTGTAGGTGAATGTGTCAAAGTTGTGTATATCTGTGATAGCCTAGTGGGAAACTGTGTATATCATGGTATGTAGTGTTGTAGCTCTGATCCCAGCAAAAGATACGTATGCTATTGCTAGGCAGGAAAAGCAGTATGGCATATGGTGTGACGTAGTCCCATGGTGTTGACTGGAGTGTGCCATTGTAGGCTAAAGCAGTACATGTATACTTATTGATTGTTAACACTAGTGAATACAAATCCCATATGAACTTTAGTACTACCTAAAGCTGTAGGCCTAAACAGCACAGTATGGTGTATATCCACATTGCTTGGAAACACTGTTTTGTTTGTTATCTGTAGTCCTCACACATTACATACCTCAGGCATGAGGTTTTGTAGGTGTTGACACATGGTACTGTATGGTACACAGGTAAAAGTCATCTGGGTTACCATACCTTTGTGTCTTGTAGGTATGTCTGATGTGTGTGTGTGGGTATGCCTGTAACATGACCTCAGTGGTATGTGTGTCACAGGATATAAGTGC
Organism: Protopterus annectens; assembly: GCF_019279795.1. Classification (NCBI taxonomy): domain Eukaryota; kingdom Metazoa; phylum Chordata; order Ceratodontiformes; family Protopteridae; genus Protopterus; species Protopterus annectens. Next base: position 1,498,686,395 of record NC_056735.1, read on the forward strand.
ATATCTAGCAACATGTATAGCGTAGTACAGCAGTATGCCACCTATAGTGATAAATGTGCACATATGGTACTGAGGGGTTTGCTATCAACAAGTAGCGTGGTGTACTGGTAGTACTGTAACTGTACTTTACATTCATTTCAATGGATGACAAATGTCTGCATGCATTAGCTTCATATATACCTCCTGTGGCTAGTTGGTGCATTGTGTCACATACAGCGTGCCATGTACTGTTGTGTAGTCTTACATACTGGTTTCACTTTGTTGCTGTGCAGAACATGGTTTTCTTATATAGTATGTGCCAGGCACTGTCAGGCAGTTGTGGGCTGAGCAGTGATATGTGGTATTAACAGTGTGTATCTACTGACAGCCAATAGGTTGCTATATATGGCATTTCATTGATGGCTGTACTTTAGAATGTTAAGTGTGCCACATGACTTGCTCGCAATTACTGTTTTATTGTCTTCCAGGGAAATGTCTCACAATAGAAAACCTGCGTATTCCCCTGAGGAGGAGGAAGTCATCCTAGATGCCCTGATACAACATCACAACCTGCTGTTCTCCAGAACCAGCCAGGACCAGCATGGGCGCACTGCACTGTGGCAGGATGTTGTCTGTCAGGGTGAATGATGTAGGCATGCATAACCGGACTTATGAGCAGGTACACCATCACTGCAGTGATTTAATCAGACATGTCCGGCAGCATGCCTCTGATGTCCACAGACAACAGCTTGCCACAGGTGGTGGTGCAGCAACACATCCACCCCTCACCAGAGTGGAAGAGCTGCTCCTCAGCGTGGTGGCTCCTGGCCAACCAGTACAAGACATGTGTCATCATGGAGGTCGGAGTCACCCAGTATGTCGACTCAGAGCGTGCAGGTAAAATGGCATATCTGTTGACTACTGTTAGCTCGATTGTTAGAACATGCATTTATCAGATGTATACTGTGTATTCAGAAGATGTGGAGCCTGGTGTCATGCAATACTGATAATTTGGAACATAATCTGTATGCCTGTGACTGTCACCTCTTGTACTACTGTAAAATTGCAAACACACAGCAGCAATGCCATAGTTGTTGACACTGACAAACTGCCTCATATCCTTGTAGGTCCCTCTGGTGTGATAGCAATGCAGCAGACCCATGCTGGTGAGTGTTCTACATTTAATATAGCATATAACATGTGCATGTCATAGGAGAGTTGTAGGCCATATACACATGTAAAATACCTACACATAATGCATGCTCTGCATGTTCTCTGTGGGACTATACACATCCCAGTAACATGAGTAGCTGCCTCAAACACATGCAATGCACAGAGCATCCCAACCAATTGTCGTACACTGTAGTGGACATTGTATAGGCAGAGTCAATACATATGCACACAACATACACCACTTTGTCATATGCAGTAAGTGTTAATATGATACACATGGCGTATGTAGACACCTGCTGTAAGTTCATACTCCAGTATCCCAAATGTCATCAACACAGCACACATACTGTACCTGAGGGGTAGAGGCCTATCATGGGGTGGTGTGACACGCTTCAACACACAACACATTCATGTTAGGCAATGCTTCCTATTGAACACCTTACATACCCATGTAACAACTGGCTGTGAAATGGTTAATGTAGCCAAAGTGGTGCAGGTCTGGTACAGCAAGATAGTTGCCAGTGTGGCATACATTAGTGGCCTTGAGTGACCACATGATGCTGCCTGATGATGGCTCATGGTACTACAATACATCCAGTTACAGTAACTACAGTACTACACATAGCATTCATTGCTATACACCTGACAGTTGTGTGCATCTGGCCATGGTATGTATACCTATGAGTGATGGTGCACAGGACATTGGAAAGTGTTTCAGACTTGCACAACAATGTTGTGTCTACTTACACACTGTGTTCCAGGGTGAGGCCAATCATTGAACAACACACAAGCATCAAAGACATGTATACTGTTATCAACAAGGACTCTCTACAATCGCACTGCATGTTGTTGAACAACACACATCCTGCATGCTGACACGTGTGATAGGACTCTTTGGCTTGTGATACTCTACTCCACCATCAACCACTAATGAGTATGTTCTGTATTGCTGTTGGTGTGTGTGTCAACTTGACTGAGTAGTGTATTTGTGTGCATGTGTGCATGTGTGCATACGTGCATGTGTTCATGTGTTCATGTGTGCATGTGTTCATGTGTGCATGTGTGCATGTGTGCATGTGTTCATGTGTGCATGTGTGCATGTGTTCATGTGTTCATGTGTTCATGCGTGCATGTGTTCATGTGCGCATGTGTGCATGTGTTCATGTATTCATGTGTGCATGTGTGCATGTGTGCATGTGTGCTAACATCCTGTACAGATGGTAAAGTGTGTTTCCTGTCTCCCTCTCACAGGTGCTGAGGTATTGTTGGATGAGTGCAGCAGGGAACCTGAAGTCACTGCCACAAATAGTGGACATGATGATACATGTGTTGTGGCACAGGCAGGTTTGACAGGGTCTGTCGTTGGTCCGCCAATCGAGAGAACACAGCTTTCCACCCCATCTATGCACACATTCATACTGCCAGTACATCCCTCAACACCAATGGCCTTAGCTGAGGAACAGCATACAGTAGGCATTGACCAGGATGGTGTCGTATCTATGGCACATGCAACCCCACACAGCAGCCATACCCAGACACCTGGAATGGTACCACATAGGCATATGTCCATGGGTTCTCGTGGGAGCACTGCTGATTGTAATGCCCCTGGCAGACGTGCCCCCACAGGTCTCACAACCTCAGGTATGTTCCAGGCTGTAATACAGGCACAGGCACGTATGGAATGGTACACCAGGCAGGGACTAAGGGTGCAGAGGGCTCATAACTCCGCTATCAATGACAGTATCTGTGACCTTGCCAGTGCCATCTGTAATTACACCGAGGTCATTGATAGACGTTGGGGGGAGAAACTAGATGTCCTCCGCAATGTAATGTCCATGCGCCAGGACAGTGCAGGACAGCTGAGACGTCGATGTGGACATATGCCAGCAACATCATCAGCTGGCAGTCATTGAGGACAACACACAAGTCCCAGCCACTCCCATAGTAGCAGTACCAGCCCCAGCAAAGTTGCATGATGCATTAAAGCTATGATTATCAATGTAGTATTGTTTACACCAGTATTTATTCCAAAAATGGATTGTCTGCCCATGTGCCACTTGGCTGATGTGTGCGGTACTGGTAGCATGTGTTGGTGAGTGGACGGTACGTGTGTGATGTGTGCAGTACAGATTTGCAGGTGTACATTTGTGAACATGGTGGAGGTGCACTGACTGCATGTGCGTGCATGGTGGACACATGGGAAGGGTGACATGCCCTATATTACACAGTGTTAACACTTCATATTTCCTATTGGTGGCCAGTATGCATTTTACTACACATATGTTACAACTTGGGTACACATGTGTGTATGACATGGCTTGACACTATGCTGTGGGTAATACTGTTAATATCGGTCATTGGTTTGTATTGTGGTAGTGTACATAACCTCAACAGCCTGATTTTAACCAATCGTTAGATGATGTCTTGACAACTGACACACAAATGTAGGATACACAGTAGCATCTGAATCGTTCTGGTACTATACTATACCAGTAACCAGTGGTATTGACTGCCACACATTCCTGTGACCACTCCTGTTTGGCATGTGGCCATCCTAGGTACAAACAAACACACTAGGGATATGTCCGTCCACATCTGGTAATGCATACAGTGGTCTACAATGCATTCTCCGGATGAGACACTTATCCTCCACAAGGGTATCATACAGACAGATACCTGTTGACCAACCCATGCTGTGAAGCTATAAGCCAACTATAGCATAGTCATCCACATTTACTATACATAGTATCCTGACAGTACCACATTGGTAGTAGCCCACAACATGTAGCAGGGGTACCGATGTGTAAATACAGCCACATGTGATGTCATCTGTCCTTTGGTATTCACATTTCCAAAGGTATGCTGATGTTCCTCAGTGTATCACTTAAGCAATAAGGGGTCTGTATGCATATCCACGGAGTTGTTGTACACCTATAATGAATGCCCATTATTGACAGACTGTGTTATGTTTGAACATGTCTGAAATATACCCCAGGCATGAACCCTCACTCACACTATTCTATAGAAACTGTCATGTGTGTGTGTGACACAGATGACTTAGGCCACAGATCACTACAGTGGCTGGCCTTGTCACATGCATACATATGTGACCTATGGTCTGAGAAGCAGCAGCACAAACTGTCAATGGTAACAGATGTATTTGTGTAGAAAGCAGGCTTCACACCTATGAACTAATTGAGGTCACATGTACATATATGTCTTTGCCACTTAGTTACCAATTGAGGTCACATGTACATGTATGTATTTGCCACACAGATACCTGAAGTGTGCACTGCACATACTGTTGTTTTAATGATATGCCATACAGTAGTAAAAGCAAAACCCACAACACATTGATCAACAGTGTCACACGCACACACTCAGCAATTGTGGGATTCAAACCCCTACCTATGTTATGATACTAGAGAGATATGCATTACCAAGATGCGCTATATGCTTTAGTGGGAGTTTTCATTTCCACTGCTGTATTTGTGGGATACTGACATCATCAGACTTGCCAGAGAGGAATTTACCTCTTTTAATGTGTTTTCCCAGTCTCCAAAAAGGGCACTCCTCTCAAAGGAAATCATACACACATACAACCCCCCCCCCACACACACACTCAGCAATTACTGGATTCAAACCCCTATCTAACTATGCTATGATACTAGAGAAATACGCAGTAACACAACAGGCTATATGCTTTACTGGGAATTTTTACTTCCACTGCTGTATTTGTGGGATACTGACATCATCAGTCTTGCCAAAGAGGAATTTACTTCTTTTAATGTGTTTTCCCAGTCTGCAAAAAGGGCGCTCCTTTCAAAGGAAATCACACACTCCCCCAAAAATTGCAATATTCAAACCCCTACCTAACTATGTTATGATACAAAAGAGATACGCATGAACACAATGTGCTATATGCTTTACTAGGAGTTTTCATTTCCACTGCTGTATTCGTGGGATAATGTCATCATCAGACTTGCCAAAGAGCAATGAACCTCTTTTAATGTGTTTTCCCAGCCTCCAAAAAGGGCACTGCTCTCAAAGGAAATCACACACACACATACTTCGCAATTACAGGATTCAAACCCCTACCTAACTATGTTATGATATTAGAGAAATACACCTTAACACAACACGCTACATGCTTGATTGAGGAATTCTGTTTCCACTGCGCTATTTGTGAGACACTGACATCATCAGACTTGCCAAAGTGGAATCTACTTCTTTTAATGTGTTCCTAGTCTCCAAAAAGGGCACTCCCCTCAATGGAAATCACACACACTCAGCAAATGCAGGATTTAAACCCCTACCTACCTATGTTATGATACGAGAGAGATACACATTAACACAATGCGCTATATGCTTTATTGGGTGGTTTCTTTTCTCCTGCTACAATTGCAGGATGCTGACATCATCAGACTGGACATGGTAATGTGTATGCACTTTGTTTTATGCAATCCCAGGAATGAACCATGTGGGTCAGCAGGTTTTAACAGCGTAAACAGGACTCCACATTTCTTAGCTTGTGTGATCTGTCTGTGGACAAATTGCCATTCCTTCATATGACAATACATATTTATGCACAGATTGTTGATTTTGTGGATACGATGTGTCTGGGATGTTGATAAAGGGCTATTCAAAGTCTATGTGGGATGTGTGCAGCTCCTTTCAGTGATGCATGTCATGGGTGGCTGCCTTGCAAACAGTCTAGCAGGTTTGGGAACCATGATCTGCCCACGAACATACCAAAGTTGGTAGGGTTGTGTGTTTGTCGGCTTCCAATAGCTCTGTTTATGACTTCAATCATGATGGACTCCATGGCCTTGCAGATCAGACTTTATAGGCTTATAGGACTATAGTTCCCATGGTCTGTTGTGCAACAACACTTGTGGGGTGTGCCATATGTTGCTAACACATTCAACAGTTTCAGATCCTGTAGAGAGGGTGAGGCTCAACAGACTATTCAGGTACAGGGTCTGTTTGTTCTGTAGTTCACTTATGACACATATAGGGAAACAATGTAATCCAACTGATGCCATGTTTTCAGCTTTGGGAGGAGCTGTTTACCCATTCTACATGATATCTCCTGGTATGATGATAGGGCCTTTTGTCAGTGGGAGGTGGGTATGTATGTATGGGCCTGTCTGACAGGATGTCAGCATTGTCAGTCAGGTACAGTTGGCCCTGACTCAGGACATATATGAGTGTATATTGCTATTTATGACATAGCTGAAGGAGGTGTCATGGTTCTGTCTGGACTCCTTCGCAGATAATCTTTCCAAAACACCGACAAACCTGAGCACTAAACCCCTGTTATACTGTTTTACACAGTTAACACCCTACTGATCCTTTGTGATCAGTCAACAGAGTATTTCATCATAATATCCTGGCATGTCCAAAGGTCAGTTTCGTGTGTACTCTCCAGTCCAGCTGGTGAATATTGGAATTTTGACGCAATGTTACAACTGCCTTATGCACACAGACAACCCTCTCCTCCTCCCAACAAACTCAGATATATGTGAGAGATGCAACTATATAGACAAACAGGAGGCTGAGCTCTCTTGACCCATGACTGACACAGTCTATCAGGTGGTGAAGTTAACCACACACACCACAAATCCAGTCTCACATAGACCTATAGCGACAGCAAACAAAATACATTACCACGGAAAAACATACTTGGAGGCTCTAAATAAACTCTGCCTAAGCAGCAGAGACCTCCAAAGCAGACACCCAAACAACTGCTACCCCACAACAATACCCACATATCACATAGTTTACAAATTCAGTGTGCCACACAGTCACTGCCCTTAGGGCTAAACAACACACCTAATACACTTGTAATAGGTGACTCTTATTGCCAGACACACTGACATCCCACTCACCAGGCTGAACAAGAAGAAGGTCACTTTGAGCTGTCTGTTGGGTGCCAGGATACACCACATAACACATGCACTCAGGTCACTCCAAAGCAAGTACAAATATGGCTCCATCATTTTCCATGCTGGTGTGAATAATCTCAGATGTTTTTCCCTGGACTACATGACAAGAGACATAGAGGAGCTCTCTGATCATGTAGCCCAGGCCAGTATGACCCTGACCTTGTGTAGCATCTTACCCTCACCAAGAATGATGTCACAGTATACAGACAAACTGATCAATTTTAACAGTTGGCTAACATATTGGTGTCATTCAAAGGGGATCCAGTGTCTGTCAGCCTGGGATGACATGCTCGACATGCAACATAGCTTCGCTATGGACGGCTTGCACCTGTCACCCCTGGACTTTCGAATACTGGCTAAGGCTCTTGCCACCCCCATAGTGCCTTTTTTAAGCAAGGCTCAAAAGACAGACCCACCTCCATAGACATTACAAGGTAAAAGAAACTAAGGGTAATGCTGCTCAACACCAGATGTCTAACCCTCAAAATGCATACACTCAGGACTCTCCTCAGTATGGAGAATGTCAATATCTGTGCAGTAACAGACACCTGGTTCGGGCTCCCGAAAGCACACCAGCACTACCAGGTTATATTTATACCATGCTTTTCGGCCACAAGACTCAGATTGACCAACAAAAATAGGGGGAGTATCCATATACATCACAGATACACACACCTCCAGGTTAGTAGCACTGCACGAAGCATCAGACACCATACATGTGCAACTAACAGTGGGCAAAACTGACTTTCAGTTTGTAGCCTGCTACAGACCACCCTCCCCAACTCAGGAACCCCACTCGGCTTTCCTGGGCACACTGGAGAATATGAAGGTCTCTCCAAACACCATTATATTGAGTGACTTCAACTACCCAAACATTGACAGGGAATACTACTCAAGCCCCAACACCCTCGCCCAATGGTTGCTAGAATTTATAAACTCAAATGCTATGGCACAACTGGTCACCACACCCACAAGAGGGGAAAACATATTGGACCTGATCACCATCAACATGGGGACTCTATGTTCCACACCAGAAGTATACCCCTCATTGGTAAGGTCAGACCATACATTTATCTCACTGGACATCCATATCCCATCCCCACCCCCATCCTAGGTAATCTCAGTGAAGAACTTCTCAAAAGCAAACGTTACACTTCTCCAATCCGAGGTGGTATCCTTCAAAGACCCTGGGACAGTGGTAAATACGGCTCAGACCACTGAATCCTTTACAAACGCATTCTATGGTCACCTACTGGAATGCATGGATCATGCTATCCCAAATAGCAACAACACTCACTCCTCCAAAGGCAGGGGACCTGTCTGGTGGACCCTGGCCATAAATAAGCTATACAACAAAAGGAGGAGGCTACTACATGATAGAGCACAATCCCAAAAAGGAAAGGCATCTCTGATCAGTACTAGCAAAAAGCTATGACACTCATGAATTCATCTAAGGCCCGCTTCTAAAGGAAAATTGCACCAGACACTAAGGACAATCACAAGGCCTTCTTTAGTTATGTCAGGAACCTGGGTGGAAACTCCCAGATATGCTGTGAGTTACTGCAAAATGACAAAACATACACTGAATCCACAGACATTGCCAAAATCCTGGCAAACAGGTTCAGTGCAAATGTCTCCCCATCCCCCCTAAAGAGCAAATGTCCATCCCAACAGAGTGTAGCCTCCCTGACATCACAAATGAACAGGTGAGTGCTGCCCTCTCCAAAGCAGACAACACAGCATCAATGGGACCGGACGGTGTCCCGGCCTGCATCTTACACGAGCTTCATGATGAACTTAACCCTCACATTAAGTCACTGTTCAATATCAGACTTACTACAGGATATGTACACAAGGAATGGCGTATAGCAACAGTGGTCCCGCTCCACAGAGGTGGTGCCACAATGGATCCCAGACACTATTGCCCTTAAGCCTAACTAGCCTGGTCTGCAAAGCTATGGAGCGTATCATCATGGAACTCATACACAAAGACATCGGGAACCTACAGACACTGGATCCTACCCAATTCGGCTTTGTTGTGGGCAGATCTTGCCTCTTGAACCTGGCTGACTTCTTTAAACAGTTACCAGGCCCATAGATGTAGGGAAGGTAGTCCACACAGCCTACCTGGACCTCACAAAACCCTTCAACACAATACCTCTCTCGGGCATTATACATAAGCTCACCAGCTTCGATATCGACACATATGTCACAAGATGAATTGCTAACTGGATCAGGGATAGCACCCACATGGTCAGTATTGCAGGTGCCATGTCTGACTCTACACCAGTTACACATGGCGTCTCACAAGGCTCCGTCCTGGGACCTCTCTTGTTCAGTTTATATTTCTCTGACATACAGGCTAACACAGGAGGAATATGGCTGACCATGTTTGCAGATGACTACAAACTGGGTGCCATAATCAACTTTCCAGCTAGCACAAGCATCCTCCAAAAGGGTCTCACAGAGATGGATAACTGGTGACAGAGCAATGGCCTACAGCTAAATGCCATTAGATGCATAGTCATCCCCTTTGGGAATAACACCATGCCCACACATTACCACATAGGTGGTAATCCATTAAGTACAGTAGGAGTTATTAGGGATTTGGGGACACGAGTAGTTAGTACTCTCGCCTTTGACAATCACGTTGCCAAAGTGGTTAGACAGACCTTCTATATAGCCCACCTTAACCCATACGATTTCACATCTAGATCAAATGAGGTCATTGTGCCCCTATACTCATCAGGCCCATGATTGGATACAATGCCCCATTTGGGATGTACCTTAACCGACACCTGCAGCAACTGTAATGGCCACAAAAGTACCTCACCAAGTAGATCTAGGGACTCACACAGGTGCCCTGCGCAGTTCGGCTAAAGTAATTCCAGCTCTACTCAGTCACTTACCACCTACTCGGATGTGATCTGTGCCTGTTGTTTACAGCCATGTCCAACCCAGAATTAATGGACATGCTCCACCTCAGGATATCCGAATGCCTTAGAGCTACACGTTCCAGGGACGTAAACCTCAGCACAGATATTAATAGGACATGCTGAAGGGACAGATTCTTATCCCAGAGGTTCCCCTCATTCTGGAATGAGATCCCAGTCCCACATAGGTGGAGCCCCCCACTGACCACCTACAGGAGACATCTTGACAAGTGGATGGGTGATCGTATGTTTTCCCCTGGGATATCTTCTGGGTCCCTGCTAGACTGAGGCACAATAAACTAAACGTAAATGGGCTATCTTGTGTGACCTACTATTCACAGGCACAGTCTACTAATCTAACAGGGTTGCGAAAGCCAAACACACTCTGGCTAGGCTTATAAATGTCCTAGGGCAGATAGCCTAGTATCAACCTATGAACCTATGATAATGTTTGGGATGCACATTGTTTATTGATGTTATTGATTGCAGATTTTTTATCTTTTTTGCTTTCCCACTTTCTATGAATAACCTAAGTATCTGCAGAACATAGATGATTATGACAGGGTTCCACTATATTATATATGTGTCTGTTGTCATATAACTGTGTGCACAAAGCGGATTGGTGAATAGTGAGAAGTTCCTGGGTTAACACATGCAACTGCCAGATATGTGTGGCCCACTGCTGTACTCAGACATGGCCTAAGTGTGTGAGCATGCCCAGTTTGACCTTTCAGTGTTTTGTTGCCTGACATTTGTCTCATTTATTCAGGTGTGTGAGCATGCCCAGTGTGACCTTTCAGTATGTTGCTGTCTGAGGTCCACTACATTTGTTGATGCGTGTGAACATGACCAATATTAAATACTATATGTGTGTTGAAAATCAGGTTCTATTCTTACTGCAGGGCTCACCTTTGTGTCATAATTCGACAGGGATTATGCTGTGCCTGCAGGTTTTCCATGAGATACTTTGTATAGACTTATCAACATTTCTTCATACAGGCTGACCACTGCAGTACTGTCATCGTTTAGTGGTTCAGTACTATGACTATAGTGCACAGTATCCTGGGTTTGAGGCCTATCACTGCTTTATATTTTCATACTGAGCAAACCAGATTGCTTAAGGGCCAGTAGAGCAAATATGAGCATGTTGGCTTTTGTTCAGCTATGCCCAAATTAGACCAGGTTTGTCCAACATTTCTCAATGTTAACCAACATTGCTGAACATTGCCCAATATTGCTCAACATTGACCACAGTTGTGCTAGTTAGTGTGTGCAATTTTGTTTACATATACTAAATGGTGGTAAAAGCTGCTTATCACTGCTTTATATTGCTTAACACATGGCAATCATGCCTCAGGTGGTGCTGCAGGGCTGCCTATGTCGGATGCACATACTACACTCCCTATACATCTTTGAAAACAGGTAGTGTCAAGTTAGGCATCCCTTTTACTATATGTGCGTGACAGAGAGAGAGGTATCATTTCCAGGGTTCCTACTGAGCCAGTGTATGTGCTATGCGTTGCCTCTTTGCCAAGGTGAAAGCATACTGGGCACACCTCCTTCTGCCTACTGGGGCAGGCTCAGGTTGTTCCTCCTCCGAGTCACGCTCTGCCTGTGACGGCCTTGGCAATGATGGGGGGCTGTTTGGGCCAGGCCTATGCTGCTCCTGCTGCAGCTGTTTTCGCGGGATCATATTATGTTGCATAGCACATACCATGACAATTTGGGTACATGTAGTTGGTGAGTACTGCAAGGCTCCACCAGATGTGTCCAGGCACCGGAACCGTGACTTGAGCAGCCCAAACACATGCTCGATTACAGTTTGTGTTTGTGCGTGTGCCTCATTAATGAGTTCCTGTTCAGGTGTGTGTGCATTTCTGATGGGTGTCATCAGCCACAGCTCCAGTGCATAGCCAGCATCCCCCACTAGGTGACTATGAGGGATGTCCCCATTGACAAATGTCTGGTACAGCTGTGTCAGATGCCAGATATGGGAATCATGGTAGCTTCCAGGGCAGGCAGCACACACATTCAGTATTATGCCCTGGGCATCACACACAACCTGGCAGTTGATGGAGGGGAAGCCCTTGCGGTTAAAGTAGACCCTACCCCGCTCACCGGCTGGTGCTTTGATGCATATGTGCATGCAGTCTATTGCACCCACTACCTCAGGATATTCCACTATTTGCTGGAAGAGACACATATTGCTGGCCAATACCTCACGGGAATTAGTGAAATATACATGATCACCGACATGTGCTGTCATGACATCCAGGAACTGGTGCAGTAACCTAGATGCTGATGCTTGTGATATCCCCATCATATCACCAGTTGGTCTCTGGAAGGTACCTGTTGCTAATATTCTTAGGCCAACACATACCTTGGTTTCCACTGGGGTGGATTCCCCTCTGTTGGTTCTGTGTGTGAGGCATGGCCTGCACAGCTCAACAATTTGCTGCATGAGGTCTCTGTCCACTCTATAGCGCTCCACTATCTCCAGCTCATGTAGCCCCTGATAGGTTACCCTGGGCCTGTACACTTTTCTCCATCTCCTCACTGTGGGTTGTCCAGCAGCATTCGCATAGTCGACACCCTCAGCATGTTTGCATATGTCGCCTTATAACAGCAATGGCAGCCCCTAGCATTTCTTTGTCTCAGTAAAGCTTTTTCAGTTTTCACTTCTATTAGCTTACTGCAGTGTTACAGTGTCTCTGAGAAAAACTTAGTGGAATATTGTTTGCAGAGTTTTAAGTGCTAGGCTGGGCTAGTGTACTGCCTGTGTAATTGCCTGATTCTGATTGTTTTCACCTGCTAGCTCTGCTAGTACTCCCTGGTTAACTTCCTACTTTTTGTTGTGCTTCCTTTTCCCTTTCTGTTTCCTCAGGGGGGCAGCACCGCGCACACAAGCGCAAACGCACTCACACCAGCTCACATTCACGCACACATGCTTACACTGACTAAAACTTGCTTATTCTTGCTAAAACACGCACACACAGGCACAAACGTGCTTACACAACTTTAAACAACCTTAGACATGCTTACTCCGGCTTAAACGCGCACACACAGGTGCAAACGCATGCACACAGTCTTACTCGGATATACTGGTGCACACCCGCACGCAAACACATTGCAAGCACTTCAACAAGAAACTTTAGTGTTATCCACGGCATACACCTTCAATTTCTTGCCTTTAGCTAGGGTACCTGTTGACACACCTCTTCCAGTGATGAGTAACTGACAGCAAACACATGCCACTCTGCTCCAATGAGGTTCACTTCTTTCATACATACCCCCCTCATGATGTTACCTTTCTTCTACTCTGATACTCCCCTTATCCTACTCCTACACTCCACTGACTGTGCTCATTTGCTATTTAAACTTGGGATTCACTATCCTTACCCTCATTTGCATAGGATTGCCTACTAATGCTTGGTTACATCTCTTAGACTGAGCTTTCCCCCTTAGCAACCTCTACTCGGTAGCCATGTTGTCTTTGGCCTGCCATTCCCTTACATTGTAAATTAAGAAATACAATAAAATCCACATTTGTGAATTTTAATTATTGGTTTTCTGGTTTTTGGAGCACTGTGCATTTGCGCGGCGCTGTGCTATGGTTAAACTTCGGCGATCGGGATAAAAAAAAATTATTTTATTTTTATTTTGCATCGGTGAACATTGCCAATGGCCATATTTTTGGCCATTGGCATGCTTCCTCAACTGGATGCATCCTTTTTTTGGAGCTGTCATGGCTTCATTTTGCTATTTGCAGAACGGTACTCAGTTGTCGACGGAGTACATTTCTGCAAATAACACTACTCTTACTCAGACAGGTTCAGGTTTCCTGGATCGCAAATTTACCTCATTTGCATAGCTTTCACCTGCAATTGAGGTAATTTGCATATCCTAGCCCTGTCCATGTAAGAGTCTTTTCAGGAGCTCTGTTGCACTCCCCTACCAGCTGTTCCTGGATCGCTCGGCAGACATATTGGCTGCATGGAGTCTTACTCTATTCTTAGACTCCGTGCAAGCCTTTGTGAATCTGGCCCATTGTCTTTGCATTTACACAGTCTTATTTTATACAACATTGCACACACTACAGAAATTTTGCTGCAGGTGTATACATTGCAGTGCAACACCTGATATGTGAAGGCTGTGGAAGTATCCCTTCAGTTCTCCAGACACACATCTGGTGACATTACACTTTGCTACATGGGCGGTGTCATACATTATCTCTGCCATGGTCAGGCAGTTGCGAATGAGGTCATTATTCATGGTTCCAATGCCTATCCAGCATCACCTGCAGCAGACAGCAGTCTCATGATTTCCAATTAGAAGTCACTGTAGAAACCCCCCCCCCCATAACAATTAGCATAGGTTGGTCTTGTTGCCATATATGTGAATCATGAGAAATGCCAGGATGGTCAAAGGACACTGTATATTAGCACATGACAGATGAGGGTGTGGTGGCCCTTCCTATTGATTTATTTCAATCCCTTTGAATTTGGTGGGGCCTTAATGGTAATGCTGTCTATGTCTTCAGGGACCTCTGAGAAATGGATTATGCTATAAAATATAAAAAAAAACAACCAGGCAACCAGGTAGAGATTCTGTGCAAGTGTACAAAATAATAAAATGAATAAGTAAAACCAAGCACTGAATCAACACAGCCATAGGGTATAAATTTATTATCAAAAGTAACTGCTTTTGCAATCTACAAATCACTTCATCAGACTGAGAAACATTAAAACTCATAAGATATTTAAACAATGTGCATCTAATCAGAGGCAAATGTATCATACTCACTACAAAAGTGTGAATTAAAACAGTTAATAGTCCTTGCGATCCATTACACATTCTCCTTAACAAGCAACAAAACATAAAAACACATAAATACACAATAACAGGAGTGTATAAAACACTTAAATGAAGTGTGCATGCACATAAACAAGGGTTTTAAAGAGGCAGTATCATTGATGCCTGGAAGCTTATCGGCATTAAAATACAATATCTATTTATGTTCTATCAATTCAGTCTAATTCCTCAAATTACCCCTCTAATGTTTTCATTTGGCATCTCAATAACAAAAAAGTTAGTAGGTTCACAGCATAAGTTTAGATTTTTTGTTCTTGAGATAGTAGATGAAATTAATGTTACTGCTTCTTTAAAATCCTTTTTTACATGCACGCACACTTCCTCATTGATTTTTGTTAAGGAATTTATTTTTGCAGGTTTCAGATAAATGTTTGGGTATGCACAGATGGTTTTCATTTAAGTGTTTTATACAATGATGTTATTGTGTATGCATGTGTTTTTATGTTTTGCTGCTTGTTAAGGAGAATGTATAATGGATCATAAGTTCTTTTAACTATTTTAATTCACATTTTTATAGTGATTATGATGAATATCTTATGAGCATTAATGTTTGTTAGTCTGAAGAAGTGATGTGTTGATCGCAAAAGTGCTTAGTTTTGATAATAAATACATACCCTGTAGCCGTGTTGATTCAATGCTTGGTTTTACTCATTTGTTATGCTATAAAATAACTGCATAGTGCGGCTTCTCTCTCCTGTATATATGGGGAACTAAATATGCCCTCCACACAGTGAAACATGATGTTGAGAAAGTACGTGATAATCTATTACATTGACACATAGATATCAGAATGCCAATTACTCAAATATTTGGAAAAAAATCTCTGTGAAAGTAAATCTATTGCAAAAGGAAAACACATATTTCTTTGGAATATTGTCAAAATAAACAAAAATGCAAACCAAATAAAAGAAGCAAACAAACAAACAAAAAAATAGTAATAAATTCTGGGGATGGCTACACCACCCATACCAGTGAAATGTAAGGTATTATCACCACAACCCATGACTTAAATATACTAAGTCCCTGGTTGCACAACTGTGACCACAGCTAGTCTTCCAATAAACTGTCATAGATGACAAAATAAAGGTCCCCTATAATATTAATTGCTAAAAAGTACATTTGATAATTCCTGACATGCATAATATCTGTCAATTAAATATGCATTCAACAAAATGGCATGGAAACCATGCAAAAGAACTGGTAGATGACAAAGAGGATATGTGAGTCTGATGCTTGCGATACAGCTAATTTGTCTCCTGTTGGTTATTGAAATGTCCTTAGGCTAATATGGTTAATGCGATACACACACACTGGTTTACACGAGCATGGGCCTTCCATGCCCCCCCCACTGTGATTACACATGTTGGGGACTCAGCTCATCAAGCTCTCATATGGTATCAGTTCTGAACTTGTATTGGCCCACTGTCTGCTGATCATTTAGTTGTGGGTACATAAGACACCAATAATATTTTCGGCAATGACGTGATGCCATTTTGGTCACTGGTTCCACTGGATGCCATTAACATATACTGTTTATCTATGTCCAAAGCTGCTCCGACCATAATCATAGTGAACACCAAAACTCTATGATGTTCTGAATAGGCATATACAACAGGGCGGTATGTCTGCTTTCTCTCCACCATGTTTATTCTCCATATTTATACAATCCTTGTGCCTGATATGATATTTCCTTATCATCATGAAGTTATTCACATGTACTGCTTCCCATGCAGTTTTTCACATTGTACAGCCACTGTATCTGTCCTTCTGAATCACCCAAACCTTGTGTGCTGCTTCAAGCTGCAATAATGTGCACTATGCTGTGATTCCCAGCCATCGTCACATCTACTAGAGTGTCCTATAACAAATATACTCTACAAATGCATATCTAGGTGAATGCATCCAAAAAGACTTAAAGTTATATCCCCATTCTGCTGGTCTTATCTGCAACAGTTGCACTTATTATGCCTTCCCCTGCCCTGGGTTGCAAATTTTGGGTTGTAGGAAAACATTAAGGCTTAAAAAGTCTTGCAGTCAGTCTCTCTCTTAGACCACCTGATATATGTTTACTTCTGTGCAGCTGTTGCCACTCACTGGGGCAGGGACTCAATTGTTAATG
Organism: Protopterus annectens; assembly: GCF_019279795.1. NCBI lineage: Eukaryota > Metazoa > Chordata > Ceratodontiformes > Protopteridae > Protopterus > Protopterus annectens. Next base: position 1,498,703,419 of record NC_056735.1, read on the forward strand.
TAATCTGTTTTGGTAAATAGGTTGGGAAATAGACATAGAATAGTTCTGTTACTTCATCTGTAATATACTCTCTTTGGATGCATCAAGGAACTCAACAGCAAAAGTATGTCTCTTCAGAAAGAAAATGCTGAGGTTATAGAGTTTATAGTTGTGTTGTCTAGCTATAATTAATACTTACTGCTGAAGTAATTTAAATCACAGTACAACTACCAGAAATGATGGTAAGCTATTGAAAACTGTAAAGGTGACATTGCTTTATGAGGAGATTATATAGCCTTTTACACCTCTTCTTTGACATAGACAGAGGCTTTTGTTACTCTCTTTAAAGACACTGCTTGTGGACATTTCAGGTAATTAAAAGCTAAAACATGATACTGGACTGAAAAAGAGCAGCTAACAGTTTTTTATATAATTGATCATAATGTAAGTTTGGCTATTATTGTAGTAGTCAAAATTGTATAAGTTTTAGAACACATTGTACATAAAATTGTACAATGTCAGAATGGTTCTACAGTCGTTATCTTCAGGTAGTCTGTATACAAGTATAACTGAACTACTTAACTTTAATATATTAGGAAAATTACCATTACTAAAGAGACAGAGATAGTGAATGGATATACGTAACTTTTAGGGTCCACACAAACTTACCTATTATTTAATGTAAGTAGAACAATAAAGCTTCCAACTAAACCATTTCACATAATGAAAACACTTGTAAGAAATCTAATATAAATTAATATAATTACTTTGCTACCTATTAACAACTACTTTATGTATATAAGAAAGAAAAGTACTTTTTTTGTGTGTGTGTGTGTGTGTGTGTGTGTGTGTGTGTGTGTGTGCGCGCGTGCTGTCCTGCATATGCTAGTTATATGCTAGTGCTGTGCCTTTGATTAGTAGGATCAGAATTCTATGCAAATAAGTAAAACAGTCACATGATTTGCTAACAGATAAGGTATAATGGTGTCCTTTTAGAAATATTAATAAACATTCAAACACAATCTGAAGAATATTAAGAAGACCAAGGCATGCCTTGCAGTGAGAAAGAGGAAGCAGCATCTCTGCCTTTTTCTTCCAAGCAAACATCCCCTTTCCTGGATTTTTGGACAACTTACTTTAGGGGAAGGTGGTATGCCTTTGTGTATTTTAGCAAGGTATTTATAAGAATGCATTTGATATTATAGGAAAGTATATTTCACATTACTAACAGTATGATCTTTGGGCAAGTAGCCATTGCCTTTCCTCTAGGCACATAAACACCCAAAATGCAGTAGAAGGAGTGGATTCATGTACATATAAGCAGATAATGTATAAACATTTATGAGGTGTGCAAGCTAAGAGTCAGACATTTACACCAAAATCATCATTTTACTTTCATGGATGGGATTTAATCAAATAATGCTATGAGAAAGCAGGCCCACAGACACAGTTTTATTTGCAAAATGTACTATGAATGCAGAAGCAGAAATAGAGTTAAGAGACTTGCTATGATAAATTCATCACTGACATCTTCTGATCATTTTTATGCCATATAGCAATAAATGGTTTGTTGGCTCTGCACTTGGATAAATTCAGGTCTTATTTTCTAGATTGCGGTAATCATGGATTGCTGATTGGCTCTACAGATGAAGCCATGACTCTTGCAGGTTGGAGGGAAGGAATATTAATCATATGCCAACCCACAATATTTAATTCTGTGTTACTTTGCCTCAGCAGCGGAGGGTGGCCTTGGTTACCCCTACCCTACACTTTTAAGATTGGCAGTCACTGCATAAGTCCTGTAGTGTGTTAAGAGAAACATATGTTTATCTTGTCAGTATAATTTGAAGTAAGCAATCATTCCTTAAAGTTGATGCTTGATTTGTAAAAGATACCTGTATTCTAAACAGGTTAAATTCTTTTCATTTGCATTACCTTCACAATAGTTTCTGGATGTGGCTAACAAACTCACTGAATGTACACACACACACACACACACACACACACACACACACACACACACACACACACACACACACACACACACACACACACACACACACGCACACTCTGCCATTTTTTTCTTTTTAGTAACTGGTATAATAATTCATTTACCTTATCAACAAGGAAAGGACAAGCCCCGGGATTCATGAACGTTGCGCCAGGCGGACGCATAGCATAGGCGTTACAATGCCAAATATGGCCGGCGAGTGATTCAGGTATGATCCAATCTCACGTGCACTACCGGCGTGCGCCGGATCTGCGCCGCCCCCGGTGTAGGTATGCTAAACACCCCATGTGCGGTGTTGCACCATGCAAATGAAGGCATATAGCGATCCACGAAGTGGCGCAGGCGTAGCATAAGGGCACGGCAATGTAAACCAAAAAAAACGGTTTACATTTACCCAAACATAACATAGGAGTAACGGAAGGCTGTCAACGTCAGGTATCACACTGTTGCCATATGCCAATGGCGAAAGACACAGAGAATGTCAATAGAAAACATGCACAACATGTAAATAATAACATAAATGGTATGTCCACAGAAACTCACAGCAGAACCCCAGGACATGTCCGCGGAAGGTGCTAAACAATGAAATAATATGACAATGTCATAAAACAGCAGTGTAATACACATCAGCTTCACAGCCACAATACACCATGGTATGCAAGGAAAGCCACATCCACGGTGCAAGGGTTGCCAAGGAGTCGCGGCAGTGTTCAGTGTGGTAACTATGAATTAGTAGTCAATGCCATGCAAATGAGGCAGATAATACTGAATCGCAAACCCCCCGCCGGCGTAAGGCTGTACCAAACGGCGCAGCGGTAATACACCGAGGAGTGGCTCCGAGGGAATACATGTCACCTGCAGAGGGGTGTGCCACTGTAGGAGGAAGCACATTGGAGCCCAGCAAACCTGGGCTGTACATTGCACAGCACAGCTGCAGGACCGGCGTGTGTGGAAATAGTTGAGCTGAGAGCACACAATGCGCGCAGAGGTGCATGTGCACGAGGATGACTACGTTCCCTTAACCCAGTCATGTGGCCTTCGCCCGCAAACAACATCGGATACAGGAAGGTGATGTTGACAATATGAGGAAATGCGGAAGCAGTGTAATCGGAGTAGTAATGAGCAATCAACAGTAATCAACCCACGAAGGCCAATTGGCGGCAGCTGACAACTCTGTATGCAGAAACCTGCAAAACGGGATAGGGGAGGCATATGAATGCAAAGAAAGTAGGGGAGGTATCAGATTACAAAGAGTGAAGACCTGACACAGCAGAGCCAAGTAGACAGGCAGCATAATGGCGGTGGCACACAAAACGCACGATATGCCATGTCCCAGAAACTACACATGACAGGGCTCTGCAGGATGCATGCCAGGAAATAGTAGGTGCAACATGCAGAAACAGTAAGGTAAGGTCGAAATCTAATCCAATGCAGGCAAGAGTAATGCAACACCAAAGGCAACAGCGTTGCAGTGCCAACGGTAAAACACGGAAGATAATCCACAGATACGCACAGACACACCCTATGACATCACCGGTGTACAGCACAACAGTATAAAGTGTGAATGCACACAACACACAGCCGTGTATTCCCAAACGCCGCACTCTAGGTGTAAACACGCGGGGAACTTTTAAAATGTTCATGTTGGGTGCCGCCATGGCCGTGATCCATCAGCATGTGTTAGAGACAGACGGAGTTGTGCAGGAGGGTGCCGACAACTACCGTAGGCCTCAGAGGAGAAGGAGAATGTTCAGACCAAGGGTAACCTACCAGGGGCTACAAGACCTGGAGATAGTAGAGCATTACAGGGTGGATAGGGACACTTTACAGCAAATAGCGGAGCTGTGCCGGCCACGCCTGAGAACAAGAAACAACAGAGGGAGCCCATCCCAGTGGACACAAAGGTATGTGTAAGCTTGCGAATACTGGCCACAGGTACCTTTCAAAGGCCAACTGGGGATATAATGGGCATCTAACAGGCATCAGCATCCAGGGTACTACACCAGTTTCTGGATGCCATGTTACCACATGCCAATGAGCATATATACTTCCCAGATCTCAGGAGGAGTTGGCTAACAATATCGCCACTTCCACCGTGTGGCACAATACCGAGGTACTGGGTGCGATAGACTGTACGCACATACAAATCAAGTCACCACCTGGGGAGCAGGGTAGATGTTACATAAACCGCAAGGGATTCCCTCCATCAATTGCCAGGCCATGTGCAATGAGCAGGGCATTATCATGGATGTGTGTGCTGGCAGCCCTGGAAGCTACCACGACTCCCATATCTGGCATGCCTCACAGCTGTACCAGGAATTTGCCAGGGGGGACATCCCACAAAGCCACCTTGTGGAGGATGCTGGCTATGAACTGGAGCCGTGGATGATGACTCCCATCAGAAATGCACACACACACACATGCAAGAACGCCATAATGAGGCACACGCACAAACCAGAATAATCATAGAGCGTGTGTTTGGGATGCTGAAATCACGGTTCCGGTGCTTGGATACATCCCGTGGAGCTCTGCAGTACTCTCCAGGCACATGTGCCCACATATTCATAGTATGTGCCATGCTACATAATATGATCCTGCGGAAGCAGCTGCTGCAGGGACATAATGGTGAAGGGCCACAAAGCCCACCACAACTGCCAAGGCCAGTACAGGCACAGAGGGCTCAGGACCATGAACACACTGTGCCAACCCCAGTAGGCAGACGGAGGCATACCCAATATGCCTATGCCCTGGCAAAGAGGGAACGTATAGCACATACTCTGACAGCGTAGGCCCCATGGACTGACACCTCCCTACCTGCACACACAGTGAAATGGATGGCACACAAACATGGCCACCCGTAAAGTGTACCGTATGGGTGGCCCCATGTGTGACTCCAACATAGGCAGCACCCAAACACTGCACACCCAACAGCCAGCGGAGCATGGAACACCAACACCTGAACCGTACGTGGGTCCTACAGCAGACGGCGTTGCTGTATGCTGCCACGTTCGCCACAAGGTTTATACATATAGGCATGTAGATATGTGCATATACAGATATGGAGATAGATATAATTACACACATAGAAATATATGTACACATATACATATAAGTACAACAGGTAAGACAGGGAATCAGAGGGATGTAAGGTGACAGAGAAGTAACACGCGATATCTGTACATAGTAAACATAGTGAACGACAACCTGAGCATCCGGGAGGTTTAACAGAACAGGAAACCGCCACCCATGGAAAGGTCAACATACCGAAATGCATAACCGCGAGTCGGGATGATCGCCAGGCCACAGTACAGTAACAGTACATGTGCGGGTAATACTATGATGATATGAGGGGGGAGGTAGACACTGCCACCGGTGATGCGGGCCACGCAGGTACTTTGTGCAACCGTCCCTGTGACTGCCGCAGTATGTGTATGTGTGCGGTGAGGGTGCCGTGTGTTTCGCTGTGCAAGTGTAATATGTGTGCCACTGTAAAATGCGTATGTTGGTGCCATGAGAAAGGCAGAGTGGAACAACATGTGTAGGCATACAGTATAGTAACCTCAGGCGTATGTACACCAGTACTCCCAAAGTAGTACTGAGAGCCCCTCCCTGGCTAGGCGTGTGGCGACGTATAACGATGCAAAGTGAAAATGTCCCAGAATGTACCACAGGAATATACCCCACATGAAATGGAAAGGACGTATGTACAAATCATGACCGTATGTATGACACCGATATGCTAATTGCAAAACGATATGTCGGCAAAGTTACACAGCAATAGGTATGTACCGCGGAAATACGCATGTGCTACCCCGGTACTGATCATGGCCACGTATCGGCCCGTAAACACCTCTGTGTGTTCTACAAGTGTCAAACAAGCAATCGCCACCTGAATAGGTGGCAACCACTAGCAAACAGGCCATCCCAAGTACAGGACCACAATGACTGTAAATATCAGGGACAGAATGACAAGGGATAGTCGTCACGTACAAACAACCACAGATATACCACCGATGTGACAGAGGAATACATGCAGGAAGCACACACGCAGGTGATACCAACACCACATGACAACAACACAACCTACACTCCCAGAACAACAGACAAGTAACTGCCAACTCCCCAGGCAGGGATGGAGCACACAGACAAGCATACCGTGTATGTAGAGATGCAAGGCCCACAACCCGTATCCGTCACCTACAACCTCCGATATTCCCCATCACACATATCAAAGGGATACAAGCCGTAATAGCAACACAAACATACAGGCAGTCAATGACAGCTGCATAACCGCAACATCTCGCGTGGGAAACACTATCAACAGCGGATGCATACTTGCATCCATTGTTTAAAGGAATACAACAGCTATGTTACACATCTGAATGCAAAACGCCATCAGGACAGGGACACCCACATGTCGAACATAATACCATACTCAACACACACAATCCACGGCTAACACCACTGCGAAATGTACCTGACGCCACACATAGCGGCTGCAGTTACACATAACATAACACAATACAGACCATCTCCACGAAGGTAGGGCAAATAGCCAATGCCCAGGTGAGGAATGCAACCATGCCCTAGTTATGACGCGTAATGTACGAACGGAGTAGATGCACAGGTGATATGCGCACAAGTACACACTGAGGAACAGCTATTGGTGTGATGAACCCACATGTTGCAGGTAACGACGGATATAAGGATGACTCCCAGGATATACAAACCGTATGCTCATACCGAACTACTACTCAAAAACGGATAGAGTGAGAAAACGGAATAGCGATACACGCAACGAAAAACGGAAGGAAACACAGACAAGGTATGTAGAACCCACGATATATGGGTGTGTAACGCATGATGTGTATGACGAAGCTGTACTGTATGTGAATGGTGTTTGTAAGTAAGGATACTTGTCCATAATGCAGAGAGTGGTGAAAGGTGGTTATGTAGTGCTATCCTACTGAGCATACCAACGACTGTGGACACCGTGTGCACAGCAGTGGGACATCATGTACACAGCCGGGATAACACAAGGGCTGCCACAGGGGGGCATAACACAGAACAATGCCACACCACACGCCGATGCTGGCAGTGGATGTCCAACAAGGAAGTGCCATAGCAGGGGATAGGACATGTATGTATACTGTCACAGCACACATTTGTATGGGCATATACCGTCCATTGTCATCCGTAATGTGCGCACGACGTGCACGTATGCCTTGCAGTAGGGGATACTATGTCAACTATGTGTAATGTAAAGCTGTCATGGTGGATATGACAGAAATCATACACGGTATCACAGGCATATCATGCATAATGGAGTTATGGCCTATTGGTATGTACAATAACAGGATACATATGGTGTGTACATATGGGACAGAGTAGTAGCATAATAGCCATCCGAAATGGAAGGAACACCAAGTAACCATGGCCAAACGATCTGTAGCAGGTGCAATGTGGGCAACAATGAAGTCCGGCAGGTCCATGTGTAAACACATGTGCAGTGTACACAGGCACAGTAGTGTCACCTACCCATGGTAGTGTCCAGTGAACAGCAGAGGTGGGTGTCAACTGCATGTCTACACAGTACTGCTGCTGTGGTGGTACCATGACTATGTGTCACTCAAACAGCAAGAGAGCTATCACATGAACAGTGCCACTGTGTGTCCCTGTGGGATGTGCACAGGACCTATGTTCCACAGCATGGTGTGTGTTGTGTCTGCAGAAGTAACACAGAAGCCCAGCCCATGCAATGTGGCATGTGTGCACATATCCATGAGTGGTCCGTTCACACTGCCCACTGCAATTGCCATGTATGAGTACTACATGCATCAGTAATGCGGAGGACATGGTCCATGTCAGAGCAGAAGACACCCCTGTGTATGTGGTATGCAGATGTGTACAGATGTGTTTTCCGTCTGTCAGCCGCATATGTAAACTGTCTGAGACTGGTACACATCATGGCATGATAATGCTGTGCCATGTAAAGTCGTAGCCGTTGTGGGAGGTACACCACAAATGTGGTATTGTAACCCTGCCCATGTGTAGATGTGTGTATGCCACAGGTACAATGGCTACCTATGTACCAGCATCACACACAGTACAGATAGGTATGGCCCTGCAGATGTGTACCCATGCCACAGTGGAATATGGCAACCACAGCACCATGTGGGGCATGTGTGTACAGCAACCATGTACAATTTGATATGCATGTACGGGGACAGTATCCATGTGATACTCAGTGGATGAATGTTGCTATGCAAAGGTGATGTGCATGCACCATGTGTCATGCATCCTGATGCCATGACACCCACATGATGTATCTGCAACACCGACACCCCTTACGGTTGTTATCAGTATGAGCTGGTGGAGCTATAATGGTGCCAGGTATGTAGATGTGGGATATCTAAGCATGGACAGTACTCTGTGACAGCATGTTGTGTATGTAAGCAAATAGTGAACATGAGGGGCCCCATGACTGAGGACTGTGTAATGCCACATGTACCTGACATGTAGTAGGTAGCATGATATGCTTGCACCACTGTGTGTCCTGTCCAGGAGTCATATAGCCTAACATCCTGAGACACAGGGTATGATGTGACGGTGGATGTGTACATTGCCAATACCAGAGCGTGGAATGGTGCTGAAGGGCAATGTGAGGACAATGTCTGATCTGTTGCCCTCTGTACCACACCAACCACCCATGCAATGGTATGACAGGTGGCCAGCATGTGTATGCGTTGTGGCACACAGAAGCCCAACAAGGGTGCCAGTAAAGTCATGGAGGTCATCAATGAGTCGTGAAGCACGTTTGTGAGGATGTGCCCCAGTGCCATACAGAATGGTCCAGTCATGGGTGTACGAATGCAGTCCCACACGTGCAATGCAGTGCCACCCATGTGTAGTGCGATAGATGCGGCAGTGTGACGGTCAAGGTACACAATGTCCGACAACAGGCTAGCAGTGAATTCAGTGGGCTGGTGTGGAGAGACATACCAAACAGGTTGGCGGGACATAACAGCTAGGGAGATCGGAAGGTGACATTGGGACAGTGTCTTAGGACATAACGTGTGCATGGCAGTACCATGTATGTGTCCACAGGGACACTACAATGTCCATGTATGGATAGAAATCCTGTAGTGAGTGAGAGTGTGTATTGTTGGTAGGTACACCATTGCCTGGCATGTTGCCAACATTATCTCAGTCAGCAATGCCTGGGTGACTGTTGTACGCGACATCAAATGTGGATGTAGCCAAACAACACAGACATACCACCACACTGCCTGAGGACCCACACTGCAATGTGCGGCAGTCATGTGTAGGTAGCTAGCCTTAGAGCATGTGATGGACCACGAGGACCCACCATGGCTGTCAAGTGATGCACCCACACATGTGAATATACCCACCGTGCAACAGCCTGCACATGTGCCCATACAGCAGATGTGCATGGAACATGACCACCACCGTGGCGTCTGTGAAAAGGCCAGTACCGCCATGTCTCTGTGTGGAATAGCATGGTCCCTACCATTGCGTACATGCTAAGGAAGTGCACTGTGATATGTGTCAGCATAGTTATGTACACTGTCCATCTGCCGGGGTGCCATGCCATTAACAACCCCTGTCAGCAGACATCAGTAGTACCGGCTGTAGAACACATGTATCATGTATGCTGCGATGGGTGTGTGTCCAGGGTGTGGCTAGCAGGGCCGTGAAGCATATATGTTCATCTACCAAAGGGGGGATAATCCCAGGCTTAACGCACCAGACACATGGAGGTATCGTGCATGCTGAGGGTAGTGTAGGTATGGTATGTGCTGTGTAATGTGTCACCCAGCTAGGTGGAGTGCATGCCCAAGCATGTGTGGGTACATGGGTGTCCATTCTAGGGAAGTGTGGGTTGCTGTCAGCACATGGCAGTAGCAGCTGTCCGAGGCCCAATGTACAGTATGACAACACAGACAGCATGTAACCTGTGGTGTACAGTGTAAGCTCTGTTGCGTGTTACAATGTGTCTAGCAGTCACAAACATGGGTATCTGAACATGGAGCACCTACGATGCATTGTGTTCAGCAAATATCCAGTATGTGTGCAAAACATTGTGTGATGTGTGATCCCCTCACCTGTGTGTGTTGCAGTCCAGGTATGTGCCTGTGAGGTATGATCCGTGTACAATCTGTACTTGCAGGTGTGCTGTGCAGAGCATGGAGGCAGGTCCCAGGCACTGCAGATAAATGTCAGTCGTGCACTAATGTGTGTGCCTTGCTTGTGTGCAGCACAGTGGAAGGTGCAAGCATTGTCTCACATGACCGCATGCTGTGCCTGCCTGTTACAGCCCTGCTGGAGACAGTCATGTGACACCGCCACAGAAGCAGTATAGCATGTGAAGATGTACATGTGTGCTCCACACCCCAGGCAGATGTCCGCAGGTCATGTGTGCCACAGCAGTGTGGTCGACCAGGACTGTCATAGTGGTCTGATACCACATGCCTGTATAAGTACAGTATGAGCATAGTCAACAGTTGCAGTGACAGAGTAGGTCAATGTACAGTGTCCCTGTGTTCAGACCACTGCCTACCGTACACTTGGCTAGACACACACCCAGAGGGTGAATATACCGGTGAGCCATCACATGTCCCAGTACACGTAGCCTGTATAATGCCATCACAGGGTGGTCACAATAACATGTGGTATGACAGACATGTTGTACCAGGTGATGTGTCATGTGCGATATGTTGAGTTGCACAGCCGTTCACACGTCCGCAACATATCAGTGCATGGTGCCTAGTGTAACATGATGTGTGGAACTGCACTGTGATCCACAACAGGGTCATCTGAGACAGGTGTGTTGTGAATGGTGTAACCCATGGTTCCACGGGATATACACTGGTGCTGTTGGCTGCCATGCTGGGGCCACCAGTGGTGCCTGCAGTGGTCATACAGACATACTGCACACATTGTTCTGGCAGGAATGTCCATTGTTGTGGATGATGTGTTGCTACGTGAAGGTAGGTGTGTGTTGTGAATGTTACCCATCCAGATGTGACCATCAGGCGCAGTCATGGTTGTCGACAGCATCACACCCATACACAGCTGTCAGAACCCTGTCCCCAGAATGGGTGTCAGCCGCCCTCGTACTGTGTGACCTATGTGCAGATGGCGGAACACCTCCTACTGGCTGGCTAACAGTGTCATCTAGGAAGGCTATGTGATGGCTGGAATAATGTATAATGCTGGTATCCCAATGAAGTACATGGAATCACACACAGTACGCCATGGCTGGCATGTAAACCATGTACAACAATGACTGTGTGACAGACACAAACAATGCGGAGCAATGTTGGACATGCACCCATGAGAACACCAAATGAGGTATGTTGCACATATCGATGTACAACTGTCAGCTATGGCCATAGCATGGATGCAGACGCATATCCCCACAGGCAACAGCGTTGCAGTGCCAACGTAAAACACGGAAGATAATCCACAGATACGGCTGCACAGACACACCCTATGACATCACCGGGTGTACAGCACAACAGTATAAAGTGTGAATGCACACAACACACAGCCGTGTATTCCCAAACGCCGCACTCTAGGTGTAAACACGCGGGGAACTTTTAAAATGTTCATGTTGGGTGCCGCCATGGCCGTGATCCATCAGCATGTGTTAGAGACAGACGGAGTTGTGCAGGAGGGTGCCGACAACTACCGTAGGCCTCAGAGGAGAAGGAGAATGTTCAGACCAAGGGTAACCTACCAGGGGCTACAAGACCTGGAGATAGTAGAGCATTACAGGGTGGATAGGGACACTTTACAGCAAATAGCGGAGCTGTGCCGGCCACGCCTGAGAACAAGAAACAACAGAGGGGAGCCCATCCCAGTGGACACAAAGGTATGTGTAAGCTTGCGAATACTGGCCACAGGTACCTTTCAAAGGCCAACTGGGGATATAATGGGCATCTAACAGGCATCAGCATCCAGGGTACTACACCAGTTTCTGGATGCCATGTTACCACATGCCAATGAGCATATATACTTCCCCAGATCTCAGGAGGAGTTGGCTAACAATATGCGCCACTTCCACCGTGTGGCACAATACCCGGAGGTACTGGGTGCGATAGACTGTACGCACATACAAATCAAGTCACCACCTGGGGAGCAGGGTAGATGTTACATAAACCGCAAGGGATTCCCCTCCATCAATTGCCAGGCCATGTGCAATGAGCAGGGCATTATCATGGATGTGTGTGCTGGCAGCCCTGGAAGCTACCACGACTCCCATATCTGGCATGCCTCACAGCTGTACCAGGAATTTGCCAGGGGGGACATCCCACAAAGCCACCTTGTGGAGGATGCTGGCTATGAACTGGAGCCGTGGATGATGACTCCCATCAGAAATGCACACACACACACATGCAAGAACGCCATAATGAGGCACACGCACAAACCAGAATAATCATAGAGCGTGTGTTTGGGATGCTGAAATCACGGTTCCGGTGCTTGGATACATCCCGTGGAGCTCTGCAGTACTCTCCAGGCACATGTGCCCACATATTCATAGTATGTGCCATGCTACATAATATGATCCTGCTGAAGCAGCTGCTGCAGGGACATAATGGTGAAGGGCCACAAAGCCCACCACAACTGCCAAGGCCAGTACAGGCACAGAGGGCTCAGGACCATGAACACACTGTGCCAACCCCAGTAGGCAGACGGAGGCATACCCAATATGCCTATGCCCTGGCAAAGAGGGAACGTATAGCACATACTCTGACAGCGTAGGCCCCATGGACTGACACCTCCCTACCTGCACACACAGTGAAATGGATGGCACACAAACATGGCCACCCGTAAAGTGTACCGTATGGGTGGCCCCATGTGTGACTCCAACATAGGCAGCACCCAAACACTGCACACCCAACAGCCAGCGGAGCATGGAACACCAACACCTGAACCGTACGTGGGTCCTACAGCAGACGGCGTTGCTGTATGCTGCCACGTTCGCCGCAAGGTGTATACATATAGACATGTACATATGTGCATATACAGATATGGAGATTGATATAATTACACACAGAAATATATGTACACATATACATATAAGGTAAGACAGGGAATCAGAGGGATGTAAGGTGACAGAGAAGTAACACGCGATATCTGTACATAGTAAACATAGTGAACGACAACCTGAGCATCCGGGAGGTTTAACAGAACAGGAAACCTCCACCCATGGAAAGGTCAACATACAGAAATGCATAACCACGAGTCGGGATGATCACCAGGCCACAGTACAGTAACAGTACATGTGCGGGTAATACTATGATGATATGAGGGGGGAGGTAGACACTGCCACGGTGATGGGCCACGCAGGTACTTTGTGCAACCGTCCTGTGACTGCCGCGGTATGTGTATGTGTCGCGTGAGGGTGCCGTGTGTTTCGCTGTGCAAGTGTAATATGTGTGCCACTGTAAAATGCGTATGTTGGTGCCATGAGAAAGGCAGAGTGGAACAACATGTGTAGGCATACAGTATAGTAACCTCAGGCATATGTACACCAGTACTCCCAAAGTAGTACTGAGAGCCCTCCCTGGCTAAGCGTGGCGGCGATAACGATGCAAAGTGAAAATGTCCCAGAATGTACCACAGGAATATACCCCATGAAATGGAAAGGACGTATGTACAAATCATGACCGTATGTATGACACCGATATGCTTATTGCAAAACGATATGTCGGCAAAGTTACACAGCAATAGGTATGTACCGGAAATACGCATGTGCTACCCGGTACTGATCATGGCCGTCGGCCCGTAAACACCTCTGTGTGTTCTACAAGTGTCAAACAAGCAATGCCACCTGAATAGGTGGCAACCACTAACAAACAGGCCATCCCAAGTACAGGACTACAATGACAGTAAATAGCAGGGACAGAATGACAAGGGATAGTCGTCGCATTACAAACAACCACAGATATACCACCGATGTGACAGAGGAATACATGCAGGAAGCACACACGCAGGTGATACCAACACCACATGACAACAACACAACCTACACTCCCAGAACAACAGACAAGTAACTGCCAACTCCCCAGGCAGGGATGGAGCACACAGACAAGCATACCGTGTATGTAGAGATGCAAGGCCCACAACCCGTATCCGTCACCTACAACCTCCGATATTCCCCATCACACATATCAAAGGGATACAAGCCGTAATAGCAACACAAACATACAGGCAGTCAATGACAGCTGCATAACCGCAACATCTCGCGTGGGAAACACTATCAACAGCGGATGCATACTTGCATCCATTGTTTAAAGGAATACAACAGCTATGTTACACATCTGAATGCAAAACGCCATCAGGACAGGGACACCCACATGTCGAACATAATACCATACTCAACACACACAATCCACGGCTAACACCACTGCGAAATGTACCTGACGCCACACATAGCGGCTGCAGTTACACATAACATAACACAATACAGACCATCTCCACGAAGGTAGGGCAAATAGCCAATGCCCAGGTGAGGAATGCAACCATGCCCTAGTTATGACGCGTAATGTACGAACGGAGTAGATGCACAGGTGATATGCGCACAAGTACACACTGAGGAACAGCTATTGGTGTGATGAACCCACATGTTGCAGGTAACGACGGATATAAGGATGACTCCCAGGATATACAAACCGTATGCTCATACCGAACTACTACTCAAAAACGGATAGAGTGAGAAACGGAATAGCGATACGCATAACGAAAGCGGAAGGAAACACAGACAAGGTATGTAGAACCCACGATATATGGGGTGTAACGCATGATGTGTATGAAGCTGTACTGTATGTGAATGGTGTTTGTAAGTAAGGATACTTGTCCATAATGCAGAGAGTGGTGAAAGGTGGTTATGTAGTGCTATCCTACTGAGCATACCAACGACTGTGGACACCGTGTGCACAGCAGTGGGACATCATGTACACAGCCGGGATAACACAAGGGCTGCCACAGGGGGGCATAACACAGAACAATGCCACACCACACGCCGATGCTGGCAGTGGATGTCCAACAAGGAAGTGCCATAGCAGGGGATAGGACATGTATGTATACTGTCACAGCACACATTTGTATGGGCATATACCGTCCATTGTCATCCGTAATGACGGCGTGCACGTATGCCTTGCAGTAGGGGATACTATGTCAACTATGTGTAATGTAAAGCTGTCATGGTGGATATGACAGAAATCATACACAGTATCACAGGCATATCATGCATAATGGAGTTATGGCCTATTGGTATGTACAATAACAGGATACATATGGTGTGTACATATGGGACAGAGTAGTAGCATAATAGCCATCCGAAATGGAAGGAACACCAAGTAACCATGGCCAAACGATCTGTAGCAGGTGCAATGTGGGCAACAATGAAGTCCGGCAGGTCCATGTGTAAACACATGTGCAGTGTACACAGGCACAGTAGTGTCACCTCCCCATGGTAGTGTCCAGTGAACAGCAGAGGTGGGTGTCAACTGCATGTCTACACAGTACTGCTGCTGTGGTGGTACCATGACTATGTGTCACTCAAACAGCAAGGGAGCTATCACATGAACAGTGCCACTGTGTGTCCCTGTGGGATGTGCACAGGACCTATGTTCCACAGCATGGTGTGTGTTGTGTCTGCAGAAGTAACACAGAAGCCCAGCCCATGCAATGTGGCATGTGTGCACATATCCATGAGTGGTCCGT
The DNA here is from genome assembly GCF_019279795.1 of Protopterus annectens. Lineage (NCBI taxonomy): Eukaryota > Metazoa > Chordata > Ceratodontiformes > Protopteridae > Protopterus > Protopterus annectens. The sequence goes on from NC_056735.1 coordinate 1,498,719,164, forward strand.
TCACACTGCCCACTGCAATTGCCATGTATGAGTACTACATGCATCAGTAATGCGGAGGACATGGTCCATGTCAGAGCAGAAGACACCCCTGTGTATGTGGTATGCAGATGTGTACAGATGTGTTTTCCGTCTGTCAGCCGCATATGTAAACTGTCTGAGACTGGTACACATCATGGCATGATAATGCTGTGCCATGTAAAGTCGTAGCCGTTGTGGGAGGTACACCACAAATGTGGTATTGTAACCCTGCCCATGTGTAGATGTGTGTATGCCACAGGTACAATGGCTACCTATGTACCAGCATCACACACAGTACAGATAGGTATGGCCCTGCAGATGTGTACCCATGCCACAGTGGAATATGGCAACCACAGCACCATGTGGGGCATGTGTGTGTACAGCAACCATGTACAATTTGATATGCATGTACGGGGACAGTATCCATGTGATACTCAGTGGATGAATGTTGCTATGCAAAGGTGATGTGCATGCACCATGTGTCATGCATCCTGATGCCATGACACCCACATGATGTATCTGCAACACCGACACCCGTACGGTTGTTATCAGTATGAGCTGGTGGAGCTATAATGGTGCCAGGTATGTAGATGTGGGATATCTAAGCATGGACAGTACTCTGTGACAGCATGTTGTGTATGTAAGCAAATAGTGAACATGAGGGGCCCCATGACTGAGGACTGTGTAATGCCACATGTACCTGACATGTAGTAGGTAGCATGATATGCTTGCACCACTGTGTGTCCTGTCCAGGAGTCATATAGCCTAACATCCTGAGACACAGGGTATGATGTGACGGTGGATGTGTACATTGCCAATACCAGAACGTGGAATGGTGCTGAAGGGCAATGTGAGGACAATGTCTGATCTGTTGCCCTCTGTACCACACCAACCACCCATGCAATGGTATGACAGGTGGCCAGCATGTGTATGCGGCGTGTTGTGGCACACAGAAGCCCAACAAGGGTGCCAGTAAAGTCATGGAGGTCATCAATGAGTGCGTGAAGCACGTTTGTGAGGATGTGCCCCAGTGCCATACAGAATGGTCCAGTCATGGGTGTACAGTCCCACACGTGCAATGCAGTGCCACCCATGTGTAGTGCGATAGATGCGGCAGTGTGACGGTCAAGGTACACAATGTCCGACAACAGGCTAGCAGTGAATTCAGTGGGCTGGTGTGGAGAGACATACCAAACAGGTTGGCGGGACATAACAGCTAGCGAGATCGGAAGGTGACATTGGGACAGTGTCTTAGGACATAACGTGTGCATGGCAGTACCATGTATGTGTCCACAGGGACACTACAATGTCCATGTATGGATAGAAATCCTGTAGTGAGTGAGAGTGTGTATTGTTGGTAGGTACACCATTGCCTGGCATGTTGCCAACATTATCTCAGTCAGCAATGCCTGGGTGACTGTTGTCTAGCGACATCAAATGTGGATGTAGCCAAACAACACAGACATACCACCACACTGCCTGAGGACCCACACTGCAATGTGCGGCAGTCATGTGTAGGTAGCTAGCCTTAGAGCATGTGATGGACCACGAGGACCCACCATGGCTGTCAAGTGATGCACCCCACACATGTGAATATACCCACCGTGCAACAGCCTGCACATGTGCCCATACAGCAGATGTGCATGGAACATGACCACCACCGTGGCGTCTGTGAAAAGGCCAGTACCGCCATGTCTCTGTGTGGAATAGCATGGTCCCTACCATTGCGTACATGCTAAGGAAGTGCACTGTGATATGTGTCAGCATAGTTATGTACACTGTCCATCTGCCGGGGTGCCATGCCATTAACAACCCCTGTCAGCAGACATCAGTAGTACCGGCTGTAGAACACATGTATCATGTATGCTGCGATGGGTGTGTGTCCAGGGTGTGGCTAGCAGGGCCGTGAAGCATATATGTTCATCTACCAAAGGGGGGATAATCCCAGGCTTAACGCACCAGACACATGGAGGTATCGTGCATGCTGAGGGTAGTGTAGGTATGGTATGTGCTGTGTAATGTGTCACCCAGCTAGGTGGAGTGCATGCCCAAGCATGTGTGGGTACATGGGTGTCCATTCTAGGGAAGTGTGGGTTGCTGTCAGCACATGGCAGTAGCAGCTGTCCGAGGCCCAATGTACAGTATGACAACACAGACAGCATGTAACCTGTGGTGTACAGTGTAAGCTCTGTTGCGTGTTACAATGTGTCTAGCAGTCACAAACATGGGTATCTGAACATGGAGCACCTACGATGCATTGTGTTCAGCAAATATCCAGTATGTGTGCAAAACATTGTGTGATGTGGGATCCCTCACCTGTGTGTGTTGCAGTCCAGGTATGTGCCTGTGAGGTATGATCCGTGTACAATCTGTACTTGCAGGTGTGCTGTGCAGAGCATGGAGGCAGGTCCCAGGCACTGCAGATAAATGTCAGTCGTGCACTAATGTGTGTGCCTTGCTTGTGTGCAGCACAGTGGAAGGTGCAAGCATTGTCTCACATGACCGCATGCTGTGCCTGCCTGTTACAGCCCTGCTGGAGACAGTCATGTGACACCGCCACAGAAGCAGTATAGCATGTGAAGATGTACATGTGTGCTCCACACCCCAGGCAGATGTCCGCAGGTCATGTGTGCCACAGCAGTGTGGTCGACCAGGACTGTCATAGTGGTCTGATACCACATGCCTGTATAAGTACAGTATGAGCATAGTCAACAGTTGCAGTGACAGAGTAGGTCAATGTACAGTGTCCCTGTGTTCAGACCACTGCCTACCGTACACTTGGCTAGACACACACCCAGAGGGTGAATATACCGGTGAGCCATCACATGTCCCAGTACACGTAGCCTGTATAATGCCATCACAGGGTGGTCACAATAACATGTGGTATGACAGACATGTTGTACCAGGTGATGTGTCATGTGCGCATATGTTGAGTTGCACAGCCGTTCACACGTCCGCAACATATCAGTGCATGGTGCCTAGTGTAACATGATGTGTGGAACTGCACTGTGATCCACAACAGGGTCATCTGAGACAGGTGTGTTGTGAATGGTGTAACCCATGGTTCCACGGGATATACACTGGTGCTGTTGGCTGCCATGCTGGGGGCCACCAGTGGTGCCTGCAGTGGTCATACAGACATACTGCACACATTGTTCTGGCAGGAATGTCCATTGTTGTGGATGATGTGTTGCTACGTGAAGGTAGGTGTGTGTTGTGAATGTTACCCATCCAGATGTGACCATCAGGCGCAGTCATGGTTGTCGACAGCATCACACCCATACACAGCTGTCAGAACCCTGTCCCCAGAATGGGTGTCAGCCGCCCTCGTACTGTGTGACCTATGTGCAGATGGCGGAACACCTCCTACTGGCTGGCTAACAGTGTCATCTAGGAAGGCTATGTGATGGCTGGAATAATGTATAATGCTGGTATCCCAATGAAGTACATGGAATCACACACAGTACGCCATGGCTGGCATGTAAACCATGTACAACAATGACTGTGTGACAGACACAAACAATGCGGAGCAATGTTGGACATGCACCCATGAGAACACCAAATGAGGTATGTTGCACATATCGATGTACAACTGTCAGCTATGGCCATAGCATGGATGCAGACGCATATCCCCCACAGGCAGTACCATGCCATGTAGGTAGGGGCATTGCCGCGACTACATGTGACAGTTGCTGTACCGCCACATGTACTGCATATCCGTCATGTAGGGGTAGCAGTGGTACGTGACTGTTGGACATGCCTGTACATATGACCATGTCCCACAGGATATGTTACGTGTGTACAACACGTGTTGTACCATCATCAAGCTGTGAAGTGTATGGCTGCCAGTGTACCTGTGTGACATGTTCTGCAATGGGTGCAAAGGTACGCAGTAGTGCATTGCATGCCCACATGCCCCACACAGGTGCATAGCCTGAACATACAATACAAAGAGGGTGTTGGATCATAGCAACCCACAAGAGGAGATGGGTACGGGTGGTAACCCACTACCACCCGTTCGGGTAAGGTGTGCATGTCCATGACACATTAGCACCCGAGAAGCTAGCAGTACAGCAGTACAGGGTGGCATGCATATATGTTCACTAATACCCCTGTGTGTCCCACCACTGGCCCGTGGACAGACAGACACCAACACAATGTGCAGAATTGACATGTGCACAGCACATCACCGCTGCCTACTGTAGAACAGGCTTACTGTGTAGACATGTGCACAGAAGGTCTGCGCCAGCCACACTCAAACATGTTATGTGTCGAACCCCACCATTATTTTAGCCCATGCCACAGACAGATGTTCAAGCATCTGTGTATGTACGTCTGGGAATGTCCCCGGCCTAGCAGTATAGCTGTGTCAGTGTTGTGAACAACATACTGAATGGGCTGTGTGTGTGAGGTGTGCGTCATACGTGTGTGGTCCGATGGATGATACCATCAGTGCCCCTGCTATGTGAACATCCCTGTCCCCATACTTGGATACCTATGCTGTGCCCAACACCACGCTCCCCGTGGGAGGGATGGTGCTGTGCGGTGCACCAGCTGACATGGGGGTGGCAGCAGGCACTGGATGTAGACATATGTGGTACCCATGTCAGGCCAGGCAACCATCCATGTGCACGGGATAGCAGTGTGTGGGCACATACAGCACTGTGTTGAACAATATCGCAGCACATAGCACCTGTCAGGGGTAATGTGTATGCATGGATGTGCGATACCTGCATGCACCATACACACCCCCACCAAGCAGCGTGCAGCCTACCTTGCAGAAGGCCATTGTCCACACCATGATGATAGACATGTGTAATGTCCATATACACATAGCAATGACATATGGAATGGACAGCCACCCTGCCAATATCAGTACCCCCCAGGTGGGTCACATCCCAGTGCCACGTATGTGACATACCCTGCCATACCATGCAGCCCTGCCCAGCAAGGCTGCACGTGCTACCACAGTCCTACATGGTGCGATGGACAAATGGCACTTACACTATCAACCGTCCACAGCAGTAATGTGGCACTGATGCACTCTGTGGTGTCACAGGTGCTGTGTGTTGGTGTGAACAACGTGTGTGCGCACATGCTATGCATGACCTTTCCTGCTAATGTCACATGGTTACACATTGTCCCATGTGTATCACATGTGCAATACAGGTGAGCCGTGGCAGGTTGGCCAACACCCGTACAGTGCTGTGTAGATGTACATGGCACAACACATGCATGTACAGGTGTCCATGTGTATGTGTGCAGTGCCACCGCTGACATTCATAATGGCTGCGTACGTGATGCCTAGTGACATATACACAGCATCCAGGTGAATAGTAGAACTGTTGTCACATTGGGACACGTGCCAACTGATATGAACACAGGTGCAGGCAGGTACACATGTCCACAGCAGGCTACCATCAACATGGTGTGTGTACAGTGTGATGAGTTGACACACAGATATAATATGAAACCCACTGCTTAATGGTGTGACGGCAACATGTCAGCTGTGTCACTGCCATGATGCATCCCAGAGATAACTGTGCAGATGTACATGTCATAGCAATGTATGTCCAGCAGTATGCCAGTACATCAGTGTAAATGTGACCTGTCACCATCATTATGTCTTACAGATAATGCCACGTTCCCGGCTGCCAGCCTTCAGCCACCAGGAGGATGACGTGATTATACCGTTGCTCCACGACAACTACGATCTACTATTCAGCCATGTGCCACAACAAGCACAGCAGCGGGACGACGTGTGGCAGGATATGCGCAGGAGGGTGAACAATGTGGGTGGCAACAACCGCACCTACCAGCAGATCCGCCGACACTGCACAGACCTAATTCGGCACGCAAAACAGCGTGCCGCTGCAATCGCCAGACAACAAGGTGGGACAGGTGGTGGGCCACCAACCCAGCCCCCACTCACACACACGGAGGAGCTCCTGGCCAGTCTGGGGACACCCAGGGAACAACATGCAGAAACACTCGCTGCCATCGTGGAGGTGGGTGTCTCCCAACCAACGAGCCTGGAGCTGCCTGGTAAGTCAGTCTTGCATGTGTGTATGATAACTGACATAGGTGTGGGTGTCATAGTACACCACATAATGTACCAACACATGCCAGGTATATGGCCACACAAGCTGCATACTACAGTATGCTATGTTGTGTTTGCAGACATGTGCATAACACATGCTACCACACAGGTACATGATGTGACATGCACAGTGCTTACTGTGGCTACAGTAATGGATAATGTGTATACTGTTGTGTCGCCCCTATACAGGTACCTCTGGCGTGTCGCACAGACATGGGTCCGTCGCAGGTGAGACTGTTGCTAGTAATAGGCATGTTACAGTGTATAGATATTCCCCATGTGTCCAGGTATGACATGCACACCTGGGTCTGCTCCAGTCACGGTATACAGGTTGCACCACCCGACACACAGGCCACCCATTTGCAGTAGATACAACCGTTAGTATACACCGGCATGACACCACATAACCCATCGGTGTGATATGTGCAGTCAGCTATGCATACAATGGTGGAGGTGTTCTACAATGGCTGCATGTGTAGTATGCATCGAATGCCTTTGCGATGCGCACACAGTACCACATAGTGAGCTGTGATCTGGCCAGCACACAGGTGTTACCAATGTGACCTATGCCCTGCATTGTGTGCACATTGTGACATGGCACATGACATGTCCCATGCACGTGGTGTTCTGTCTGCAACATTGTCACACCATGACATGACCTCGCATGACATAGCAGACATCCACAATGTCTGCATAGCCTTCGGGAATGTGACACCTCAGACTAGTATGGGTGTATGTCACATGGGCCACCACAGGGATGTGTACACGATGCCCATCACACACAATTGTCCATGACCCAGTCAAACATGGCCATGGGTGATACCCACAGGCATGTTGCCACACAGTACATCTGCAGTGGGTAGTCACCGTTGCACCCTGTCCACACATAGTGCGATCATAGCTGTAGTGGACCCCCTGTACATCTGATGTGGTACACCAGACAAACGAAATGCCTGTCTGCAGCCACTGGAGGTGCCACCAATGTCTACCATATACGTGCTGTGGAACAGCATGACTGTGTTGCAGACATGGCAATGCAATGCGTCCATGTTACGCATCGCACAGAAACATACCTGTGTCTTGCTGCCATGCAGTGGCACAGTGCCCGTACTCCCCACTGTACAGCTATGTACACAGCTCACACCAACCACACCTGCACAGACATCCTTGTTACACATGCATTCTATCTGTAGCCTGTACACATAACACTGCACTGTGATGTCCAGTTTGATGTGGTGCATGTGGTGGGACACCATTGTCACATGTCCACATGTTATCGCACATGTTGGCGGTGTACATGACAAAGTGACGCCAGCCATGTGTACTGTTAACCCGCCTGTGGCCACACGGTGTATCACGGTGATGCATGCAAACTACCATGAATGTGTGTACTGCATGCCTACCGAAATGACACCTGCTTGATGTAGTGTGCACCCCAGGGCAGTATGCATACTACCACTATTAATGTCTGGCCTGCATTCACTGAGCTGTGGTGTGGGAATGCTGCATGCCATCTGCAATATCACATGCATGATGTGTCTGCATGTGTGTGTGTCTGCGTGTGTGTGTCAGCGTGTGTGTGTCTCCGCATGTGTGTGTGTGTCTGTGTGTGTGTCTGCGTGTGTGTGTGTGTGTGTGTGTGTCTGCGTGTGTCTGCGTGTGTGTAATGTATCTTACAGTATGTCTTTGTATTCACAGGTGCTGTAGGTGCATTCCCCTCCTGTGGTCCATCTGATGCTAGTGTCCCCAAAGATACTAGCGGTGATGACCATATGCATGAGGCACAGGCAGGGTCGTCATGGGCAGAAGCTGTGCCATTGTCTAACATCCCACCTATGTCCCCTTCATCTCCGCACATGGTTCAGATGCCGACACATACCACATCACCACTGCCCATAGAGGAAGGACAGTCAGCGTCTGTTGGCATTGAGCAGGAATGTGTGGTGGCTACAGACAGTGTGGGTGCACACCATGTTGCCAGTGTAATGACTGGTGATGTGACACACAGGCATGTGGCTGGTGCTGCTCGTAGGAGGAGCTCTGGTAGACATGCACCTGCCGTACAGGGTGCAGCAGCTGGTATCACCAGACGCATGTTCCAGACTGTAATGGCGGCACAGGCACGTGCTGAACGGCAGAACCAAGAAGGGCAGAGGCTGCAGAGGGCCGCAATCCATTCCCTAAATGAGAACATCCAGTCATTGGCGAATGCTCAACAGCAGCTTGCCGATGTTCTGGATAGGCGATTAGGTGAGATGGTTGGAATCCTCGACCGAGGCATGTCAATCCGCGAGCGTGAGCTGTCTGTGCTGGAACACCTGGTAGGGGTGAGGCATAGGACACATGGCCGTAGGCCAGCAACACCATCTAGTGCAGGTCGACGTGTGCGTGCCACCTCTCATGCCCACTCACACAGTGCTGGTAGCAGCAGCAGTGCAGCTGGTGCTACACCAACCACACCAGGACACAGCAGGCCACGTGGACGTGGCCCTGGCCGGTCCCAGCGTGGGCACAGTTCCAGCAGACATGTGTTATCAGAGAGTGGCCACTCCATACCTCCACCCGGTAGTGCCCGTGCGACCCCAGGCAGGCACGGGTCACGTGGCTGCAGGCGGACACAGTGAGCCATACAACCTGCACTGTACAGTCTGGGGCTGCCAAGTATACCCCGTGTAGGCATCACAGATGGCTGAACTGTGTACACACATACCCACACACAGCAGACACAACTGTAGGGCTCCACCACATCCACATGCATTCTGCACAGTCATGCCCAGTAAATGCACCGGCCCTTACACACACACATGATGTCATCCATTGGTACGGCCTATGCCCCTGGCACACATATCACCCTGTGCATATGATAAAGCCTCTGCCACAGCACTGTCATCCACACCATCGGTGCACGGTTATGCAAACATATTCTGATGCACAGGGTGGACAAGATAGTGAGAGGTGTATGTGATACCTGTGTCCGCATAGTGCATGATGTGCATGTTGCAGTGGTTGTGTATGACAGGTGACAGGTGCGTATGTGACATGGTTTGTGTACTGACATCATGCAGCAGACATACCATGTAGTGCAGGTGCAGCATACATTGATCTGTGTACATGGTATGCGTGATGGTTACATGTGTAGCACCATGTTGGTTCTGTTAACCTGTATGCCAAATATGGTGTACTTGCATGTGCCTACTGGGAGCACTGTTATCAGTCCCCCACGTGTAGCTGTGGGTTACCCACAGGCACATCTGGCAATATCAGCATACCACAGGTACCCGCAACCTGCATGGACCCCTACATAGGTACATAGGTGCATAGGTACATACCAGGCTATGTGCCCTATGGCATTTGTAAGCCTAGCCAGAGTGTGTGTGGCTTTCACCACCCCTTAGGATGAGGATACTACATCCATCGGTCCGCTGTCCCTCTGTCCAGCAGTGACACAGAGATGATGCCTGGCGCATACCTACGATCACACATCCACACGTCAGGATTACTCTTGGACAAAGTCAGTCAGGGGCTCTGCTTCACATGGGCTGGGAATCTTTTCCATGTTGTAGGGGGTCTCTGGGCGATGACCCTGTCCCCCCAGCACGTCCTATATATGTCCGTGTTGAGGTTTCTGTCAGTTGCTTCTGTGCCCGTGTTTGTTTGGAGCCTAGGAGGTGGAACATGTCCATGTCACCCAGGTCGGACATGGCCGTGCATGTCAGGCACAGATCACCACAGAGCAGATGGGCTGAGAAGGTATACAGCCGGAGTCCCCTCGGTCGGGCAGCATGTGACATATGTCTCAGCACCTTTATCCCTGTGTTGTGGAATGTTTGAGGTCCTTCTGAGTGCTGCAGGTGTCAGGTTAGGTACATTCCAAATGTGGCATTGTACGCAATCATTGGTCTGATGTGTGAAGAGTACAGGGATACAATGACCTCCCCTGATGTGGATGTGAATCCCTTCATGACCAGGTGGGCACAGTGGAATGTCTTCCCAACCACATTGGCAATGTGAGTGTCGACAGAGGTTACCGACAGGTTTGGTACCCATGTCCCTGATCACGTCCACCATGTTTAATGGATTACCACCTATATGGTAAGTCGGGGTGAACATGTCTGTCCCAAAGGGTAGGTCTACACCTTCCCTGGCATGTAGCATCAGGCCATGGCTCTGGCACCAGTTATCCATTTCTATGTGACCCCAGGTGGATGTCCGTGTCTGATGGGGTGTTGAGTATGGTGGCCGGTGTGCAGTCATCTGCATACCTTGTCTGCCACAATCCCCTATGTTTGCATGCACATTGGAAAGTTGAATGCCGAACAGGAGGGGGCCCAGGACTGAGCCCTGTGGGCCACCACTCGGGACCAGCTTGGAGTCTGACATGGCACCAGGAACACAAACCCTGTGTGGTGTGACCTCCATCCAGTTGGCAAACCATCGTGTGACATATGTCTCCACATCTACGCTGGTGAGCCTTTCTATGATGCCCACGTGAAGTGTGGTTTGAACGCTCCCGCCAGGACATGGTAGTCTGTGCAAACCGACGTACCCCCACCAATGGCCTTAGTGACTCCTCCAAACAGGTCGACCAGGTTTCGGAGGCAGGATCTGCCCTTGACTAAGCCGATGTGGGTATGTTCCGGTATTGGCTGTACACCAATGTCTTTATTTATGGGCTCCAGTATGGACCTCCCCACAGCTTTGCAGACAAGGCTTGTCAAGCTGATAGGGCAGGGATGTCTAGAGTCCATAAGAGCACTACCCTGGTGTAGTGGGACCACAGTTGCCGTATGCCATCCATCGGGGACATAGCCGTAGTAAGGCTAAGATGAAACAGCAGCCTTATGTGCGGGGTGAGGGCCTCAATGAGGTTGTGTAGCACACAGCCGGGGACACCATCTGGTCCCATTGATGCTGTGTTCACTGCTTAACAGATATCAGCTCTCTCCTGGGCATACGGGATGTTTGGGAGGCTAGACTCTGGTGGGATGGATACGTCCCCTCTTGGGGGGGGAGGGTAGATGTATGCATGGAACATGTCCGCTGGTTTGTTGACAATGTCTGTGGGTTCAGTGATCATTGTACCATTCTGGAGTAATTCTGGGCATAACTGAGTGCTTCCACCCATGTTCCTACCATAGCTAAGGAAGGCCCTATGGTTGTCTTATGTGTCCTTTGCAGTACCACTCCCACAGGCGGCCTTGGATGATTGTATGAGTGATCGTATGTTAACGCCGGTATTAATCAGTGATGCCTTCCCTGGTACTGATATTGCTCTGTCATGTATTAGCTCTCAACTCTTGTTGTACGGTTTGTCAATGGCTGGGGTCCACCAGACCATGTGCCTGCCTTCGGTGGACAAGGTCCTGATGTTATCAGGATCGCTTGGTGCAGACATTCCTGGGGGTGCTCATAGAAGGCATTTGTAAGGGTTTCAGCAGTGTCGCCTGTGTTTACCACTGGCATGGAGGCCTTGTAGGGTACCACACTGGTCGTATGACGTGTGTGGTTCGCTGTGGAGAGGTTGTCACTGTGGTGTCCCATGCCGGTGTTGGGTGCAGGATGCGAATCTCCAGTGAGTTCACTATATGGTCTGACATCACCATTGAGGGATGTAAATCCTGTGTGGAGCATATCGTCCCCATGTGTGATGATCAGAACTAGTATATGTCCCCCCCTTGTGGGTATGGTGCATGGTTGTTCCACAGCATTCATGTGTATGAACACCTGGGATCTTTGGTGTAGGGTGTTGTGTCCTGGGTAATGTTCCCGGTCTATGTATGGGTGGTTGATGTCACCCAATATGACGGTGTTGTGAGAGCATTCACACTCACCAGTGTCTTCAGGAAGGCTGTGCAGGTATCCTGGGTTTGGGAGGGTGGTCTGTAGCATGCAACAAACTGTAGGGCAGTCCTACCCATGGTTAATTGCACCTGGATATTCCCCGCTGCTATGTGCATTTCTGCCGACCTGGAGGTGTGTGTATCCTTCATGGAAATGGAGACTCCCCCTCCTTCTGTGTTAGGTCCAGGTTATGGTCCTGAACGCGTGATATGGGGTATGACCCGATAGTGCTGGGGTGCTCTCAGCAGCCCTGATCAATTTTTCAGTCACAGCACTGACATCAATGTCCTCCATACTGAGGAGGGCATTTGAGGGTGTGCATCTTGGGCGTAGACCACTGGCACAGAGCAGCATTACCCTGTGTGTTCTCCAGGTTTGTAGTGTAGGGTGGTAGGTTTATCATCCCAGCCTTGCCTGCAGTGGGCACTGTGGGGGTGGCAGGTGCCTTAGCCAAACCCTTGAAGACCAGGGGTGACAGGTGTGAGCCATACCTTGTGAAGGGGCGTGGCGTGCCAAGCATGTCATCCCAGGTATGAGGAATCTGGATCCCCTCAGACTGACACCGGTAACCAGGCACATTATCAAGGGTGACCACTTGGAGCCAGTATAGTGGCATCATACTTGATGAGGGTGGGATACTGCCCAGGGTCAGGGACATGCCGGCCTGGGCTACACAATCTGAGTGGCCCTCTATGTCTCCTTTAATGTATCTCAGGTTGGTATGTCTCCAGTCGTTGACACCAGCATGGGCAATGACCGCGTCATACCTGTACATGCTGCGGAGTGACCTGAGTGCGTGTGTTATGTGGCATATTCCAGCGCCCAGCAGGCAGCCTACTGTGATCATTCCCTTGTTCAGTCTGGTGGGTGGGACGTCGGTGTGTCTGACAGTGGCGTCACCCATTACAAGTGTGTCTGGCAGTGTGTGTGTTGCCTTTGGGGCTCTGACAGTTTAGCACACTGACGTTGAGAACTATGTGTTGCATGTCCTATGTCTTGTGGAGGCAGTTGCTTGTGTGTCTGCTTCAGAGGGCTCATTAGGTTCGTGGCATGTTTTAACAGTGCCTCCAGGTATGTCTTAGTGTGTTCATGTGTTCGATTAGCATTTGCGATAGTCACATGTGACACTGGGTTTGTGGTGTGCATGGTGTCCTTCCCCTCCCGCTTTGTCTTGCCGGTCATGGTCTGAGAGAGCACAGCCCCCTGTCTGGCTATCTAGTTGCGTCTGTCACATGTATTATGTTCACTGGGGGAGGTGCGGCTTGTCCGTGTCCATGAGGCACCTGTAACAGTGCCCAGGACGCCCAGATTCACCATCTGAACAGGAGAGGTCGCGAGCAATTGACCCTTCGACATGCCAGAGAACGTGAATGCATTTGCTGTGTAACCGGGTCAGAAGGCACCTATAGGGAAGTGGGTACACAAGGGGATTCTAGGCCAGTGTAGTACTCCATTTAGTATACATGTACTTTACCTATGTAGGAATACTATGGGAGCAGGTGCAGAGCTTTTGTGATATAGAGGACAGACAGTCGGGATTGCAAGAAGAGAGGTCATACACATAAACCTGCGGAGCACAGAGCCGGATACAGTGTAACGTTGCTTACACGGTACATGACGCACATGTCCACACATATACTGCACCTGACGCCTGTGGTCAGTGCCACAGGCTACGGTGGACAGAGACATCACATACATGGCATGACACAGTACAGGTATGGTGACATTCTGCAAGTGTCATACACAGTGTGCTGGCTACTGACCGCAGGTGTCACCTGTCAACTGTGGTGCACGGTGTGCAGCAGTCGGATGCTGTACCGGTACAGGAATATGCCCGCATTCGCGGTGCGTACACCTCTATGGCACACACACCAGTGTGTGCAGATGGGGACACCTGTCTGTGTGGTCAGCACCCTCACAAGACAATGCACCCACGCGCCATGTCACAGGGGGTGGTCTTGCACAGGTGGCCAGTAAGGCTCACAGGTATGGCATTGACAGGGCTGTACAATGCAGCACCAGTATGGGATGGTCACCCTGTGTGGTCAGTGTCCAGTCACAACACTATATCTGCATACACCCTCTCAACAGGCAGCAGACATACACACATGTTGACACACTGACATGGTGGTGGCCACACATGTCTACACGGAGGGATGACATGTTGCATGTACTGCACCATCCACATCGATGCACCCCACACTGAGGTAGGTACAGATCTCTACCATGGTGTACAGTGATGTGTGGCATGTGGCACATAGTCCCCCCAATCTGTGGCATACATGGGCACACATTCCTGCACACATGTTGGTGCTAGGAATGCCACACCCGCTACATGGGATTTGTGCAGGCGTGCAGCTGTATGTGGTGCATCCTGCATACTACCACTGTATCTGGCAGCTGTGCCAATATCTGCACTTGGGAGGTGGTAGGGGTTACAGTGGCAATGTGACATATGGTCGATCACGCATGGCCGATGGGTATGCATCATGGCAGCGCTGTCATGTAAAGGCGACATAGCAGACTGTATGCACATGGCAGGGTAGGATGGTGTGTGACACACCTGTGACCAGCACCTGCACACATGCATGTGGACAGGTGTTTAAACACATGGTGTACACACAGACTGCCATGCGTGCTGTTACTATGCCACCATATGACGGCCCCTATGATGGGTATGCATGTGGTAGGGGGTTGCAACTGTGTTACAGACACTGGACACCACTCCTGCACAGCTGCACCGTGCACAGTACACGTGTCACATGTATCCCCTGTTGCCATGTGTGTATGCATTGCTACATTGTGACATGTGTGTCAACATACATGGAACATGGACTGTGGTATGGTATCACAGCTGTCACAGGCAAACTGTACAAGGGTATGTGTCCCAGTGAACACCGCTACACCCTGTAGGGGGTGCATACCACAGACATGTGTCCACCTTCCCTTCGTGTGTGTATTACCACGTACGCCTGTGTTATGCATGTGGTACATCACAGGCTTCGTATGTGTCCTGCGTGCAGTCCATGCACACAGCCAGGAAATCACATATGTGACATATCCGGACATTGTTTCACTGTGGTACAGCTGCAGTCATGGTTCATATCTGTGTCAGGCCCGTGGTATGTGTGGAGCACGCCTGTCTGTGTATACCGGTATGGGTGGACTACATCAAACCTGTGGGATCATTGATAGTACACGTGTACTCTGCACGACGGATGTACACCACCACATAGTCTTCTGGACATATGTCACATGCAGTTGCTGGACCGTGAGGCATACTGCTGCACCGATGACATGGTGCTGGCATAGCAGCTACAGTGTTCACTACAGTGTGTACATGCTCAGCCTGCACCCGTGACGCCTGTGCTGTCATCTGTGTGTGTACGTGTGACTGCATGTGTGTCCACCCTGTGCGTGTGTACGGGTTTACCTGGCCGTGACTTGTGGTGTGTGCACTCCGTCTGCATGCCGGATGGCGCGTAGCACATACTACGTGTGTGAGCATGGCCGGGTTGCTGTTGTGTGGGTGGACACACACGACGGTCCACATTCTGCCTCCCATGCCGTCGCCCCATGTGTATGCATGTCTGCACTGTGCAGATTCTAAGTGTCTGAGCATGCCCAGTAAGCAGCTGTGTAGATGGACACACAGTACAGTGCACACCGACAGCCGTGTGCATTGATACCCCATGTGCATGCCTGTTTCCCTTTCGCAACTGCCACGTCTGTGGCATGGCCGGGTTGCTGTTGTGTGGGTGGACACACCACGGTCCACATTCTCCCTCCCCTGCTGCCGCCCCATGTGGATGCATGTCTGCACTGTGCAGATTCTAAGTGTCTGAGCATGCCCAGTAAGCAGTTGTGTAGATGGACACACAGTACAGTGCACACCGCGCCCGTCTGCATTGATACCCCGTGTGCATGCCTGTTTCCCCTTCGCAACTGCCACGTCTGTGGCATGGCCGGGTTGCTGTTGTGTGGGTGGACACACGACGGTCCACATTCTGCCTCCCATGCCGTCACCCCATGTGTATGCATGTCTGCACTGTGCAGATTCTAAGTGTCTGAGCATGCCCAGTAAGCAGCTGTGTAGATGGACACACAGTACAGTGCACACCGCGCCCGTCTGCATTGATACCCCGTATGCATGCCTGTTTCCCCTTCACAACTGCCACGTCTGTGGCATGGCCGGATTGCTGTTGAGTGGGTGGACACACACGACGGTCCACATTCTGCCTCCCATGCCGTCGCCCCATGTGTATGCATGTCTGCACTGTGCAGATTCTAAGTGTCTGAGCATGCCCAGTAAGCAGCTGTGTAGATGGACACACAGTACAGTGCACACCGCGCCCGTCTGCGTTGATACCCCGTGAGCATGTCTGTCTCCCCTTCAGAACCGCTAGGTGTGAGAGGCATGGCCAGTACATCATTCGGGGGTACACACTACAGTCGGCACCGATGTCTGCTACTAGGCGTATAGCCATGGCCAATGACATCCTGCATAGCCATGGTGACCATCCAGGTGACTCATATGTGGTTGTTATGCCACAATGGCTGCCTACATCCTGCACGCCGGATGCCCTCTCATAGGGTATACTGTATGTGGTGCATCCCGTATTCATGTCATGATGTACTGCTCCGTAGTTAGTTGGTATTCCCGACTGCAGCACTACCGTGTTACTGTACGGCCACCTTGGGATGGTAACATGCTGTGTGACTGCGCACTCTGTCTTCATTCCCTATCGGCTGCCTTGCCTCTGCAGATGATACCACCCACCTAGGGGTATGCCTCCTGACAGTGCTGTGCTCAGTAATCTCGGTAGCACGTTCTGTAAATGCATCATGCTGTAGTGTGTTCATGTAGGTAGGCGTAGGTTCGACTCCCGGTCCTTCCCTGTGTGTGTGTGTGTGTGTGTGTGTGTGTGTGTGTGTGTGTGTGTGTGTGTGTGTGTGTGTGTGTTTCCAGCTGCCTCTGCAGATGAACATGCTTTTAGACGCTTCGCAACACATACCTTGGCTATTGTCAGCTATTCCCTTACGGATGATGTCACCCACCTAGAAGTATGGCTCTGACAGCACTGTGCTCAGTAATCTCGGTAGCGCGTTCTGTAAATGCATCATGCTGTAGTGAGTTCATGTAGGTAGGCGTAGGTTTGACTCCCGGCCCTTCCCTGTGTGTGTGTGTGTGTGTGTGTGTGTGTGTGTGTTTCCAGCTGCCTCTGCAGATGAACATGCTTTTAGACGCTTTGCAACACATACCTTGGCTATTGTCAGCTATTCCCTTACGGATGATGTCACCCGCCTAGAAGTATGCCTCTGACAGCGCTGTGCTCAGTAATCTCGGTAGCGCGTTTTGTAAATGCATCATGCTGTAATGAGTTCATGTAGGTAGGCGTAGGTTCGACTCCCGGCCCTTCCCTGTGTGTGTGTGTGTGTGTGTGTGTGTGTGTGTGTGTGTGTTTCCAGCTGCCTCTGCAGATGAACATGCTTTTAGACGCTTTGCAACACATACCTTGGCTATTGTCAGCTATTCCCTTACGGATGATGTCACCCACCTAGAAGTATGCC
Organism: Protopterus annectens; assembly: GCF_019279795.1. Taxonomy (NCBI): domain Eukaryota; kingdom Metazoa; phylum Chordata; order Ceratodontiformes; family Protopteridae; genus Protopterus; species Protopterus annectens. The sequence goes on from NC_056735.1 coordinate 1,498,736,694, forward strand.
TCTGACAGCGCTGTGCTCAGTAATCTCGGTAGCGCGTTCTGTAAATGCATCATGCTGTAGTGAGTTCATGTAGGTAGGCGTAGGTTCGACTCCCGGCCCTTCGAGGTGTGTGTGTGTGTGTGTGTGTGTGTGTGTGTGTGTGTGTGTGTGTGTTTCCAGCTGCCTCTGCAGATGAACATGCTTTTAGATGCTTCGCAACACATACCTTGGCTATTGTCAGCTATTCCCTTACGGATGATGTCACCTGCCTAGAAGTATGCCTCTGACAGCGCTGTGCTCAGTAATCTTGGTAGCGCATTCTGTAAATGCATCATGCTGTAGTGAGTTCATGTAGGTAGGCGTAGGTTCGACTCCCGGCCCTTCCCTGTGTGTGTGAGGTGTGTGAGGTGTGTGTGTGTGTGTGTGTGTGTGTGTGTGTGTGTTTCCAGCTGCCTCTGCAGATGAACATGCTTTTAGACGCTCGCAACACATACCTTGGCTATTGTCAGCTATTCCCTTACGGATGATGTCACCCGCCTAGAAGTATGCCTCTGACAGCGCTGTGCTCAGTAATCTCGGTAGCGCGTTCTGTAAATGCATCATGCTGTAGTGAGTTCATGTAGGTAGGCATAGGTTCGACTCCCGGCCCTTCCCTGTGTGTGTGTGTGTGTGAGGTGTGTGTGTGTGTGTGTGTGTGTGTGTGTGTGTGTGTGTGTGTGTGTGTGTGTGTGTTTCCAGCTGCCTCTGCAGATGAACATGCTTTTAGATGCTTCGCAACACATACCTTGGCTATTGTCAGCTATTCCCTTATGGATGATGTCACCCACCTAGAAGTATGCCTCTGACAGTGTTGTGCTCAGTAATCTCGGTAGCACGTTCTGTAAATGCATCATGCTGTAGTGAGTACATGTAGGTAGGCGTAGGTTTGACTCCCGGCCCTTCCCTGTGTGTGTGTGGGGTGTGTGTGTTCACAGCTTCCCTAGTAGAGTGTAGTTATTTTAGACACTTGGCAACACATACCTTGGCTATCGGCGGCTATTCCTTTACGGATGTTGTCACCCACCTGGACATGTGCCTCTGACGGTGCTGTGTTCGGTGGTCCACGTAGCGCGTTCCATACATGTGTCATACTGTTGTGCGGTTGGGTATGTGGGGGTGTGGTCAATCACCATGCCTGCTAGATGTGTGTGTGTGTCTATGCTCCCAGCCGCATGGGTTCATAGGGTATGGCTTTAGAGTTTCCGCAGAACACTCATATCCTGCCACCATCCCTGTGTTTGTGGATGGTGAGACGCAGCTCGTGGACTGCCTGTGTGCCTGCTGTGGTTGGCGACCTCCGTAGCGTGTTCTCCACATGCACCCTGCTATGGTGTGGTGGGGTGGTGCTGTGTACGTTACACTCACGGCCTTGCCACATGTGTCCGTCTGTATCTCTGTCGTTGTATATCTACATACCTATGTTGTGCCCATAGCGCTGCTCTTGCATGGACAGCTGTCTGTCCCATGTATCGCATATTTGCACGGCTGACACATAGAACTGTGGTACGATGCATATCCACTCATTGTCCATGCAACGTCCGTATTCCAGAACACCCTAGAGACATCTGCTGGATATCGTGGCAGACAGCTATCCTTGCTGTACTGACACTGTACCCGTACACGCCATAAACCTTGTGTGTAATTGCCTATTTATGGTGTGTGTGTATGTCTAACTGTGCTGTATGCATGGTCGTGTGTGTGTCCCGCTATAGCCATCTGTGCAGGTGTCGCCACTATGGGTAATCCTTGTGGACCGCTGTTTCATGTGCACTTCTGCACATACCTGCAGACCGTACTACCCCTCCTACGGCAGCAGCCTTAGATCGACCACTGCCCTAGGCTATAGGGCTCCATGGCGCCCACCACCACAACACATGGTGCCCCCATCCTGGTATACCTACATGACATACCTACTAGACAGGTGGCCCTACTAGTGCGGTGCCCTAGGCAGCCGCAGGATTGGCGTATGCCTACGGCCGGCTATGAGCACATCACAAGGCATGCTTTTACATTCAGTGTTTTACGAAGGCTAGGTTATAATACCAGAGGGGGGACCTCATCAACTATGCTTTAGAATGCGGATTTAGATGGATTATTAGGTGGAGGGTTGACCACACACCAGGGCTGACTGATGAAACACTGATGAAGCCTCTTTTGAGAAGCAAGTGGCTTAAACCCCCGTAACAGGAATGTAATTTAGGTACAGCTATACAGTTAACACACATTAGTCCACTCTTTCAGTTGTTTACCACTGTATTACATTGATATGGTATACATATCTTCTATATATATTGTTAGATCTTTGATTGATGAGTATTAGGCATAGTACAATATCATATAATACATGTGTTAATAGGATGTTTTTGGAGATGTTAATATATGTGTGTGTAGTTAACATTGCCTCTGTGCTTTATATGCTGTGGTTACATGTTCATTGTTTGCTGAGAAATTAACCAATGAAAGTGTAAGGGGGGATATTTAAAGCCTGGATGCTTTTATGTTATGTGTAAGTCTGACGGAGCCTACGGGTGAAAGCGCTTACATGTCTATGAAGGAACCTTTGTATACCATTTGTGACCTGTCCTGGACAATGTCTACGTTGACTGTTTCATCTACCTATGTGTGTTTTGGATTGTGTGCCATAAGGTGCCAGCGGTTCTTTGATGTTGATTAGGTGTATTCCATGGTCAATTGACATTAATTCTATTAATTCACTGAAGGATGTTCTTTATAAGTGGGAACGCCATAGTTTAACCATCCTATGACCTTCCTAGCTGAAGTTGTTATTGTGCCATTGGTATGTGTTCCACAGGTCGCCCATTTGTTCCGCGGTATGGAAGCGAGTGATCCCCATTTTTGTGCTGGCAGATTGAGTGCTGTGTACGCCGGTATTCGCACGGCGGTCTGACTTTGTATGGGGAGTGTCTACTGTAGTCCCTATCTGTATTTCCTGTGTTATGCCTTACTGCAGCTGTGTGATTCCACCAGGTTTGCAGTTATGGGTGCCATCTTGGTCGTACGCTTGTCCATCCATGGGAATTGCCTACTGGACACTGGTATAGGGCAGTACACATTTCACACCTGCATTTAGCATTATCCGGTGGATGCTTTGCATTATTAGTGGGGAGTAAGGCATGTGCTACTCCCACATCCCTCCCACGGGGCGGGACAACAGATTTTCTGCCAAACAACACCAAGCTCTATTTCTGCATACCCAGGATCCCATGGCTGCAACCCTCGATGGTACCCATTACACATCCTTCATGTGTGCAGGAATGGGATGTGGACGCACTTCTATGGACTCGACAATCTGGGGATTTCTGTTCATATGTCCTGCATTTCATGGACACTTGTCATCAACCTTGAACACGCTGGTGGTGCATATGTCTAGCTGTGCCGTAGTCACGGCTGTCAGTTCTTCTGGGTCTCTCGATAGCAGCTGGTTGACATTGCGTACGGATAAATTTTTGGGGTCTTACAATGGACACCAATGTGCATATGTAAAGTGTAGAACTTGTTGGACTGTGTCCATCTGGCCAGTGGGTTTGACTGCTGCTGTATGTTCCCCTATCACGGATGTCTGTTTGACTACCCATATTATGTAATGCTACGTAAACCAAGTTTTTCTAAACTGAACCCAAATGGTGTTAATCTGATGATGCAGGTTAGCAACTGCTTTCACTAATCCTCAGAAGTCTCAATAGGAAATATCCGCCACTGTCTTGTCAAATTAACACCACCAAAACATGTAGATCCTATTAATTCATTGAAGGATGTTGTTTATAAGTGGGAACACCATAGTTTAAACATCCTATGACCTTCCTAGTTGACGTTGTTGGTGTGCCATTAGTATGTGTTCCGCAGGTCGCCCATTTGTTCCGCAGTATGGACGCGAGTGATCCCCATTTTCTTGCTGGCAGATTGAGTGCTGTGTACGCCGGTATCCGCACGGCGGTCTGACTTTGTATGGGGAGTGTCTACTGTAGTCCCTATCTGTATTTCCTGTGTTATGCCTTACTGCAGCTGTGTAATTCCACCAGGTTTGCAGTTATGGGTGCCATCTTGGTTGTACATTTGTCCATCCATGGGAATTTCCTACTGGACACTGGTATAGGGCTGTACACATTTCACAGCTGCATTTAGCATTCTCCAGTGGGTGATTTGCATTATTAGTGGGGAGTAAGGCATGTGCTATACCCACATCCCTCCCACGGGGCGGGACAACGGATTATCTGCCAAACAACACCGAGCCCCATTTCTGCATACCCAGGATCCCATGGCTGCAACCCTCGATGGTACCCATTACACATCCTTCATGTGTGCGGGACTGGGATGCGGATGCACTTCTATGGACTCGACAATCTGGGGATTTCTGTTCATATGTCCTGCATTTCATGGACACTTGTCATCAACCTTAAACATGCTGGTCGTGCATATGTCTAGCTGTGCCGTAGTCACGGCTGTTCACTCCTTCTAGGTCACTCGATCGCAGCTGGTAGATGTGGCATACGGATCAATTTTTGGGGTCCTACAATGGACACCGATGTGCATATGTAAAGTGTAGAACTTGGACTGTGTCCATCTGGCCAGTGGGTTTGACTGCTGCTGTATGTTCCCCAATCGCGGATGACTGTTTGACTACACATATTATGTAGTGCTACGAAAACCAGTTTTTCTGAAATGAACCCACATGGTGTAAATCCGATGATGCAGGTTAGCAACTGGTTTAAATAAACCTCAGAGGTCCCAATGGGAAATATCCGCCACTGTAATGTCAAAACTAACACCACCAAAACATGTAGATCCTACTAATTCATTGAAGGATGTTCTTTATAAGTGGGAATGCCATAGTTTAACCATACTATGACCTTCCTAGTTGACGTTGTTGGTGTGCCATTAATATGTGTTCCACAGGTCGCCCATTTGTTCCGCAGTATGGAAGCGTGTGATCCCCATTTTTTTGCTGGCAGATTGGGTGCTGTGTACGCCGGTATTCGCACGGCGGTCTGACTTTGTATGGGGTGTGTCTACTGTAGTCCCTATCTGTATACACATTCCACACCTGCATTTAGCATTCTCCGGTGGATGATTTGCATTATTAGTGGGGAGTAAGGCATGTGCTATACCCACATCCCTCCCACGGGGCGGGACAATGGATTATCTGCCAAACAACACCGAGCCCCATTTCTGCATACCCAGGATCCCATGGCTGCAACACTCGATGGTACCCATTACACATCCTTCATGTGTGCGGGACTGGGATGTGGACGCACTTCTATGGACTCGACAATCTGGGGATTTCTGTTCATATGTCCTGCATTTCATGGACACTTGTCATCAACCTTAAACACGCTGGTGATGCATATGTCTAGCTGTGCCGTAGTCATGGCTATCGCTTCTTCTGGGTGGAACGGTAGCAGCTGGATGATATAGCGTACGGATCAATTTTTGGAGTCCTACAATGGACACCAATGTGCATATGTAAAGTGTAGAACTTGTTGGACTGTGTCCATCTGGCCATTGGGTTTGACTGCTGCTGTATGTTCCCCAGTCGCGGATGTCTGTTTGACTACCCATATTATGTAATGCTACGAAAACCAGGTTTTTCAGAACTGAAACCAAATGGTGTACATCCAAAGATGCAGGTTAGCAACTGCTTTAAATCATCCTCAGAAATCCCAAGAGGAAAGAATCGCCACTTTATTGTCAAGATAACACCACCAAAACAAGTAGATCACGAGCACTTTCGCCCGGTCTTACCGGGCATTTCCGAGTGTAAGTAGCTAAAACAAATAACTGAATAAATAATAATGAATAATTTAATAATCAAACTGATAATATGTTATTTGGACAATAGCTTCTGCTATTGGCATACAATGCTGTGGGTGGTGCCGGTTACCATACATATGGCTTTCTCAAAAGCCGACTTCACACTTCTAAACACTAGTGTGGTCTCCTTTAAGGCCCCTGAGCCAGTGGTAAACATTACTCAAGCCACTGAATCACTTGCATATGCCTTCTACCAGCACCTACAGGACTGCATGGATCAGGCAATCTCTTCCACAACTGTGAGTCTTTGTACCAATGCCAAGCATCCAGTCTGGTGTACCCCAGCCATACACAAGCTCTGCAACGAAAGGAGGTAGCTACTACAAAACAGAGCAGAATCCTTGTAAGGTATGACACCCTTGCTCATTATATGTGAAGAACTACAAGCTGTCATACGGCCTTCTTTAGCTATGTTGGACACCTGGGAGGACACTCCCAGATATGCTCGGACTGGGTTCAGGATGATGTGACATTTACTGAACATACACACATTGCCAACATACTGGCTGACAGGTTCGGTGCAAACATCTCCCCCCACCTCCTGCCCACATGGAGAGATGTCTGTACCAGTGGATTGTGGCCCCCGACACTTCTGTAACACACAGGTGGGACATGCTCTCCCCAAGGCAGTGAACACAGCATCCATGGGACCAGATGGTGTCCCGGCTGTGTACTCCACAAACTCATTGAGGGATTAGACCCACAGTTAGGACGGCTGTTTCATCTTAGCCTCACCTCAGGTAACGTACCCAAGTTGTGGCGCACGGCGACTGTAGTCCCACTTCACAGGGGCAGTGCCTCCACTGACCCTGGTAATTACCGTCCCATTAGCTTGACAAGCCTTATCTGCAAAGCCATGGGGAAGGATCATAATGGAACTCATAGATGACGACATAGGGGACTTGCATGCTTTGCATCCAACCCAGTTTGGCTTGGTCAAAGGCAGATCATGCGTTTAAAACTTGGTTGACATTTTAGGAAACAGTCACCGAGGCCATTGATGAGGGTCGGGCAGTCCATACAGCCTACCTCGACCTGGCAAAGGCCTTCAACACAATACCCCCCTCAGGTATCATTGATAAACCCATCAGCTTGGATGTGAACCCGTACATCGCAGGATGGGTTGCAAACTGTCTAGGTGACACAACCCACATGGTCATAGTTGCTGGCACCATGTCAGACTCACAGCCGGTCACAGGCGGTGTCCCACGGGGCTCAGTCCTGGGTCCATTCTTTTTCTGCATCTACATTTCCAAAGTACTTGCAATCACAGGGGGGTTATGGCTGACAATGTTTTCAGATGACTGCGAACTGGGTGCCATAGTGGGACGGACATCTGACACAGATATCCTTCAGAAGGGCCTCACAGATATGGATATCTGGTGCCAGGGACATGGCCTACAGCTAAATGCTGGGAAATGCATAGTCATACCCTTCGGGAAGAACATGGTTACCCCTTGCTGCCATATAGGTGGCAATCCACTGAGCACAGAGGGAGTTACCAGGGATCTGGGGACCCAGATTGTCAGTCACCATTCGTTCGACACACACGTTGCTAACGTAGTTAGGTAGACCTTCTACATTGCACACCTGATGGTGCAGGGATCCACATCTAGATCAGGGGAGGTCATTGTCTCCTTGTGCTCATCACTCATTAGACCTATGATTGAGTACATTGCACCGTTCAGGGAATATCTGACCCGACACCTGCAGCAGCTGGGAAGGCCCCATAGGTTCATCGTCAGACGGATGCAGGGTGTCAGGAATTTGTGTTATGCTGCCCGACTGACAGGACTCCTGCTCCATTCAGTCACATACCACTTGCTCAGTGGTGACCTGTGCCTGACATACAAGGCCATGTCGACCCATATTTGATGGCTATGCTTCACCTAATGGATCTACATCCCTCAGAACCACAGGGGCAGGTGACGTGAACCTTGACACGGTCATAAATGGAATGTGTTGGAGGGACAGATTCATCACCCAGACACTCACTATGCTGTGGAACAACATCCCAGTACATGTGAGGCAGAGCGCCTCGCTGGCCTTGTTCGAGGGGGATCTTGACCAATGGATGGGGGATTGCAGATATACCCCAGGGATTACTTCATTGTCACTGCTTGACAGAGATACAGCAGTATAATAGGCATTGTTATCTTTGGACTGGAGGGTTGGCAAAGGCAACATAACTATGGGCTAGGGTTATAGCTGCCCTTGGGCAGATAGCCTACTATGTACCTATGGACCTATGAACCTATGTTCATAGTTTGTCCCATTCACACTTGTCTATCCCCTATCCTCATTCGTATGTGTATATTTCTGTGGCACATGATTGAATTGTGTATTACATGCAGGTATGCTGTGTACAGTGCACATACGTCACGGTTGATTACAGTGTATCTGTGTACCTACCTCTGTGATACTGAGGACTACCACACATCCTTCGCAGCATTACATGCATATGTCCATACTATTATTCGTTGGCCTGTGGGGGGTTGTTAGGGCAACGGTTACACGTGTCTCTGTTTGTGCATGCGTCATGGTGGTCTTTGACCTGCCTCCGTTGTTGTCGTGGGATGGACGTTAGTGTTGGTGTGTGTTTAGGATGTGTTTCCACTGCCGGTACATCTGTGGGGGGTGGGGTTGGCACATGTTCCTCTTTGCAGGGAGCCCCATCCTGGACATTTGTGTCATGCGTCAACACTTGGCACATGCCATATGTCCTGTGCTATTCCCACAATCGTGTATGCCTTCCTGCATTACTACTGCGTGTTACTGGCAGTTTGTATCTGGTACGCATGGCTATTATGTTGGATAGCTTGGCCTATTCCCATGCTATGACATACCCATTCATCCAGGCATATACATGTTATTTCATCCTTTGCATTGGCCGTGGGTGTTTGGCCATCCGGCAATGCTATTCTCAACGTGTGATGTCCCACCTTCACCTTCTGTGCATGTGGCACCCTGTTGGGGCGTCCTGCTTGGTGGGCAGATGTTCCGCCGTATGTGTTGTGTTTGACATGTCTGTATAGCTAATCATCAGTACGGTGGCTGAACATACTGCCTTGTCCAGATGTGTACAGTTATGGGCACCGTGGCGTGTGCACGCCTATGGGGTTTCGACAGGTCCATACCACATGCGGGATGTACACATTCTGCCGACACATTCACATGCAGCCATTTGGATATCTGTACCTGAGGTGGGATGTTAACATGTGGGGTACATATTTGCCCGCGTGGCACTGCCTAGGACAATACTTCTTACTACATTTCAAGTATACCTGTTGTGTGTAGGTGTGCAGCTGCGCAAGACTGCTGGCTGGGTTGGGTGCACGGTCGTACATGGGTGCGGGTTACATGCTATGACAGGGCTGTTGTGTATTACATTTGCAAGCATGGGTTCTGCTTCTGGATATTTCGCTTAGGCATACGCCGTCCTATGTGTATGCGACGGGCACGTTGCTGGGTGTAGGACATGTTGCTATGGACATGTTTGTCTGTGTTTAGGGTATCTGGTTTCCTTCTTGTTGTTATATCGACACGGCTACCCGGCTGTGTACTCTCACTACTGCTGGTGACCATGCCCATGTGGCTAGTTCTGTGTAGGTGCGGCACGCTGACATGCTGAGGTACACCTTCACTGGGTATGCCCACTGACAGTGCATTGCGTGACGTACACGGTATTACGCGTATCCTTTATTCCTTGGACGGGTACAATTTGGACTTCGTGCGTGGGTTAATGTTTGGTTCTCCATTTTGTGTGGACGGGTACTATGTTGCATACTCTGAGTACGTTTCATTATCCACGGACCCTGGCTGGTGTGGTTACTATTGCAGGCGGCCTGTGGAAGTCAGCACTTTAGGTTGCTCATCGCCTGCCGGCTTGGCCATGCCTACGGCCGCATCCTACTTCGGCTCGCTCACGTGCCCTCTGCACGTGTCTGTGGTTGCGGCGCGCACTCATTACTATGCATATGGCGCTGCTACGCCGATTCTACACTGCACTGCTGGCGCAAGCCTTACACCGGCCTTGCGCCGAGCTTCATGAATCACGGGGAAGATCTTGTTATTTTCACTTTGATTTTTCTACAGAGCAACTTTTTTTTTCAGTAAAAGAACATAATTTTCAGTCATTTTGGGACATTAGAGAGGGAGAAGAGAGAGAAAGTGAGAGAGAGAGAGAGAGAGCGAGAGAGAGAGAGAGAACAGTACAAAACTCCATAAAGAACTATAGTTTTAACATATTGTAGCATTTTATATTTCAATTGGTATTGAAAAATTCTAAAACAATTCAGACAGGCTAACATAAAATCATCATAAATGTTTTGTTATTAGAACTGAAAAGGCAGCAATATCTGTCCTTCTATAAAATTATTTGGTCAGTAGGTTAATATCCACATTCAGATTTGGAAGCTAAACCACAAACCAGTGTAATACTGAAGATGATACTGACTTGCCTGTGACTGCAGTTATGCTCACTGTGCAGGAGTAGGGGAAATGGATTATAGTGTACCACCTATATATGGTGGGGTAATTTGTGGGAGCATTCAGGTACTGTACTGAACTACATGCAATCAATTAAATGTTAACATCTACAAACAATACATCCTGCACATCACAACCCTTAGCTGAATAATCCATAAATTATCCCACCATATGTCAATATAAAAATGCAATAATGGACAAGTCGATATCCTCTTTCTCTATATATTCTCCATTCCACATCTTTCCAAAGCATCCATTAAAGTGACACAACACTGCATCCTGATAGCCTTATAAATTCAATCATTTCTCCAGTCTTTTCAAAATTTATAGTCAACCACCAAATAACTTTCACAACCAAAATAATACCTCACCTCCCAAGCATAAGCCCATTGCTCCCTCCCAATTCTGTATAATAACAAAGTCCAAAAAGCCTATCCAGTTGTTACAATCCATCCCAAAATCCATCATCCACTTTACCACTACTATCATTATTGTAATCCTACAGCCCAACATTGAACCCAGGCTTGGCCCTACTGCCACTAACATTTGCCCTCACACCTACCTGCTCTCTACCATCACTAGCTATATAATTATCACCCACAGCATTGCAATTAAACTATATCACCCCAGTGCCTTCATTGTCCCAATCCAACCCTAACATCATGGCAGTTACTGAATCCATGGTCAAACAAAACAACACAAATTTCCAACAACTAATTCTTTCCTATAGCTGTTCACATCTCACACACAGGGAAGGAGATCTCATCCTGCTGGTCTAGTCCATCCCATTACCACTTCTGACTCAGATCCAAACTCGAAACTTCTTAAATTCCTATTACTTAAAAATAATCCCCTCTTACTAGCTGTAGCATATCTGCTCCCCGATATTCTCTATCTAAATACAATGACCTCATCACAAGCAACATTGCAGGAGTTCCAAAAAACAATAGCATTATAATTCTAGCTATATTGGCCTTAGGTCTTCTGACATCTCTGAATTCCTAGCTGACAATGGTATTTTACAACTAATCTTAGAACTAAAATCAGCCTAAAACCCAAGACTACAGGACTTTATTAATCACGAATGCTCTTGCATCCATCTACATTATCTTCCTTCTACAGTCTCATTCTCATTTAATGACCACTGTCTAATTAACATCAAAATGAAGAATCAATCAATCATCCCCCCATATACTCATTCTGCAATATTTCAGAACAAATCTGGCAATAAGTCTCCCTTCTTACAGCTGGTTTCCCATTCATACAACTAAAAATCCCAGTGCTGGAGCAAACTTTCTTACTCAATTCTTTCTTTACCTTCAGGATAGATAGATGGATACTTCACTCTCATAAAATGAGTATGCAAACCTGTTACAGTGGAATGTCTGTCTACAGAACTCAAGAACCTTCTCAAGCATAGAGACAAAGCTAAGAGTAGAAACAGATACCTGCCATAGAAAACCAAATTACCTGCATTACCTTTCACAATCCAGCAGAACAACATTGTAACAAATCCTCTCATAATAAGCAACATCTGTTCTAAAGGGTTAATATTTATGTTTTAGGTGTGTAAAATTCTTATTCCCAGATTACATGATATTACATTTATTGATGTTCAACTGTAGACATTGAATCTAACACAAGAAAGAGGATACAAGGGTCTCCATGAGTGTTGATGATGGTTCCAGGCTTACACACATCTGTAGATATGATCAGCCAGAGAAATTTACTGTTAGACTTAATATTAGAGAAGTAGATACCAAATAAAAATGGTCTCAAAATAGAGCCCTGTGGTACACCACCAGTGACAAGTCTCTTGGAGGATAGTGTGCCACTGGCTCTCAAAGATGCCTATCAGTCAGACAGTTAGTGATTCACTGGGTTACACTGGGATTATTACTGAGTTTGAATTTTTGTGATGATGCTAGAGAGAGGTATAATGTTAAAAGGCTTGGCTATATCAAGGTAAGATGTGTACATGGAGCTATCCACATATGATGCATCGGTGACATTGTCAAAAAAATCCATCTAAGTTTAATAGCTATCACCTATCTTTTACAAAGTCAAACTGGTTAGGGTTTTGAGATTTTAGGCTCCCTGCATCCTT